>NC_139225.1:75035587-75363365 GCF_055691185.1 Crinia signifera
CATTATTCTGTTTCATTGCTGTAATTAAAACCTATAATGAGAGATGTGATACACACACAAAGACTAGTCCTGTAGACTATTATAATGAAGAAGTCATACTAGCTGAACTGTTATCTGTAAATCTATGTTATTCAATTGTTATTATTAACAGTTTGCTATATAGCACAACAAAATAGCGCTTTACAATTGGAACAACAATAACAGAATTAAACTAGATAGTGTCAGACAGACATACTGTAGAGGTAGGAAGGCTCTGTTCACAAGCTTACCATGAAATAGGCATTGATACACAAGCATAGTTGCTTCCATTGTATTATAGTCCAGGCAGATTGCAACGGTTCTTGGCTTGAGGCCAGGAGGAAGTGAAAGTGAATAAAGACAAAATATGGGGGCTGTATAGAGGGGATGTACAGTAATTAGATAGGGATGCTAGCTTATGGACATTATGTCAGCAGCAGAGCTGGCAGCAGAAATCTTGGGGCCTGGTATACACTGATATCTCTGAGGGCCCTCCCCAAAACCATGCACCATTTCGCAGCGGGTTTTTATTACCTTGCCTATTGAATATCGGTGGATATCGGCCGGAATAAAAGTCAGTCTACACTGGCTTCTCATTACCAAATGAGAAAAGAACTGTTTTGAAAAATCTTGCTAATATAATTTCATATTTTTTGAGGACATCATTTAAGTAATTATATATGTAAAAAATGTATCACATAGGTTTTCCTTTTTTTAACAAAAATATCAGTGGAGATTCTGCTGTTATTGAATGTAGTGATAGAAAAAAAAGCATGATACAAGTATTTTTTACACACGTGTCTTCTGAAATGCCACGGATAGCGCCCAATGTGTAAAGCCGAGGGCAGTGGGAGCATTACTGCCCAAGGTGTTTCTGGCTAGTGGATTTCCCAGCATGCCCTTAGGATTAGCCCTATGTCCAGTTTACTGCTGTTGCGTCACCCTCTTCTATGATATTGTTCTTCCACATCTGCTAGTGATGGCTGCGCTGCTGATGCCGATATACTAGCCATCTTCATCGATTGTAAATGTCAGAGACAATGGCATAATAATCAATAAAAAATGTGCATTAGGTTAGTAGAATCTGGCCTAAAGCTAAACGATTTAGCAGTAGAATCTAGTAATATAAGAATTTGTTGTCCTGTAACCTGTAGGATAAACCTCAAAATCATTGTGAACTGGAACTTTATATAGAAATGAATCCCCTCCTCTCAATTTGTCTGGCCGCTGGCTGTGCACTGTCTCCAGGGGTTCCCGCTAATGCCTGTAGGATCAATGCCGATACTTCCTCCACCTGTGTCAGTGCGTAGCACAGTGGATCCCAAACTTTTTTGAATCACGGCACCCTAGAGCATCAAAATATTTTCTAGGCCAAATGTTTCTTATTGAGAAATTTAGAAAAAAAATATAAAAGTAAGTACATTGTGTTTATATGTCACAGTTATGTGGTGAGGGACAGGATTTGATCCTGTTTGTCCACATATGTTATGATTGGCAGCCACCAGCACTAGTTTTGCCTTTTACATTGACCATTAATAATATGAATTGATCCAAGTCCACCAACCCAAGGCACCCCTGCAAGTGTCCTGAGGCACCCCAGGGAGCCTAGGCACACAGTTAGGGAATCACTGGCGTAGCACATGAATGCTGATGTCTGAGGGCAGCGCGGGTACCTTCCAGTGGATTGCTGGTTGGGCAAAAGCACAAGGAGATGCTGATGATGCTACAGATGGAACTGGAAGTGAGCCAATGAGATTCATCTATACAGCAACGGGAGACTTCTGCCACCAACTGGAGACTAATTACTCCACCATTATTTTGAAGTACCCCCAACCAGTCTGCAGTGTACCCCCAGGGGTACAAGTACCCCAGGTTGGGAACCACTGATCTATTGTATTTGATGAAAAGTGAACTGAGCCCCCTCAAATCATCCCAAGCACCTATATATAATATGAGGGGTAAATTTTCAAAAGCTTCTAAAAATGAAAATAGGTGGTTTCCCATAGCAACCAATCAGATTCTGTTTATCATTTCTGTATTGCATCCTAGAAGATGATATACGGAATGTGATTAGTTGCTATGGGCAACATCACCTCAGTTTTCGAAGATTTTGTAACTTTACGCCAAGTCTCTTTCATATTTGTAGTATTGGAGCATTATGTACAATGATGTGTAGTGGAAATACCTGCTTGGGGCACTACTTGTTCTCACTTTTTAATTGAATTTTCTTAATTTTTTATGCAGAAAAATGTAATAAACTGTTAATGAAGAGATATTAATTAACCAATTATTTTAAAATATTTGGTCTTTACTAATATTTAATGTCATAGGGGGTTATGCAATCCCCCGCTGCTATTTCTGACGGGGTAAATAGCGGCGGGTGCCTATTCAATGCTGACTTTCCTGATAGCATTGAAGAGGTATCTCATTAGAACGAGCCTGACTTTAAAAGCTCTCGGGCCCCATTCTGCCGAGAACGGCTATGGATTTTCGAGCTCATGGCTGGATCTCGATGATTCACCGCCGTTTCTTGCAGCCATGCTCCCTTTTCAAAGATTGACACGTGGGACATTGAATCCTGCCTGCTAATTTGCTGTCGAGCAAAACACAAATGGGCCAGGATCACGGCTGTCAGGACTGACTGACAGTCGTGATCCAGGATTGCATACCCCCATAATCTTTTATGTAAAAAATGAAATCACTAGTCTGCGGCACTTAAGATGCTCACACACAGTCAGATCCCTTCATTCTGACCAAGTAAAGGTGCCCATAGACGGTCCGTTCATCGGATCCGTTCGGCACTTATATAGTACACATCGCATTGCATGCCTTGTGCATGCATTGTGCATGCAATGCGATGCAATACGATGAACAGCTAGTACAAAAATTATGTGCAGCACATACTTTTTGTACCGTACGATGAGATGCGCGGGAGAGTGCATCTCATAGTACAGAACGGACGGTCCGGGAACGGACCGTCTATGGGCACCTTAAGTCTTGCCATTATGTGCTCAGTCTGAATGACTGGATCTCTATTGGGTTTGACTGATGGCCTGAGCCGCAGCACTTGTTGCATAGCTGAATTTTTCAATATAACTTAAAAATGAACTTTATCCTGATTTCCTTGGTACAGTATCTTGGCCCTTCTTAATTGGCTGTTTGGGACTAATTTGGACTCATTTACCCGGTTTTACACTCTGTTTTCCAGTAAGTTTATCTAATTTCCATGAATTTAAAATGTATGACCATGCATGCCATAGTTTTTGTCAAAAGACAGTAATCAAGGCTGTGACTGATATATGTCAGGGTGGAATAAATTTGTATGGCCTGCAGTCAGAAGACTGACAGCAGCAACTCAATGATGAGAATCCCATCAATGGTTGAATAAGTCTACTCACGCTGTACCCCTTCCCCTAA
Organism: Crinia signifera; assembly: GCF_055691185.1. Taxonomy (NCBI): domain Eukaryota; kingdom Metazoa; phylum Chordata; class Amphibia; order Anura; family Myobatrachidae; genus Crinia; species Crinia signifera. The sequence goes on from NC_139225.1 coordinate 75,039,023, forward strand.
CCCTCTCTTCCTACATCATAACCCTGACACCCCCCCCCCCCCATCGCAGCCTAACCCCCCCCCCTCTCATAGTGCCTAACACTAAACCTCTGCTCCCTGCAACCTAACCTAGTGCCTAGCCCCCACCCCACCCTCGCAGCCTAACCCTAACCTGCACCCTAAACCCCCCTAGTGCTTAAACCTAACCATACTGATCGCCAGCATGCTGAATGCATCCCATCAGTGGGACCTCATGCTACTTGGAAACAGAGTACACACATTAGGCTTTATGGGCCCCATACATAAGCAATCACAATTAATGCTTTTCCAGATCCAGTGATTTTTTGGCAGATAGATGGTTTCTACAATCCATTTGACTTGCCCACACATTACAGATTTATTTCAGTGATCGGCAGACTTTTCCCATCTAAAGATTGCATCTTCATATCTGGAAAGTGCCCATACATCACCTCAATTGATTGTCATTTCAGATGTTACTTCTTTTCATAATGTAAATAGAAGAAGGAGACGAAATGGGAATGCCCAAACATATAAAAACAACCGCAGATAATACCAGATTATTAAACATGTTTAAAAATCTGATTCAGCAATCGATTGGCGATCCCAATCAATTTTTGATCGGGATCGCCAAAAGGGGGAGCCCACACATTAAAGATTAATTGTGACAATCATCCCCAGATCTGAGGATTGTCACAATTAATTGCTGATGTATTAGCTTGTACTCATTATTTGTCTCTTATGTTGGGGACCCTACAATAAATGAGGCTACAGTGATGTGAACGTAAAAGATATCTTCATAAGGATCAATTTTGCCTTTTAACACGTAGTTTGTAGTCAGCAATTCCCACACATGGAATATAAATCAGGAAAACCAAAATGATGAAATTGCATGCGTGTACTTTTCTTCAAATATGACTTACTGTATCATGTATATTTCAGCATGCAGATTGTAAACTCCCAGCTGTTGCTCCAGCACACGTGACAGATTCTCAGCAGTATGTGTAACTGTATGTATCAATGTATGTCCTGTGTCATGTGGAAGCGCCATAACACTGGGAAGCAGGTCCTGTTCCCAGTGTCTCTGATTGATATGTTCTTATAAAACAAGTACTTGTTTTACTAGTACAGACCTCCAAGGAATTCCCATCGGCTCAAGGATTTGCTTGTGACATTCTAATCGTAATATTAAAGTGGAGCCTTTACAATCCCTTGTGGAGCTGATAATAACTGAGACACAGGGTTTACTTGTGGTGGAAATGTGTCAGGACCTTAAGCAAAATGCATTTATATCAGACATGCAGTACACTAAATAATTCATCAGTAAAATAGGAAACTCGCCAGTTACATCAGTAGCCCTTACTGCCAAGCTTCTACGTTTATTCATTGTAACACACTACGCAGATGCTGCTAGAAAGTATTTCTCTTTATGATTTGGCAAAGTAATTCAGAAATAAATATATGTGTCAATATGTCAACTGTTCTTAATTTACCCTGTATAATGTATACAGTATAATTAAGTACAATATTTAAAATATTCTTAAATACACGCACTGCTATTCAGTTTTTAAGCAACATGTTTGTGTCATTTGTTTGTATTGTGGTAAGGGAAAAGGGAATCGGGGAAATCAGTGCATATATGTGGTCCACAATTACGATAATTATAATGAGATACAGGTTGAGTATCCCTTCTCCAAAATGCTCGGGACCAGAAGAATTTTGGATAACGGATTATTCCGTATTTCTGAATATTTTAATATTTCAATTATGTATTTTGAAGCATCTTGCTGTATAAATACATCAACCACATAAAATGCACACAAATATATTTTATTTGTTCAAAAAACAAGGTTTCAAAACATGAAACAAAATTTGTGTACTATCTCGGGCACTGAATTTGAATGCCAAGCAATCATTTTCTTGTATATATTTAGTACCAGTTACATATCATGTCCTCAGTAGTGCTGATACAGATGTCCCCAGTTTTTAGCAAAAAAAAAATATTTTTTTTTTTTCACTTTCTGGAATGTATGGTTTTCAGAATAATTCGGATAACGGATATTCGGATACGGGATACTCAACCTGTACTTCTCACGCCGGGTAGCTGTCATGGAGGTGCATCCATGAGAATAAAAAAATGAAGCACTCTCTTTTTACCGGGGCACTCTTATATAGAAAGAAAATTTTGTAAAGAAATAAATAAGGTGGGCAATCCCGGGATCGGCGGAATTCTGGGATTTGGCCTCAAAATCGTTGGGATTTCGCCGGGATCTCGGGATTAGACTGTGCATGCGCAGTCTAATGCCAGGCAGCGTTTGAGCACCTACTAAGACACTGCCAAGCTTCTCCTGACTCCTGCGTGTGGCTCTGCAAAGGGTGACATGATGACAGTAGACACACTGTGCAGCCCGAAAAGCTGCACCGCTGCTCCTGGACCCATTATTCGCAGCCGCGCTGACTTCCGGCCGCACCGCTCGGCTCCATCTCCACTATTCACCACCTCCTAGCTACACAGCCTGCCTCTGCCACACCGCCCAGCTCCCGGATCTTTTTTTATAGGGAAGCCAATCCTGGGAATCCCGGGATTGAGCATTTTCAATATCGAGTACCGGGATTGAAAAATACCTAGAATTGGTATCTCTAGATATAAGTATGTTAGAGTGAAGTGTGGAAAGCTATACACATTTGGTCACAAAATATGGATGATCTTTATCAGGTACAAGGGACAAGTCTCCAGTGTATTATATTAATATTTAGCTTTTAATCACATTTTTCAAAATTTATACATGGACACACAAACATACATGTACAAAACGACACACAAAACATCAAACTGACATGAATGGTTAAAATTGCAATTCAGTGGTTGAGCGAAGCGAGCCACCGAGCCCGATGCGTGGCGAGCGCACGCCTAATATCTGTAAAGTAATGCGCGGCCCCTCGCTGCGCTCGCCATGCTTCGGGTTGGTGTTCATCGTGGAGTAGCGTTAACAATGGGGGGGGGGGGGGGGCATTTGACCCATCAGGGTTGGGAAACAATGAAAATTGGGGTCTGGGGGGTATTTAACATTGGGGCCAATGTAAAATCGGGTCTCAGGGACCATTTTACATTGATTCCAATGTAATAATTGCGTTGATCGCATGCGATTTGTTGCATGCGATGCGATCAACGCGATTTTTGGGGTCCCGATGGATACAATTTTTATCGCTGGCGCCGTGCTAGGAAACAAGTGCCCACAATTCTATACACGCAAATTTTCTGCACAAAGTATACAATAGCACTGTTACTTTGTATCGATTGAGTTTGTAGACAAACTCTTCTTGTTTTCGCATGTTATTTAGTCCATGTTTTTTTGGGGGGTTGTAAAGGCATGGGCGAAAAACTACTGAAAACTGGGCTAAAATACATTTTTCCCCTAGGTATCTTCACTTTCATTGAATAGGTTTAATCAAAATTCAACCTGAAACACTGTGAAAAAATTTACTTTATTCACCTAAATAATCTTCAGCAATAGAATACCCCCTGAGTCTTCTACTCCCTCCCCATAAAGATGTGCAAATTAGAAGCCCACTAACTAGTATGATTGGATAACAATTACATTACATTATCCTTTCAGGGTCAAGCTTCATTTTCCGGAGCTTAGAAAATCTGGAGGCTTTGCAGACCCTATAGAAACAGCTGTTTTCGACAAATATTTAGCAAATATTGTTTTTTTTTACAATAGTCCCATATGTCTTTAAGGCCAAAATGCAGGGAACATAGCACTTAGATAGGGTTGGGATCGTTTGGTCTATAGCAAGTTGGTCAACAAGCATTAGGTCGACACCGCTAGGTAGACACTATTTTATTCTCCCTCCCTCCACCCGCGCTAGCGGATGGTAGGGCATGAAATACCGTCTGTCGGCACATGTCGGCTCAAAAAACAGTGAAAAACCCCATGTTGACCTTTTGACTGTCGAACTAGACCCTGGCTACCTAATGCGTGTGTCGACTTAATGACCTGTCGACCTAAACATGTGGCGACCTTGACTCATGTCGACCTAGAAGCATGTTGACCTAACGGTGTCGACCCAATGCTTGTCGACCAACTTACTGTAGACCCAATGACCGTATCCCCTTTGATATGTACAGAGCATTTATAAAGCAAAATAGGGCATTAGAATCAGTGTAGTGTTTGCGCGCCCAGCGGAGTCAGTGTATCTGTCAGATTCGGCATTGCGTTCCTGCGGCCAGCGTAGTCAGCGTTCCTGTCAGAATCGGCGTACTGTTCCCGTGGCCAGCGTAGTCAGTCAGTGTTACGCATTTACCATAGTCAGTCAGAGGTGAAGGTGAATCTGGACTCCTACCTCCAGGAATTTATGTGGCGCAAAACTTTCGGCACAGAAAACGCTTTCCAGCGTATTCTTTATGCCTGGCTGATGTGGATAGTGGGGGTTTGAAAAGGAGGCATTTGTCCGTATGTAACATGGAGCACTGCCAAATGCCTCCTTTATTGTGCATAAGAAGCACTTGCGCCAGCATACCCCCTTTGTGCAGGAGACGCACGTGCGGCCTAACCCCATCTCCCTGAAGCGGACACGGGCAGGGTTGCCGTACCCTGCCGCTGGATTGCCTCTCTGCTGGCGCCAGCATGATCCCCTCTCTGCCGGCGTCTGCCAGCGGTTACCGGCTCTGTGTGAGAGGCACTCACTAGGCTTGCCATGGGCGATGGGGACAGAGTCATGGACGCAGAGGACAAAGCCATGGACACCAGGGACAGAGCTATGGATGTTGGGGACAGAGCCGGGCTGCCGTGGAGTCCCTACGCTCACTACGCTAAGCAGCCGTTGGGCTGCCGTGGAGTGACTACGCTAACTACGCTAAGCAGCCGTTGGGCTGCCGTGGAGTGACTACGCTAACTACGCTAAGCAGCCGTTGGGCTGCGCTGAAAACGTAGCGTAGCCTGGCGCCGTGCTATTACACAAGTACTAGACATTTTAGGTTGTCCTTTATCATATTCACACAATTATGCAATATTTCCTACCTTAATTTATCATAACAATGAAGTAATGTGCTTCTTATGATGCAGCCTGTACTGTATATCTCACCAAAACATCCGGGTAGACCGTTATTAGTCTGAAGTCATGTGGATGCACGTCTTCAGTTGGTTTCAGGGCCTCTTTAGATTTAGCCATCTGTATACTGTATTGTGCATACTGTAAGTACCTGTACTTACAGTTTACAGAATGGGACATGCTGAAATAGGATGGGGCCTTTTGACTTATTTGTTAAAAAGAAATACACTATAGAACTGCACATCCTGTACTTGCTCCACATTGTCACAGCTTGTAATTGTTCACCAAGCTGGATTTGAGGATGGTGGACAGGGCAGTCTCTGCAGAATGATTGCAATAAACTGCAGCATGTAAGAGATTGATGGTGTGGCTTGTAGCAGTCTATCATCAGCCCTGATCGCTTGACCTTTCACAGTTCTGGGAACAGAAGGAATTATATTAGTCTCTGTCATTCCATTGTTATTAGCTCTTATACAGGGAAATCCTTGTTGCCATCTCTAGGATTTCTATATTTCTAGGCCCATATGAGACAATAATATTTCCTGGGAATCGCATTGATTCAAGGGAAATGAAATTGGTAATAACATGTATAATTGTAAGATGGTACTAGTGGTGGGACAGATCACAAAGTAGTTACAGCCACTCCAATACTTTGGAAATGTTTTGCATTAATTGATTCGTTAGTGCTGTCCACATAGTCAGTTGCAAACTTCTTCTATACTGCCTTGATAATGATCACCACTGTGATAGGAGTCATTTGATCAGGTATACTGTACACAACAAAGTAATATCTCCACAAACCTGGGTAATGAGAAAACATAATAAATACTGGCATCGGATAGTGATGCCACATGCTACACAGACGGCATCGCAGTGGGGTGCCAGCAGCTGCACAGGGGGACACTGTTCTGCTTAGCAGCTGCAAAAAAGGCTGCCTAGGTAGCGTTAGCCAGTGCTGCCAGGGGGGTGTAGCCAAAAGCAGCCACTTAGAAGTGGGGGAGCCAGTCCCACAAAAAGGATAAATATGAAGATGAAATGGTAATCAATAGGATGTGCAGTGGACCAGAGCAATGGTCAGAATGGTGGTAAGTCCTGTTCCTATTTTGCACCTTTGGGAACCAATAGAACCAAACATTTTTGGTATGGTAGAGAATGTTAGCTTCAAACGGTAATAGTTACCACACAACCGCTGGAGGCTTGTAATCCGTATAGGATGGCATGTGCAGCTGGTATCCTCAATAGGTGCGGTGTGAGTGCCAAAGCAAGGGCACAATTGTAATCCAAAATTGAAGTGGGTAGGCTGGCTGGTTCAGGTGAGGGTTGGAAGTGCTGAGGTCCTGTACACTGGCTTCTTGCTAACACGTTTCACTATCTGGGGTACAGCAGGACCTTTGGTTGCAGGCCTCCTCCTGCACGTGCAGAGTAACAGCCCCTTCACAGCAGAATGCAGGGCAAGCAGAAGTCAGTCACATGCATGTTATTCCGACGCCAATGAGAGAAAGCAGGGGTGGAGGGCAGCTGACCTGGGAACCTGCAAAATGTGTTGGCATGTTATTTAGTACAAGCTCAGTGCCTCTGTATATAGATAACATGTACAGAGTAAACAATGGGCACCTGTGCTGAGAAACCACATATTTATAAATAGCATTTTCAATTGTGCAAAAGTCACACAACTATCTGCATAAAAGTAGCATAATATTAGCAAATAAGTAGCATAATGCTGGAGGAACTAGCAAAGAGCGTGAAGACTAATCAGCATTGCTGTCTATACCGTATACCGAAGAATGACAATGCAGCTAAATGTGGAAAATCATGTTGTCATACATTGTTGTTTGTCATGTATGTCATAGATCACTGTATTATATATATATGACATGAAATTTCCACTTTTAGCCACATTGTCAGTCTTCTGTAAAGATAGCAATGCTGATTAGTCTTCACGATCTTGGCTTCTTTTTCACTCCTATAATGCTGCTCTTCCCCTAATATGATGACACTTCTGTGCACATATTTCTGTATACCATAGTTATGGCAGTGCAAAAATAGAGTATACTAGTGAAACCTTGGCATTCTAGAGAATATGTGTCATGCTGAGAGCAAACTTCCATTTAGGATGCCAGCTGTCGGCATTCCGGCGCCAGCATAGTAATCTATGTTGGAGTTCCAACGCCGAAGTTCTGTTGGGAGTCTGGATTCCAGCACCAGGATTCCATCAGCCGGGATTATAACTGCATATAATCGGAGTACAGTATCCAAAGAAAACCCAATCGAATATTCCACACAGACAGGGCATCTGTGGGATTGAAGCCCAAGACCTCAGTACTGTGAGACAGAAAACGAATCATTGCACTACAGTTCTGACACATATAGCTCTGCATAGAGGTCTGCATACAGGTGAACATACTCATTTCTCTTTGCCTATACTACCACAAATTGCAGGAGACTCCTGGTTTGTCAGGTGGTCCACCGCACACACGGATGAGTGGACAGATCTGGCATGTCCTGCCCACTTCCTAGTGAATTGGGCAGCCTTAGGAAAGTATACTGGGAATCACAGTGCTGCATGGAGTTGACAAAGCTAAATTACCATAAATCGCATCACTTAGCTCTGCCCCTTCCCAGCGGTATCACAAATTGACAAGGGTCTGGCCAGCATCATCTCCTCAAAGTGGTAAGCAGCATCTTCTCTCCGGAGAGACCTTACAAGTAGGTATGATTATGTATGCAGGAGAACAGATTTTTCTTGTCCCACTCTGCATAGGGCCCTATAGTTCTGCTCCTCACTAGTTAGTTAACTGTAATATTTGGGTCCTGTAGATTAACATAGAAACGCATAGAAAATCCAGTAGAACCCAAGTTGTAGTGGTTATAAGGTATCTGTTTGATAATAAAGGAGGAAGCTGCCAGGGGATTGTTTAGATATGTTAATTAAAGGCTTAAAAGTAGAATCAGTTTGCACCCAGCTGGAAATGGCCAATGCCATGGTTCAATATAATACTAATGTCTATGATTAAATAAAAAATAAATATTCCATTGCGATGCAAGTGGGAATATTTACAAAAACTATTGGGACGGTAACACAACTGGTTCTACTGTGCAATTATCTTTCCCATTGAGTCAGTCTCTGTGGGTTTGAGATTCAAACCTTTTTTGGCAGGATTTGGCTTTCATGACAAGCCTGAGTGCAAAGGCTGGTAAATAGGATGAACAATAGATACACAAATATATATTTACAGATGTATCTAGAATTCATGGAGCATTTGTTGGAAGCGGAAAATATACCCAATGTCAAAATAACTTCATTGTTCATTTTTAGCAAGTGAGTTATTCTGATTTTGGAAATAAAGTCTTCAAAAGGTAAAAGGCATTTCTGACATACTGTTTTACAGTAACTAAAGTGAATGAATCGACTCTTATGGGGATATCCTATTACCCGTGATTGCTGGTCATTGGTAGTAGGCTCGCTTGGGACTATCTAATTAGTCCTGATAAGCCTTCAAGAGTGACCCAATAGGATAACCGATGAAAGACATTGGTGAAACATCCAGAAAAAATGTAAAAGACTGCCCTATTCCACTTCTGATATTTTTGCCGGGGGTAATAGGATATCCCCTTTAAAGTGATAACTCAAATGGGGATATATTATGTTGACAAGAAGGGGGAAATTCACTAAGATGTGTATTCTACTTCACATGGGATGTTGCTATGGGCAAACAATCAGAAGCTAGCAACAAATCAGCTTTTAGGTAACATTTATCAAATACATTCTATAAAATGATACAGTAGATAGAAGCCGGTTGGTTGCTATGGGCTACTTCTCCACTCGTCCACTTCTCCATTCTTTTCATTGAGAGCAACCTTCATGATTGTTAACTTGGCAGAGGAAAAAATGATTATCTCTATGCATTCAGTTGGACAACATGCACAGCATCACAAATGTGAAAAGCTATTATAGGACTGCAACGGGGGCAGCATAAACTGTAGTCATTGTAAAGTATAAGACTGTTCCTTAAGTGTTTTAACGGCAATATTGTTGACACATTTAAACTACTAAATGTACAAGATTACCTATCAAATGTCCATATTCCAGAGGACTATCTTATGAACCGGGTTCATAAAAGTGATGCATGAAATGGTGAATTTCATCCAATGTAAATGCAATATATGAAAATTGGGTCAAATTGGGCTAAAACTTTAATTTCTTTGTTGCAGTGTTTTAAACATAGGCATATTTTGGTTACTAAAAGTTTGCTGCTTTCTTTATGTAAATACATGTGCATCCTTACTTGTAGTCGATGTATTTCAGGATTCACATTTACAAGAAGAATATAGTGACGTCCCACAAGTATAAGGTCAAACTCACCAGTGTGATCTATGTTTCCGCTTCTCATTTGTTTTGTCACAGTCCTCGTACGTATCGTTGCAGTCCTTGATCAGGTGTTGCTACGGTTTAGCTCTTGGTTTGATATGTTAACTACTGGCTAACCTCAATGTCATTACATGAATAACACAAACCTCTGGCATGAGGATGTGAAAGGTGCTTGACCATATTGTGAATAAAATGCACAGCAATGGAGTAAAGGTTGTGTGGCCAAACTTTAAATGTGTTTCAGCAGTAGGTGCCTTGTTTGAGCGTGCAGAACTGCGAGGTTGTTTTTATGCAAACTTGCTTACTGACATGTAATGTCCGGAGGACACATGATTTTTTGGGAGTCTCCCCACACTCACTGGAAGGTAGACAAGACTTCCACTTCCCTCCTGGTTCTGTCGGGGATACAATGTTTCAATTAATGGTACAACACCCTGTACTCCTCATACCTGGAAATCCCCATCCAAGATCTCTCTGAGGAACCTGTGGGAAAGTTGGCAAGTGTGTTTTTAGGGAAAGATGGGAGAATTAAGCTAAACCTATCTCTTCTAAATGATTAGACATCCTAATCTGATGTGTCCACATCACCTGGTGGAGACGCACCTATTTTGAAACTTCGCAGCCCGAAAGCTCAGTTTGTAAAAATTAATATTTACAATATGTTGTGATTTCTCTTTAATTATGAAGAGATCTGAGCTATTTAAGTTAATAAATGTAACTGTTCAACTACTATAAAATGTTTTCCCCTCTTTTTAATCACTGTTAGAATTGTAGGGAATCTAAAATACTGTATAAAGTTATCAATATGCAATGGCTTACATCTCTTAAACTATATATATTGTTGTATTTGCTAACAGGAGATTCAGTTTACCTTATCACACCATGTAACTGAAAATACTGTAATTTAATTATCAGTTCCACTGCTGTATTAAACCGCAATTACAATAATAGGCTGGTTTGTTATACACCGAATGGAATATAATGAATCAATGTATTGGACCATCACAGATGAATGTAAGCAAGGGTTAATCTAGACAAGGAAAAAAAACTACTTCCCCAGGACACTGCAATTGGTGAGCAAATGAGATTTGCATCCTACTTAACCCTTTGAGTACCAACAGCTCTGTGAGAGATGGTCAAAATATCCGCTAAAAATGCCAGTGTCACTTACAGTTGTTATTTAAATTCAAATAACAAATGTTGTGTACATTATATTTCCTATTTAATCATTACAGGTCATTATGATGAACAAAAATGTTTGCTTGCCAATTTTTTACACCTATTTTGACAAATTCACTTGGCACTCAAAGGGTTTAAAAATAAAATACAACGATCTCAGTGACATACATTTGAAAACATGGTTTGCCACCATCCACAGCAAAACATGAAGACATCTTGTAGCAGTTTCTTGTAATATGTCAACAAGTGGAATAGTGTTTTTTTGCTTGATTTACTATTTAGTTATGCAATGTCTTACGATTTAAAAGTACAGCTTTATTTGATCTTTAGTGAACAAACACATATACACATTACATGAACTGCAATATTGTTTCCTTCCTCTGCCATCCCCAGGAGTGAGCTGAATGTTTCTACCCCAGACCTGTCAGTCCATGCGCCTAATGCTGCCTCTCCCTCTGATTCTTTCACACTTGTCTACTTCAATCTCGCACTGCAAGACAAGTGAAAACCAGAAGGGGAAAGGACGCGAGTAAAGAGCCGCAGTGCTCAGTAAACAAGCTGCAGCAGGCACAGCACCATGCCGCGCCGGCACTTCCATGGCCGCACCACCGTTAACCCCTGCTCTATTGGCATGGCAATACATGGACTATTCACCGCATGATGAAAACTCTCACGTTCTCCACTGTTACATTTTCACTGTCAAAGAATTAAGCACTACATCCATCCAGACAGACAGTGAACAGCTGGAGATATAGAGATCTTTGCTTTTCCGAGAACACTTTCAGTGGGTGACAGCTGCAACAGGTGTATTCCTCTGACAAGCATTTGAGTAAATGTGTTTCTCTGAATTTTAATTCCTACAGTTACATCGATGCTTAAAATTGCGAACCAATTAAAAGCAGAAAGGCTTTCACATAGACCTCCCAGTTATCTGCATTGAGGATGCTCACTGAATACACAAGGTAAATATGAGGGAGCTCTCCCTCGGTGAGGAATAAAATGAAAGACAGAAATTATGATTTTCAATAATTATTACAACAGTTGGTTTCTGCGGGATTGCCAGCATATAGGAATATTATTTTTGCATAAATCAGATTTTGTAATGGCACATAAGTGTAACGCAGTCACAGTTCTTTATGTAAAGGAAACACTGCAGAAAATGCTGAATAAGTATTGTTCAATTAATAATTTAGATCATTGCTGCCTGACTGGAAGCAAGTTGTGTGGATGAGGACTATAAACACAAACAGCCTGTGGCCTAAAATTGTCCATTTCCATGTTCAGTTTTTGTATTATTTAATACATGCAGCGTCACACTGAGGATTGAAGAGCCCACTGGGAAACTAAAGGTGGGGACTCAGGTAATGGAATGCAACAGCACTTAGGGGGGCCAGCCTGGGTAGGGTTGACCAATCTATGTAGTGCAAGTCTAATACTTAACAACTGCAGTGAGGGAATGGTGTTGCATGTACATTACAGTCAGCTACAGATAAAGGAGCTGATGGTAAAGTGGATGTATATGTGTAAAAATAAGCTCTAAAAAAGATTGTACTTACTCATTTCTGAGTCATCCCAGCATGCATCCAGCTGTGCAGCAGTGCCATGTGTGCAATATGTATGTCAGTTGTATTTAAGATACATTTACAGCCGGTCATAATCACATATATTTTAAACATTGTCTTGATGGCATAAACTTCTTAAGGTATTATGTATGATTTATACACAAAACGAACTATAATACATGTACCATCTTGTGTACACAGGGAAAAATAGCACAATCTAGAATGTGCCCACAAAATCATATATGTAGGCATGAGTAATAAGGAAAACATCTCTAATGTCAGAACACAGGTGTTTTAGGACAGGAGGAGGCCAAATATCCATGGGCCCCTCCAAGCAGAATATATAACCCAGAATCAAGCACATTACTAGAGGTTTCTGTCGACTTCTGTGCATGAACCATCTTTTTAAGCAATTTCTTTGGAAATACGATGCCACGCCATATATCCAGTAGTTTCTTCAGACATATGGCGTCAGCACCATGCTCCAAAGAAATGGAATATTGGTAACAGCAGATTGAAATATTTGTAGTGGTTGCAGGGGATTTGGGGTGCAGCCCCCCTTGGCCTTTGGTCAAAAGTATTTATTAGTGACAACCTCCATATGACAAAGGAACAACGGTGGAGTAATTACAGGTTCCAACCTGCTGCAGTGCCTGATGGAGGAGAATAAAGTTGTTGCCACATCTGTGGTTCTATGGGGGAAGACGCTCAGGAACAGGCACTGTTTATGCTCACATCAGGAGCGGTATGAATGTCAATATGGCTACTAACAACCATTCAATTGGATCCTCCCACATCATGGGGTATTAGCATGAGCTGTGTGTTAGAACTAAGTAAAGATTCGTCTCTGCGCTATTAAAAAATAAAACATGGCTGACATGGGTGATCTATATACCAGATACCAAAGATTTTTAATTCAATACATTTATTAAGGGTTAATCAATAGAACAGAGTTGTGATATAAGGCTCTTTTAGAATTCTCGTTAAAGACTATAGTATCAAACATGGCTTAGTATCATGTCGGTGAAGATCCCGATGGTCAGAAGGCTGACAGCGGAATCCAAATGGATTCTGGGAAGTATTTTAATCCTAATCCACCCCTAGCGTAGCCTAACACTAACCCTCCCTCTAGGGCAGTGTTTTTCAACCACTGTGCCGTGGCACTCTAGTGTTCCATGAGCTGTTCTCAAGTGTGCCCCCAGATCTAGAGATGCCCAAACCAGTTTACAGCCACCACCAGTTCAACTGGTATTTACTGGTCTCTTTTTTCATGAAAAGGGCCAATTTATTTTATTTTTGTTACCTGTGGGGACCAGTGTGATTGTTTTTTTATATGGGGCTAATAGGTTTGTTTTTTTCCCTGTGGGGGCCAATGTGTTTTGCCCTGTGGGGATCTTATTTAATGTGCTGCAAAGTAAAAAGGTTGAAAATCACTGCTCTAGGGCCTAACCACAGTGCTTTCCATGGGGATTGTGACCATCAGACGCTGTGCCAACATAGCTCTTCTTCTAAAATAGTTTTAGATTAGTGAGAATTAGGATAGTAAACATGTTACTAGTCTCATTTTACTATTATGTAATATGTTAAAAGAGCTAAATATGGTTGCAAACCTGGAATTATAACAGAGAGTTTCCGTTTTGCTTCCTTATATACACACATTCTAAACAGTGGAGTGCCAAATCAATATGAGAAAGCAAAAAAAAAAAAAAGAAATGAAGAAGAAAGGAAAACATAACTCATATTGCAATAGCACTTTTTAGAATTTCGCATCCCTGCCGCGCACAGAAGGGGCTTGAGTTTTGCAAAGGCAGATGGGGTTGTTGAACAAGTTTATAAGCTCTCAGCTGCAGTCTGAGCAGAAAAAAAAGTACTGATGCAAAAATCTAAATGATTTGCTGTAGCTTAAGAGACCAGCAGCTGACTGCTCCAGATACATTCTGCTCCAGCAATTACTTCCAAATGTAAAATAATAAAACATATTGGTTATTCTGTCACTGCTGAACTTCACTTCTAAACTCTGCCACAGATATAACATTGCTAAGAAAACTTCAAAGTCAATTATCCGAGTAATGTCCTACAGTATAACAAATTGTTTTTTTCACTTCCAGTATTTTTACACCATTAAAGTCATTGTTCAGTTACAATTCCCTTGTGGTATAATACTATTAGTGTTTTTGCAATTAAAAACAAAGGACTATAAAGTAAGATAGAAAAGAGTCTTAGAACCATAGGACTTATCATAATTAACAGTAGAACAATCATTTATCCAAATAACTGAAGAATAATAAATCAAACAAAAAGAAAGAACTAGAATGGACTATTATACATGATCAAATATACCCTAGATTTAATAATGCAGAACTTTATTTGAAACAAGGATAGATAGGCTAGTTTGCAGGTGGAACTGAGGGGGGGTATTTTGGTTCACTCTTTCTGACAAATTCCTTCTTAGATGGACAAAACCATGTGCACTGCAAGTGGGGCAGATGTTACTTGTGCAGAGAGAATTAGATTTGGGTGGGGTTTTACTTCAAAGTGAGATCTATATTGCAGTGTAAAAATAAAGCAGTCAGTATTTTCCCTGCACAGAAACAAAATAACACACCCAAATCTAATTCTCTCTGCACGTTACATCAGCCCCGTCTGCAGTTCACATGGTTTTGTCCATCTAAGAAGGATTTTGTCAGAAAGAGTGAACTAGAATAAGGCCCTGAGTTACATGGATTTCTCTTCACAGATGGAAACAGCAAGGTTTTGCATGCAGTGCTTGCACAGATGTCCCTTTATGCATCTTTGTATACAGTATGACAAGGAATTTCCTACAACTACTGTGACTTTTGAGTGTTGTGGGATGTAGCTAAAGCTCAGTGTGTTCCGAACGATGCAGATGGACATTGAAAGCCTGTGGTTGACGGCTCTCTGGCACCTAGCATGTGTCTGATGCAAGTGCAGATAATAATAAAGATAGTTGCACCATATGGCATAAAATTAAGGCGACACTGGTTTCTGCATGTACAATCTGCCTACCCCAATGCATTAGTTTAGTAGTAAAGTAGTAAATTGGGCTTCAGTGACTGCCGCAACCATCGATGCATTGGATGTAACTTATAATCGGTCCTAAAACAGATGCTTAACGTTCTATGAGTGTTTAGGCTATGTAAAGGAAGTCTTTTTTTCACTACCCTGGTTTGTTCTAAATGGAGACCGACAGTCTGGGTGGGCTGACCTCTAGGTAAAAGATTGTGCAGGGACTTATTGTTTTTTTTTTTCCAGCAACAGGGTTCTCAGGGTTACTCAGAACCCCCCCCCCCCCCCCCCCCCCCCCCTGTGTGCGCTACTGCAAATGTACTTATGGGAGTTTTAGAAGCGGAGATGTCCAAAGCAACCAATTACATTGTTCTTATCATTTGTCTAGCACCTTGAACAGGATGATAGCTAAGATCTAAATGGATGCTATGGCTAACATCTTAACTTCTTAAAACCCACACTTTAGTAAATATGCCCCATGGTGTTTGACTAATGTGTTATTTTACCTTGATTGAACAAGCAATAGACTGTTGCTGTATTTATATTTATTTATATCCATTATATTTGTTATATATTTATTTGTTTAAAAAAATCAATGTCATTTTGGTATTGTTATCAGATGGTAATGTATGGTACATTGTACTTGTTTGTTTCTTTGTAGGCTATCATTTATCGGATAATAATTTGGATAAAGATGATAAATTTGCAAAGATCAGACCATTCAGTAATTAAGCAAATACACCAAGTTCATGCAATTTGGTGTATTTTCTCACAATTTGTCATTCAATGAGCAAATGATCCCTTATTTTGGTCGTCACTCATGTGTCAGAATAAATTTTCCATTACTGATCAAGGATTATAATGCCAACAAAGAAGACCTTCACGATAATGCTTTAGGCCAGGGGTGGCCAACCGGTCAGAGGTAAAGAGCCGAAAAATATCGGTAGTCAAGCTAAAGAGCCGACATCATGCGCGCACCGAAGGCGCATGCGCCAAAAAAAGGGGTGTAGTCTATTTTGACCCCTTGGGTGGGTGTGATACAAATATGCCTCCAATAGTGCAGTGCCATACAGTATATACATATGTCCCCAATAGTGCCAGATACACATATGCCCCCCACGGTGCCAGGTATGCACCACACGGTGCCGGGTATGCCCCCACGGTGCCAGAAAGCTGGTATGCCCCCACAGTGCCAAAAAGCTGCTATGCCCCCACAGTGCCACAAACTGCTATGCCCCCACAGTGCAAATTTCCCAGCAGCAGCACTCACCGTTGTTGCTGCCGGGCAGGGAGAGGACAGTCTGGTGTCCCCCTGCAGTCCTCCTGTCTTGTCACTGATGGGAGGAGAGCACAGCACACCGCGCGTCTCCATCCTCCTCACTTCCCTGTGACTGGGCCGTCCACCAATCAAAGCTCCCTGGCCGGCTCCTGATTGGCTGCTGGCCCGCGAGCTCTGATTGGCGGACGGCCCAGTCACAAGAAAGCACAGTAAGGGGTAGGAGAGATGCGCGATGTGCGCTCTCCTCCCCTCAGAAGGAGAAAGGATTCAGGGAACCGGCAGCACGGGGGACTGGGACGGACGGTGGGCGGCAGGCAGCAGTGGAAGCAGGAGCCGCACTTTACAAGGAGGAGAGCCGCATGAGGCTCAAGAGCCACGGGTTGGCCACCACTGCTTTAGGCAATTCCCAGATTGATATTTGCTCGAAGAAGTGGTGGTGGCCACTTTTCACCAATACTGTGTCAAACATGATGGTAAATGTTTGGAAATTACATGTTTGGGCACCAAAAAAAAACCCCAGCCCTTATAACAGCTGGAATTCAGATATGAAGTCACTTCTGCACTTTTATTGACAGATCAACTGGTTGATAGGGAGGTTAAAAAAAAGATGAAAGGCCAAGTACAAGTGTGCAAAATGTTATTGGTAGGGATGGCCATTGACCATCATGAATTCATAATCATCGATAGATAATGGCCGATGTAGAATAGTTTAGCCATAGTTTTTCCTGAAGGTGCAGGGAAACGTAGCATAGTTCCACCCCTGACATCCATGAATCCACGCCCCATCAATAGTTTAAACCATAGATGATCATCCATTGCATTGCACAGTATGCTGCCATTGATGGCCATTGGTACTATCACCATCGATATCAACCATAGAAGTATTCTCCTACTGGACTTCAACTCAGGGACACCACCACCTGCTCATATATTGGAGACCCACCTGTTTGCTTACAGGGTAACCCGACCTATACATCTTTAGGAAAGATCTTGGAACGCTAGCAGGTTTATGGATACCCACATTACCAGTTATATGAAGTATAAAATGGGAGACCAAGTCTAACCATCAAGAGGGAGCATTAATAGGAACAAGCAGGAACAACAATAAGTATTCCATTGTCCTCTAATATTAATTTTATGTGTGCATATATTTTATGTTGTAAATATACATTGTTTTATAATAAATTTATTTTAATGTCATACCCAATTGATCAAGTTGTGACAAGTTTGTAGATAAGCGCTCCACCACCTTTTCTCTTTTGAGTTTGCATCTGAAATTTTTATAAAATTTGCAGCTCATGGAGGGGCGTGGCCAGCGGCTGGACTGAGCAGACGCCATTTAGCAGAGCTCCGGGGTGAAGCACAGCAAAAACCCCAAAAACACCTGAACAAGAGACACCAGGGGAGCATCTGCGGCCAGTCCAGCGAACGGAGAGACGGAGGAGCAGGTCGGAGCCCAGTACAGCCACACGGGAGCCCTGGGCGATGAGCGCCGGGCTGCGGCCTACACGAGAGCCGGGACCGCGGCCTGGAGTTTGGAGACGGCCGGAGATGCCGCCTGACCCGCTTCAAGTCGCGGACGAGAGGGGGACACCCGGATACCCTCCCAACCCCCCGCGAGGTGCGTAGGCAGGAGGGAGAAGCCAGAAAAGCCAGACCTGGCGCCCGAGACCCGGCAACAGGAGAAGCACGGGGGGGAGAGCCAGGACTGAGCCCCAGCTTAAGAGCCTGCACACCACCGCAGGATCAAAGCACAAGGTACCCACTCTACTGGCCACATGAGGGCATAGACAGGGAACAATATATAACAACACACTGACAAGCCTGGCTGAAGAAAAACAGGGGAGAGACGCTGGAAGGTAGCAGCAGGGGTCATATAGACTACACCCCACACCACCTAAGGTCGCTGACCTGCAGGCTGAATATATAATAAGTGGATAAACCCCCCTGCTAAACCATACACAGAGGTGCCTGACTCTGTTCACAGTAATCAAGAACACTTACTATAGCTGCAGTGCTCCCTCTTTTTGCCCCCCCTAATTCAATCCAATTCAATTCAAGCTCAGCCCCTAGACTCAGACCGGATACGGTGCTAACACACTGCAAAATCTTATCTACTATAGTATAACGCCAAGGGTTGCCCATACTGCTCACTGCTGCTGGACAGAGGGGCTGTGGGGAAACCTAGCATACATCACCCAGACATCGCCTGCCCTTTCTCATTTGCTGATGCTCAGTACTATGGATAAATTTGTGGCTAAGCTGCAACGGGCCCAAAAGAGTAACCAACAGGGCAGGGGACGGGGGAAGGTGACTGCACCTCGATCCTCTCCGAACTCCCCAATGTCAGCACAAGAGGAGGACCCTGATGCAGACCACTCTCCGGCCATGCCACAACTGTCGACACAAGATATCACGACCATCCTGGCGACGCTATTAGATCAAAAACTTGCTCCAATTAAAGAATCAATAGACTCTGCTCTTTCTCAGCTGACACAACATACTCAGAGGCTGTCGGAGGCGGAGCAGAGAATCTCTGACTTAGAGGACGAACTGGAGAAGTCAAAGGCGATGATAACCCAACAGGAAAAGCTGGTAACCACTATTCATGACAAGCTTGAGGATCTGGAGAACAGAAACAGAAGAAACAATGTACGCATCATAGGCCTCCTGGAATCGGTAAAGAATTCGGAACTCATGCCACTGGTGGCGGAATGGCTTCCCAGAGAGCTGGGCTGTACCCCACAGGGAGGCCCCTTGATGGTTGAGAGGGTCCACCGCGTGGGACCAGACAGACAATCCACTAAAGATCGCCCAAGACCGGTCATAATGAGAATACTCAACTATCCAGACAAAGTCCGCCTACTTGATGCATACAGAAAATGCAAGGAACTACAATACCAAGGAGCTAAACTGTTGCTGTTCGAAGACTTCTCCTTCCTAGTCACCTCACAAAGAAGAGAATTTGCACCGGCTTGTAAGCAGTTATTTGAAATGGGCCGCAAATTTGCCCTACTATAACCGGCGAGGCTCTGGGTGCTACATGAGGGGCGATCTTATTTTCTAGACACTCCGTTGGCAGCAAAAAATTTCATGGATTCCCTCAGGGATGAATCTACCTCTCGCATGTCCGATGCGGACTGACTTTTCAAGATATAAAGGACTTTCATCACCATATCCTTTTGCTTGATACTCACATTCAGGTTTCCGATTAGAATAATTCACTCTATACTCCAGCTGCCTTCAATTTACTGTATTTTGTTGTTGTGTTGCATGTTTTACACGGCAGGCCCGACATTGCTATGCTTGGGCGCACGTTTGCAGTGTTCAGTGTTACGTTGCAGCAGTCTGCGACATATTAGGTCGCAGTATTGGTTCCAAAAAATGTTTAAAAATGTTTGGTTAACGTTTTATTGTATTGCGTTTGAGGAATGTCACTACCCCATAGGTGCAATGGGTCATTGTGCAATTACCATCTGGTCCTGTAGTCCACTCGCTGGGACGGACAGGGGAACCAAATATAGAAACTGTTGTAGCTTAGTTAAACCTAAGACAGGTATAGGATAGAAGCGATAACTGCAACAGATAGTACTACCAGAGTGCAGCGATCCCTAAGGTTTATATCGTGGAATGTGGAAGGGCTTAACACACCGATTAAGAGGCGTAAGATTATGACCCATTTAAAAGGGCTTAAACCTGACATAGTGTTTCTTCAAGAGACCCACTGGAACATAGGAGATGCTAATGTTCTAAGACAGTGGTTCCCAAACTGTGTGCCGTGGATCCCTGAGGTGCCTCGGGACACATGCAGGGGTGCCCTGGGTTGGTGGTCCAGGATTATTAATGGTTCATTATTTATGAGCAAAACCAGTGCTGGTGGCTGCCAATCATAAATGGTGTACAAACAGAAGCAAATCCTGTCCTTTACCACATAACTGACCTAAAGAATCACATATAAACCCAGTCTAATTATTTTATTTTTGGCTTAGGGGTGCCGTGAAAAAATTCTAATACTCTAGGGTGCCGTGATTCAAAAAAGATTGGGAACCCCTGTTCTAAGAGATACTTGGGTGGGAGAATTCAAGGCCGCTTCTTATACCTCGAAGCGCAGAGGTGTGGTTACATTGTTTCGCAAACACCTTTCCTACACAATAAAAGACGTATGGACAGACCCAGAAGGTCACTTTATCTTCATAAAGATCACATTGTTTGGTTCTATATATACGCTGGTTAATCTATATGCTCCGGTCAGCCAACACAAATTATTTTACACAATGATCTATACTAAGTTACTACAGTGGGCTGAAGGGGAAACGATTATGGGAGGAGACTTTAACTGCGTACAATCTCTGGGCCTAGACAGGTCCACGGGAATGGGGAGAGGCGGAATGGGAGAAGATATTGCCCCTACAAGTATACTAACCAATAACCTTAACCTATGTGACCCATGGAGATGTCGATACCCAGTATCCCACATCACTCCTCGTCCAGGATTGATTATTGGTTATTATTGGTTATTATCTAAATCGTTATTCCACAGGGTCCTAGACTCTGGGATCAATCTCATAACACTGTCTGACCATGCCCCAGTATGGTTCACACTGTCCCTCACAAACCGGATCACGACGGCATATAATTGGAGGTTCCCCTCTTATCTGGTTAACTCCTCTGACTTCCAAACCCATTTGAAACATGCAATTAGCATGTATCAGAGAGATAACGCGGAACATGAACAGGATATCAACCTGTTTTGGGCAGCGGCCAAACCGGTGATCAGGGGTCAAATCATGGAGTATGTGGCCAGGAAACGCAAAAAGCTGAGAAGCGCCATAGAAATATGCAGCTCCAGGCTGTCTGAAGCCTATAATGCTCTACTATTAAACGACTCTGATGAAACTCAGGCTTCATACCGAACGGCCAAACAAGCTTATGATGCTTTGTGTACCGAAAGAGCACAGTTCACACAACGCACAACGAAATAGATATTTTCGGGGCTGTAATAAGGCAGGGAGATTATTGGCTAACTTAATCCATACCCATACAACCCCATCCCAGATCCTTCAAATACAATCCCTCGGGGACCCCTATTAGAGAACCCACGGGAAATATTACATGCTTTTCAAGACTATTATAAACTACTATACTCAGCACCACCTGATAATCCCACAGAGGGATTGGACTTCCTTAGATTAGCTGATTCACCTACACTTACCCCAGAGGAAAGGGAATCTTTGATGTCCCCTGTCACTGATTTGGAAATATCACCCCTAATTAAATCCCTGACAAAGGGCAAATCCCCTGATGGATTAGGGGCTGAGTTCTACCAAATGGCTCATGATCAGATACTTACCCACATTACTTCCCTATTTAACTCCATGCTATCAGGTAACCCTCCCCCGGATAGATTCACAGAAGCTAGGATTGTGGTATTCCCCAAACCTGGGAAAGATCCTTTGAAGGTACAGTCATATAGGCCTATCTCCCTATTGAACCAAGATCTTAAGCTCTTCACTAAACTACTTGCTCAAAGGCTGCAACCTATATTGTCGAGGATTCTCCATCTGGCCCAAAACGGGTTTGTGAGAGGACGGACTTCCGTACACAATGTGAGAATGTTAATTGCCGCCATGCATAAGACGCGCCAGCTTTCCGCTAGGGATACTATCATAGTCAGCTGCGATGCCGATAAGGCGTTTGATAGAGTTTCCTGGCCGCATATTCTAAGAGTTCTACAGTCTCAGCAATTTGGAGAGGGATTCATGAACGTGTTCCGTATGTTATATTCAGGCCCTACAGCACATTTAATGGTAAATGGCCTTAACTCTACAAATTTCGTACTATCAAGGGGGACACGCCAAGGCTGCCCACTCTCGCCACTATTTTTCAACTTGGCCCTAGACCCATTGATTAGGGTTTTTATTAAAGATGAGAACTGGAGAGGGGTTCCAATTGGGGGGTTGGAAATAAAGGTGTCAGCATTCGTGGACGACTTGCTGCTATACATCAGCAATCCAAAAGAGGCTTTACCGGGCCTTCAACGGACCATGTCAGATTTCCATAAGGTTTCCGGATTCCTAGTAAATTTTGACAAAACAGAGGCACTAGCGATGTATCCTGAAGCTATGCAGGGGTGGACATATGAGTTCCCATTTCGATGGGCACAAGACTACTTAACATATTTGGGTTTGAGATTTCCCAAACAGGTATCTGACATATACTCTATCAATTATTCACACTCCATTTCCCAATTAAAGGCAGACATTGCAAATGGCAGCATTTACCCCTCTCATACTTGGGACGCTGTCAGCTATATAGAATGGTCTCCTTTCCTCGCCTTTTGTACCCAGTCCAGATGCTGCCATATCTTATAAATAAGCATGACGCCACGCTGATCAATAGAGCCCTCACAAAATTTATATGGGCAGGCAAACGCCCGAGAATTGCATTATTCAAGCTACAGCAACCCCTGTCTCTGGGAGGTATTAACCTCCCTAATATTCAGGACTACGCATTAGCATCCAACATGAGGTATGCCCTGGACTGGGTGCAAGGTACCAACCATTATGTTGACCTGGCTATAGACCAAGCATTTCTCCCTAACTCCACATTAGCTGCTCACCTACACTTCCCAGTGGGAAATATTGAAATGGCCATAAAAACTAACCCTTACTGTATACTACGTATACAGCCTGGCGATCATGGAGACAGCGGTCCAAACTATGTTGTACACGATCTTTGTTCTTAACCCTAACTGGTAACAGAGCTTTTCAAGAGGGCACCCCAGATCAGATATATGAGAGATGGCACAACCAGGGCCTGCGACTGATATATCACTTTCTTAACTCTGATCACACTACCATGCTCACACTATCAAATCTAAAGGAAAGGTTTCCAAACATCCACATCCCAATATTCGCATACTTTTAAGTCAGAAGCTACATCACCAGACTACTACCCATTTTACCGAAGGCCGAATTCACTAACACCTTAAATAACTTGATAATCACAAGTGAGGGAAGGTCAATTTCGACATCAGTATTATATGACCTTATTAGAAAAAAAATTGATCTCACCATTAATACCACGGGACTCTCCAAATGGCAGGACACATCGCCAGGCCTAGGCACTCTGGATGTAATCAGACTCACAGTCAAACTCAACAAACAGTTGGTCTCTGCATCATATGCAGAAATGCAATACAAAATCTTGCATAGGGCTTATTACACCCCAAAACTCAGATACATAACAGGAATAGCAGATAATTCAAACTGTTTCAAATGTTCCTCACCGGATGCAGAGATCACACATTGTCTTTGGTCTTGTAAAGTAGTACAAACCTTCTTGGACAGGGTAAAGGCATACATCACTGATACATTACATATCACGTTTACAATCAATATGACCTGGGCTTTATGGAATTACTACCCCCCATCGCTTAACCCCAAGCTTACGCAGGGCACACGACTCCTGCTAGCTAGAATAGCGACAGCAGCAAAAAAAAACATACTCTCGAGGTGGATACATTCGGATGACATATCGTTTTCACTATGCATGCCCAGACTGATCTATATGTTCCAAATGGATTGGGTTGAATGCATTCATGCATGTAGAGACCAGATCGGGGAAATTTTTTGATATATGGTTGCCTTATGTAGCAATATTGCCGACGAGCGAAAGGGACACTATAAGGAAAATTGTTCATTTGTCTACCTGGTATAATATGGCTGTTTTAGCGACAGGTAAACCACCCTTCTGAAGTTCTATCAAAACCGCTATGTTTATAATGTTTCCACACTCTATAGCAAGAAATGTACTTTGGTGGAATGATATATCTGTACTTACTTAAAACTTACTGTTGTACAATGCACCTGTGACGATGATATTGTATGAACCATACGCAATACAATGTCTGCTGTATATTTCATGTTAATTTGTTAATAAAAAAATAAATAAATAAATAAATTTGCAGCTCATAAATGCTTACCTTACATTTACTACTGATTAACATTGTTAAACATACTGTTAATACTCATCTACAGTATATTGTTGTTATTATTAGTTTTGGTACTTATGTATTATCACAGCGCCCATTGCGTAGTTTGCGTAGTGGTGTATTGAGAATACCAATACACCACTATGCTGGCTACGTAATGGGCACCGTGATAATACTGCTACCCTAACTTTTCACAACAATTTAATATTCAAATGCGGGCAGTAGGTGGGTGGTGAGCGGGCAACGGAGCTCTAATGCGGTGCAGTATAACATATCTATGTACGCCAGGAAATGGGGAGGGCGGCATCAGTTGCCGTGGTTACTGGGTGACATGCATAGGCGTGCGCACGGGGGGTGCCGGGGGTGCACAGGCACCTCCTAATGCCCGTCGGCACCCCCCACGCGATTGCACGCAAAATGTTTCCAATGCTGCAGTTTCACTTGCCGCTGCCCGCTGCCGTTCCGTTCTCCAGCCTGGAAGCGCTGGCCGGGACGTGGGCTGTGCAGCTCAGTGAGCTCCGTGAGCTCCATTCACAACATTAGCACCCGGCCCCGCCTCTAATAACGTCACACACAGACGTGGTGACGTCGTCCTGGCCGCGCTCCCTGCGTCTTCCTGGCCGCGCTCCTGCCGTCGTCCTGCCCATGCTCCTGCTGCCTGATAGAGAGAGAGCAAGCCCAGCAGAAGCACGCGCCCTGGGCTGGCAGCAGAGGCACTGCAGACAGTGAATGATCCACCACAGCGTGAGTGACCTGGCTGCCTGTAGTGTTCCTCCTAGGAGGAAGCAAGCTAGGTTAGCTTTTTATTCATAAGTGAAATATTAACAATTAACCCCCTTGGTTTTTGGTTTTGCTGGGGCAGGACAAACCTGGGCAGGTTTGTCCTGCCCCAGCAAAACACATCACAGATATTAGGAAGCTGTTGTGGAACTACACGTCCCAGCATGCCCTGCCACAGATTTTATATAATGCATTGCTAAAACTGTGGGAGGGCATGCTGGGGCGTGTAGTTCCACAATAGCTGGAGGGCCATGAGTTTGATACCACTGATGTACAGTGTACACACTAGGCGATATTGGTCACAATATCGCTCAGAAAGCCCTTTCTGAGCGATATTGTGACCAATTTGGCCTAGTGTGTATGGGGCTTAAATAATACATTTCTTTCAAACGGAATCTGCTGCGCTATATAAGACGCTGTAACGGAATCTGCTGCGCTATATAAGATGCTGTAACGGAATATGCTGCGTTATATAAGACACTGTAACGGAATATGTTGCGCTATATAAGACACTGTAACGGAATCTGCTGCGCTATGTAAGACGCTGTAACGGAATCTGCTGCGCTATATAAGACCCTGTAACGGAATCTGCTGCGCTATATAAGACGTATTATTCACAGTGGGGTAGATGTATTAAGCCTGTTGAAGAAAGAAACTGGAGATAAAGTGGAAGGTGATTGGCTGGTTCGTTATCACCTTCCCCTTTATATCCACTTTACCTCCACACCAGGCTTAATACATCTGCCCCGTTATACTTTACAGTGTTATTTATGCGCTTGATTAACTATTAAGTACTGCAGGTTTCCAAGTGATTATTGTAGATAGAAACATAGAAGGAAAGGTCACAATTTTGAAAATATTTTTACAGTATTTTACAGAAACAAATGGTCAAAATGTGGTAAAGTCATCTGTGACACCTGTGATATTACTGCTTTGTTATATACAAATAAATCATCTGTGTGAGTTCCTGCCAACACTGTATTTATTATAGTTTGCATTGATGCCCAGTGGGCGGTGATAGACACACCCAGTGGGCGGTGATAGACACGCCCAGTGGGCGGTGATAGAAATGCCCCTCCAATTGTGCACCTACTAATAAAATGGGCTGCGCACGCCTATGGTGACATGACGAGTGTGTATGGTGAGCACTGTGCCCGAGCTGACCCCCTTCACCCTTTTTCATCTCCACTGCTGCTCAGGGATCCCTGCTGAGTCGCCCCAAAGCTCCTCCAGGATGCATCGGGGAGGCCTCTCTCGTGGTGCCGCCTTTCCTCACCTCACTGCAGCGGAGGTTCCTGTCATAGCCGCATCCTGTCATCTCCTGGAGGCCTTAGTCTACGTTGTCAGCGTAGCGTAGCCGGGCGCCGTAATAATACATAAGTAACTTAGTTTTATTTAAATAAATGAATGTTTTCTTGCAAAAGGTTTTTTTGTCTCCAAAATGACTTAATCGGTTGGCCTGTTGGGTAGGAAATTGCCCAGTCGTTTTCACAGAAGTCATTATACCAAACAATTATTTGCCACCACATTTTTCTTAATTAGGACCTAATTTTAGCCATCTCTCAAGAAATCTCAATTTTTTTTAAATTGATTCATGTATCAGGCTAAAACATGTTTAGTCCTGTTAGTTGTGAGGTGGTCCATAATTGAATTTATTCCAGCACATTCCATAGATGCTCCATTGGATTCAAATATGGAGACATAGGGCCGTTTGGGTGCCATTTAAATGCTGAAAATGGCAACCGAATTAAGTAATTCTTGCACCCTTTGCAGGGCCAAATTCGCTTAAAATTGCTCGCACCCCTATGGAGGTGGGAGCACTTTTAAGCAAATTTAGTCCACCGTAAAGTGCGCCCGGTGCCGTGACGATTCGCGAGTGCGAATTATCCACACCTAATAGGATCGACGCCCAAGTCAACCTCTTTAATTCTTTGTCATGTTCCTCACACCATTCGTAATTTTTGCCCTGTGTCAGTGTACTATCTTGCTGGTAGAGGCCACTGCATCAGGGAACACCATCGCCAGAAAGTGGTGTTCTTGGTCTGCAGCAATGTTTAGGTAGGTGATACTTGTATATGTAACATATACCTGAAGGCCAGGACTCAGTTTTTCTCAGCAGAATATTGCCTGGAGAATCAGACTGCTTCTTTTGGCTTGCCTTCTTCCCCTTCCTGTGCTATATCTTCCCTAGGTAAATGACACACACCCTGGCGATTTGTAAGAACATGCCACCTTTGTCCATTAATTCATGGTCCAATTCTAATGCTTACACGCCCAATGTAGGCACATCTGGTGGTAAAAAGGGGCCAACATGGGCACAAAGATTGGTCTGTGGCTATGCAGCCCAATACACAGTAAGCTGTGATGTACTGTGTGATTTAAAAACCTCTATAAGAGCCCCCATTAATTTTGTTACCAATTTTGTGCTACCAGAGTACTTCAGTGGGTTCAGCCCAGGCAGGCTAGTCTTCACTACCCATGCTTATCATGGATCCTTGGGCGCCCATATTGCTGTCACCAACTCAAAGGTTGTCCTTCCTTGAACCACGTTTGGTAGGAACTAACCACTACATTCCAGTCCTGCTGTTTTGGCGATTTTCTAGACATCACAATTTGACCCCTGCCAAAGTCGTTTAGATCCTAATGCCTATTTTTCCTGCATCTAACATATCAACTTGCTGTCCACTTGCTGCCCAACATATCCCACCCCTTGACAGGTGCCATTGTAACGAGATAATCAATGTTATTTACTTCACCTGTCAGTGGTTCTAATGTTATGGGTGATGGGTGTATATATTGGAATGACAGATTTGAATTCACTTTGACTAGTAACTTTTTGTCTGGGAACTGTTATTAGACTGTTTCTAGCAAGTGGAAGTCTTATCAAAAGATTTGTGACTTTTCCTTTGCCTGCTACTGGTGGAATGAATCTTTATTATTGTGTAAATCCCTGAAATTGCAACTGCGTGGTTTTCAATTGTAAAGGAACGTGATAAATTACTTTTGTCAAGTATTTCACTTTAGTAACCTTTTAAATCTATATATTTAAATGTTCCAGTTTGACATATCATGTGGTGATTCTATTTAATCTGCAGTGTTTTTGCAGAACTCAGAGATGGATTCCTGGTAGTGCGAACAAGATGTATATGTGCATACCTTGCATTTAGAATGACCGGAACATTAATTGTGCTGTAACAATTGTAATGGCAGCACCTGTAAGACGGAGCTTCCTTTACGAGCCGGGAAAGTCAGTGACCTTCTCATCAGGCTCTTACCTTTATGTGCTCAGCGTCAGACCACCTGGTGTAAAACAGAAATCTGCATTTCCTAACACAATGACAGATGCAGTAGGGCGGCTGTTCTTCGCAGAGGGAGGGCGAGTGTTAGAATGCTTAAGGGGAGGTCAGGAGAAAAATGTTCAGCCCATTGTACATCTTTAACCCATCCCTACGTTGAGTTAGCACTTGAGGAGGAATGGTTTGGGGGATGCTTTGGAATAAAATAGATGTTAGACTGGAGGGATGTGTGAGGTGGTACTATGTCAGTGTGCACAGAATGCTCTGTCAGACTTTGAAGGTCAATGGTGTACTGTAGTTGTCTCTCATGTAGGAAGTCAGATAGTGCACTGCCACCTATTTGGTGATTAGTGCACATCAGATGTTAATAATGAGATACTGAGCACATAGTGGTCACTCATTGGGCCTGATTCAGACCTGCTTGCTGGGATGCGAGTGTTAAGAGCCCAGTGAGCAGGTAGTTGCCACGCCGCCGAAGTCACCCCCCCCCCCCCCCGAACTTCCCCACCCATGTGCACGGCTGGATGTATGAAGCCGTGCACAGGGGGGGAAATTATTCACCATCAAATGGTCGCAGCTCTGGGTGGACTGCACGCACATGTTCGGTCGCTTCATTATTGGACACGCTGCAGATTTGTAGCCCTTCTGAACAGGTCTGAATTGGCTCCATTGTGTGGATGATATCACCAGGGTTTGCAAAAATGCAATATAGCACGTATTTTACCCTAAATTTGTCACTGGGGACTCAGTTTCTCAAACTGAAGGGGTCCCCGAGGACGCACTGTGCTGCAGCTGTGAGCTGCCCGTGAGCCAATCATTGTGCAGTGGCTGCCCAGAAGCCAGTCACTAGTGGCTTATTTTAGAGTTCGCTGCGCCGTGCCCATTTTTATTACTTCTAAAAGCTGCACGCCCTGCCTCCTCAGGTTTCACTGTGCGCTAAGGTTTCACTCTGGGGTGGGGGGGGGGGGGGGACAGGATGGGACTGAATGGGATGCATCTATAACATCTGACAGCCACTCTCAGCAGAAGAGATGAGTGGGCGGTCAGCGTGGCGGGGGACTGGATGTGGCTGGAAGAGCTGACATACTGCTCACCTCAGAGCAGCGTGTCAGTTATTTCAGCCATATCTTGTCCCCCGCCTCGCAGACAGCCTGCTCACCTCTTCTGCTGAGCGGTGTGACAGCTTTTCCAGCCCCTTGGACAACGAGCATATGAATTACACCCTGAGCAACGAGCATAAAATGCCCCCTGGGCAACGATTATAAAATGCCCCCTGGCCAATGAGCATAAAATGCCCCCTGGGCAACCAGCATGCAAACACAACTCTCCCCCCCCCCCTCCCCCCATTGGCAACCAGTACAAGCATGTAGGTAAACAGCACTTATGTGGTATAATATGTACTGGGCATTATAGTGTGTGGCATAATGTGTACTGGGCATAACGGTATGTGCTATTATGTGCACAGGGCATAATGGTGTGTGCTATAATGTGTACTGGGCATCACACTGTGTGCTATATTGTGTAGTGTCCCTGTCTTTTCTAGTATATATGTATCTTGCTTTATGCGAGTGGTCCAATTGATAATTCCCCCCCGACCCACATGTGCCATGCTGTATAGAAGGGGAGAGGAGGTTTCATTTCATTGGAACCCAGATAAGGGTAGGACCCCAATTTTTCTAAGTGAGGGGTCCCAGGGACCCTCTATTTTTGAGTGTTTTTTTGCGATCACTCTACCACTGTGGTAATCTGCATACAAAATGTGTATTGTGAAGAGAAAGTTGGCTGCACTAACATTTAAGTGTATACTGTTTGCTAGGTGTTCTTTTGTGTTGTCCTCTAAAGCTGGGTACATATCAGAATGATGTGTTTTTCAGGTGATGGGACAGTTGATGTACCGATTATTTCACACACCCTGCATGAGCTGATGTAGAGCTGCACAATATAGTGGTACATTCTGCATTCACCAGCATGGTACAGTCCTTCAGCATGATTGCCCCATGAGCACATGAAAAGAGTCAACCATCATGTATGCAAACACACCTTTGAGCATGTATACTGTGCTATATGGCCGATATATGGCTTTGATTTGAATCGGAACGATATATAGGCCTGGTGTGTACCTGGTATAGCGTATACTAATGTATAGTATATAAGATAGCTACAAGGTAACAGTTTAGCATTTACAGTATTTTACATTTTTAAACACAGCTTGTAAAATGACACAGACATTGATTAATTGTTACTCTGTTTCCACTTTTTAAATTCTGTTCAGTAATTGATGACCTATTCCTTATACCTTTTCACTTACTGTATTCTTATTAGTGTCCATGAGACTGACATAAAGCCAATGTGGTAGTAATAGTTAAAATGAATGGAAGTGATGGTTAGAGACTTGTAGTATGTTAAACCCTACATCAGATGTACAGTAGATTAAATGTTTTTTTTTAATGAATTTGATTGTTTTCCAAACTAATTGGGTTACTTTAAGGCAGGGATGGGGAACCTTTAGCCCTCCAGCTGTTGCTGAACTACACATCCCAGCATGCACTGCTGCAATTTGACTATTTGGCCATGCTAAAACTGTAGCAAAGCATTCTGGGATGAGTAGTTTAATAACAGCTGGAGGGCTGAAGGTTCCCTATCCCTGCTTTAAGGTGTGTACACAAGTGCGATTTTAGCTTAGAATTTTGACTATATACTGTATAGTCAAAATTGTATAGAAAGTTAGCCAAAATTGCACAGTGTTAACCCTGCTTGCAATACGGATGTGCAGCCCCGCAAGGTTGGTATTGCATGGATAAATAGACTGTGCAGGCAAGGGAATTTTGTCTATGTTGCTTGGAATATACAGTATTTGGCCATACAGTAGGTCGAATAGCACATACAGTAGGAGCAAGTTTCATCTTTGCTCCAATAGAATAGCCATGGCTAGCCATGGCCAAAGGAGCAAAGATGAAACTTGCTCCTACTGTAGTCAAAATTGCAAGTGAAGATAGTCAAGATTGTATGGTTCTGGGCCCTGGGGGCTCAAGGGAAATCACATAGTTAAAATCGCACTGTGTGTACACAGCACAAAGTTGGATACACACTATAAATCTTTCCAATCTGGCTGGTTGGATCGAAAATCTGGTAATAACAGGGGACAAATTACAATCAACCATTATCTCCCAAAAGCTGGAAAATGGACAAAAACAGTAAAATGCATAAATTGGTTACATCACTAGGATTTTACCAGTTTGTCTGAATGACCATTTTTGGCTGTTTTCTATGTTTGGGAGGAAAGTTTTATTGTTCCTCAGTGAGAAAAACAAAATAGCAATCTAGCAAATATGATACCTTTTAATGGCTAACAAAAATAAATGTTGTTAAAATGCAAGCTTTGCATTTTAACAACATTTTTTTTTGTTAGCCATTAAAAGGTATCATATTTGCTAGATTGCTATTTTGTTTTTCTCACTGAGGAACAATAAAACTTTTCTTATCAACTGGCTAACACGGTACCAAACTTTTCTTTTGACTATGTTTGGGAGGAAAATGTAAATTATAATTTGCTCCCAGAAAGTGCCAGATTTTTATTTCAAACAGTCAGATTGGACAGATATTAATATAGTGTGTATCCTGCTTTAGTTTGTATGAAGCAGTACATTGCACACCGGATCTATAGTAGTTAGTGTAGTAACTGTGTATATTTTGATTTTTCAACATAATTTTATGTTCTGTAGTCATACACATTTAATTATTGGTTACTAGTGGGGTGGTACAGAGATGTACAACTTTATTAATATATTTAATTGAGAGTTTACATTATAAAGTTTTGTTCATGGTACAATGGCAGTTAAATAGGACTTACCGTATATACTCGAGTATAAGTCGACCCGAATATAAGCCGAGGCACCTAATTTTACAACAAAAAACTGGGAAAACTTATTGACTCAAGTGGGACCCTCACTCGAGTATAAGCCGAGGGGGGCTTTTTCAGCATAAAAAATGTTCTGAAAAAGTAGGCTTATACTCGAGTATATATGGTAATTAATATGTATAAACATCAGTAAAAAGATTTCTTTATGATTTATGAGCTTTTCATGAACAAGACGACAGGAACATCCACTGGGAAAAAAAATATTTACAATCGAAAGTGGATTCTCCACTACAAGCATCATCAGAATATGGAACACAACCAAAAATGTTGCAACAGAAATGTTAGCAGTTGTGCATCTAAATAGAGTAATTGTTCTGGGGAATTTATGTGATTGTCATTTACATCAGAAGCTTACTGTATATTCCTCCCCTCTACTGCATTCATACATGAGGCGCTGCCTAGCTGGAGTATTGCTTAGTTCTTCTCTGGACTAAGAATAATTTCAACTTGGAGTCTTCTCAGCTGTTAGCAGATTAAATTTACTAACATGGGAGTTCTATTGAAGATGGGATGTTTCCCATAGCAACCAACTAGATTGCACTTCTTATATATTTATCAACTTTTAGAAGGTAATAGATAGAATCTGATTGGTTGCTATAGTCAACATTCCACCTGTACTATAACGCCTTAGTAAATTTATCCCAGCTTTTCTATCTTAGTGTTCCTTCTAGGAACCAAACGGGGCAGGGCGGACCGGGCACGCCAACGTCACAATTGAGGGCGTGCCCAGGCCGCCGTGTCACAATTGGGGGCGTGCCCGGGCCGCCGCGTCACAATTGGGGGCGTGCCCGGGCCGCCGCGTCACAATTGGGGGCGTGCCCGGGTCTCCGCATCACAATTGGGGGCGTGCCCCGGGCCGCCGCGTCACTGAAGGGGGCACGCCCGGGCCGCCGTGACACTGAAGGGGGCGTGCCCTGGCCGCCGCGACACTGAAGGGGGTGTGCCCGGCCGTAACTAAGTCCCCGAGCTGCCGGGAAAGCGCCGTGCACCGCAATCTATGGCGGCGCTGGGCTTCACCGGTGCAGGGCGGGGGGTAGGCAGTGCAGGGAGCCGGACAGGGGATGAAGCCGCTGCCGTCAACGGGAGCAGGGGGCAGCGCAGATTCATCAGAATCGGGTGAAATCGTGCCCAAATTGCATAGTGTATGGGGGCCACTACCGCTTTTAAACCAAATCCTGGGTCACACACCATAAGTCTGACCTGGGATTTCCCATGTCCCCGTTTCCACTGCCCTGTTTTTCAGGTTTTTTCACTAAAAAGGGAAACCCGGGAAAGCAGGGCAGCAGGGGGTAGAAGATCAGCGATGGGGGGGTAAGTGTCATTGGTCAGCAACGGGTGTGTGTCTGCATTGGGTGTACACCGCCAGGTGGGTGGTAAGCAACATGAGGGCATTTGGCACAGGAAGGGTTTTCAGCAGCAGACTGGCAGCAAATGGGTGGGCAGAGGGAGGAGCTTGTGCATTAGCCAGCCTCTCCTGCCCGGGTTGAAAAACCTAGGTAAAAGTCATTTCCACGGCTTGTTTCCCGAGTTTTACCTGTGGAATTTTTACCTTGTCAATTCCACTGACAAAATTCCCGGGTTGGTGCACATTCTTTTTTGGTCGGTGGAAAAGAGGTGTATGTAACTATACTGTATGCAGCATTTGGACAAACATGATAGCAGTGCTTAAATGCTAAAATATGTAATCCACTGACTGCAATAAAATCTATACTGCTCCTGCAAGGGAGAATATACACTAAAGAGGGCACATTATGGCACACCTGGCTTGTTTGTCATAACCCCGACTTGTGTGTCCTTTCTATTCTCCTGCAGTCAGAAAGACAGATGGATGGGAATACACAAGCACAAAACACTCCTAAAAAAGTCGCATCACCATAAATATAGAGCAATTTCTGTTCTCATTCAAAGGACATGATAGGTCAAAATATTTCCATCAGCGGGAGCTGTATATAAGGAGGCTGGCAATAAAAATTATTTGCTGTTGATAACTTGACATTGTTTCAGACGAAAATGGGGATGGGAAGATAACAGATAAATACAGTGCAACTAATGCTTCTGATCTGCAATTACCATGTCAGCTTTTTCGCAGTGATTAGAAAGTGTAAGAGCTTAGCCACAATTTCTGTCCCCACCTGTGAGTTTTCTATAAAGCAGGTGCACTAATACTGCTAACACATTGCTGTATATATATTTTTTAGGTTCTGCAATTCAGATTAAAGGAAAATAGACGTGTCGAATCGAATGGGTCCTCTTGGCAACAGGTAACAATGAACCAACCCTGTACTTCATAATACAATTATAAGGTTTCATTGCTTTTCAATGCTCTTTTATCACGTTTTACTTTATTGTATAAAACACAGCTTTTACAAGAAATAATTGGTGTTCACTGTTTTCTTAAGGTCTAAAAGATAAGTGTTGTTCTGTTCAAAAATAAATGGTGGAGCTGATGAAAAATAAGCTATACTGATTACAATGGGATTTGTCCAGTTGCTGAGCTTTTGTCATCTTGTACAGGTGATATACAGCTTATGGTGTGGTGTTATCCAAAGAAATTACCACAGATTACAATATATAATGACAGTAAATGATAAAACAAATGAACTGCACTGTGACAGGAGAACTGCGCATCATTTAACTGTTAAAAGATTTGAATACAAAAATGTATTTGCTCAAGTGTGTAGCACAAGAATATGTATATTCTAGAGTTTTATGGGTACTCTTTACCTAGCACGGCGCCCATCGCGGGCATCGCGGGTACATTTATGTCTGGCCGCGACGCGACCGACGCGATGCCCGCGATTTCCCATCGAAACCCATGTTAAACATGGAAATCGCGTCGGTCGCGTCGCGGCCGGCCATAAATGTACCCGCGATGCCCGCGACGCGATGCTCCCGATTTGCCATAGGAATCAATGTTAAAAGGCCCGATGGACACGATTTTACTGTTAAATGCCTCAATGGACCCGATGTGGCCATAGGAAACAATGTTAAATGGGCCTTAGAGCCCAAATAGTTACCCTGAACTCTGAAATGGCCCCCCCAATTGTTTATGCCACCCCACGATCAACGTCAACCCGAAGCGTGGCGAGCGCAGCGAGCCCGCGAGGGGCGGCGGTACGCGTCCTCCGA
Source organism: Crinia signifera (assembly GCF_055691185.1). Taxonomy (NCBI): domain Eukaryota; kingdom Metazoa; phylum Chordata; class Amphibia; order Anura; family Myobatrachidae; genus Crinia; species Crinia signifera. The sequence continues at coordinate 75,074,608 of NC_139225.1, forward strand.
CCTTTTCATACCCCCACTATCCACGTCGGCGTGGAGTTGAGAATAGAATAGTGTGGTGAGTGCAGCCCGAAGCGTGGCGAGCGCAGCGAGCCCCGCGAGGGGACGCGGATACCTTCACAGCTATACGCGTTCCCTCGCGGGCTTCACAGGTGTCCATGGCGACGCGGACACCTGTGAAGCCCGCGAAGGGACGCGTTTACCTGTGAAGGTATCCGCGTCCCCTCGCGGGGCTCGCTGCGCTCGCCACGCTTCGGGCTCGGTGGCTCGCTGCGCTCGCCACACTATTCTATTCTCAACTCCACGCCGACGTGGATAGTGGGGGTATGAAAAGGTCGGAGGACGCGTACCGCCGCCCCTCGCGGGCTCGCTGCGCTCGCCACGCTTCGGGTTGACATTGATCGTGGGGTGGCGTAAACAATTGGGGGGGCCATTTCAGAGTTCAGGGTAACTATTTGGGCTCTAAGGCCCATTTAACATTGTTTCCTATGGTAAAATCGGGTCCATTCAGTCATTTAACATGAAAATCGTGTCCATCGGGCCTTTTAACATTGATTCCTATGGCAAATCGTGGGCATCGCGTCGCGGCCATCGTGTGCACATTTATGGCCGGCCGCGACGCGACCGACGCGATGTCCATGTTTAACATGGTTTTCAATGGGGAAATCGTGGACATCGCGTCGGTCGCGTCGTATGCGGGCTAAAGATGCCCGGACGCGATTTTTTACCTCACGATGCCCACGATCAAGATCGTGGGCGCCGTGCTAGGTAAAGAGTACCGTTTTATGTGATCCTTGTGTGCGTTCTAACTTGGATACATTGAGATTTGCTATATTTGCTATATAATTATATCATATGCTTCCTATAATGAAATGAGATTTCTTCACTGTTCACAATTTACAATATTGTGAAGAATCTTCACATCTCAATAAAACTGAAAAAAAGCTAAATCTATTTGGAATATAAAGGATTTTGTGGGGAAGAGAACTTAAACAATGGCAACTCTTCGGGCCTGATTCGGCCTGACACACAGGGCTGCGTACGGTAAACTGTATGCATTCGCGGGGTCCCCTTGAGAACAGACTATGCAAAGGCTAGTTGTTTGGGGGCATAATGCAGGTGTTTTCCGGAGTGTCCCAGAAAAGACAGGTGTTCCCCAGCCGTTTGGAGGGAGAACCTCCTTCTCCACACAGCTTTTGCAGCACCGAGTGAGTCTAGACTTACTCAGCGCTGTAAGCAGGGGGAAAATCATTTGATAATGAGCGATTTTCCCCCTGTGTGCACGGCTGTGATCGCTTTTGCTCAGAGACGGGAGAAGGGAGCTCGGTGGGACAGCATTTACCTGCTCGTTGGGCTCTGAATACTCGCAGCCCTGGGAGCTGGTCTGAATCTGGCCCTTTGTTCATGTCATGGATCATGAAACTAGATTACTTCCAACATCCAAGCAGCTTGTTGTGGGGAGATTCTAGCAGGCTAATAGCAGTAGATTTGTTTTTCATTCGGAACCCGCATATCTACTATTTGCATGGCCCACTTTAACCTTTTGAGTGCCAACATCTCTGTTCAAAATGTCCACTAAAAATGCCAGCGTCGCTCACATTTGGTATATAAATTTAAATAATAAAAATAGAAAAGATTATATTTTATATATATATATATATATATATATATATATATATATATATATACACAGCAGGTAATTACGTAGTGAGTCTCTGTGTGCCTATTGCTGTAGGATTGTGCTCTGAAGAAGGGGTCGAACCCCGAAAGCTTAGATTCCTAATACACACCCTTTTTGTTGCATTATTTTTGCCATCATTTCTTTGCGCAATTTTCAGACCTTTTTGACAAATTCACTCAAAGGATCAATAACATACTTTGGTAAAGCCCTGTAGCAATAATATGTATCAAGAACATCTTCATCCCTTAATATTTACATTCTGCAAATAACAAGGGAAAATGATAGAGACAACGATACCATATGGTATTATTAGTTGATCAAAAGAAATGAATCCCCACCATCAGAAAATACCTTATTTATATTACTTCTACCAAGCACATAAAGAGACTACTTATGCTAATTGTAGATAACATGATGACACGTCACATGGCTCTATAAATATTTCAAGTAAATTGCTACACAATAATAGTCAAGTCCTTGAGACTTTTTGCTAAGGCCTAGCAATATCCTAAGTATATGAAATATCCAGTGCATACTCCTCTTCTATTACTTGCTTTCCAGAGTCATCCCGGCATTGTTGTGAGAGATGAAAGTTATACAACATTCGCACCAGCCTTTTTTCCCGGGTTGGCCCTGGGAACAACCCAGTTGTAGTGCTGGTGTGAACAGGTCCCAGGCCAAAATACCCCGGCATTACAACCCTGCTAGCTACCAGGGTTGCTCCAGGGATCTTCCCGGGACATGGTGCGGTGTGAACTGGTAACCGGGTCAAGTGACCCGGGTCCCGTTCAAAGTATGAAGGAGGCAGTGTTGTCAGCTCCAAGCGCTGCCTCCTCCCCGCCTCTCGACGACGCATTATCACTCCGCCCTGCAGATGTCAGGGCACCTGTTGGCTGGGGTGTCCACCGCTCTGCCCGGTCAAGTGCACCAATCTGCCCAGCCAGTGGATTGCTAGAGGACATGGTGCACCTTGCCGGGGCGGAGCGCCAGAAAAAACAGCACTGGGGAGAACACTGATTGATGCAGCACATACAGCAATTATACTTTTATTATCAGTATAGTTCAGTATTTCAGTTCAACTCCCAACACAGTAAATGCTCAAAGGGAAACCCTTGATGCCCATACACACTGGGCGACTTTGAGCTGAAAGCAGCTTACTTTACTCGTCTGAGTTGCTTTCAGCTCAAAAACTGCCCAGTGTGTACGGGGCAGCGATGATAGGTGAACGCTGATGTGCACTCCCGCATCATCGCCGGCCCGGTTGCTCATCTGCTGGTATTACGGTAAATTGGGGACAGCTTTCCATAGCGTGGAAAGCCATCCACCTCGGGGAAAATCTCAGTGTGTATGCAGTGCAGTATGCAGTGTAATGCACTGTTTTTCAGCCCAGTGATTTTCCCTATCATCGTTATCCATACATACTGGGCAAAAAGTGTGTATGTACCTTTACACTTTAGATTTTACATGCCTTAAAATGGCAACATAATTCTTTTTAAATACTAATTAGAGGTAGTTGTCATAATAAAGCATTCATGGTAGTTATTTTGATTGTAGATCATCAAGTGACTGAGGAGAGCATTATAGTAATTTAAGCCTATATTACAAGTCCATATAGGGTAGGCAATATATGCTAGTGGAATCTGGCTTACAACTGCTGAGAATGTAGTATATGCACCTAGTTTGTGCTAGGATATATAGATTCACAGTTATAGTAGAAAATGCTAAAGTAGAGGCATGTGGCCTTATTCAGATCCCTCTGTACATGTTCTACTCCCTCTGCTGGGTATCGGGCTCTTTGTGTGCATACTTGAACCAGCAGGAAAATACTGCTCACCTGCCTAGTCACCCTCCGCGCGGTACTCAGGCCCAGGGGGCTGCACTGCACCCCCTATTGGGTGGTGCCCCCATTTGGCCCCTCCACTTGGGTGGCCCCTGAGGAGGCCCAACTTAGTTACATATTAAGCTGGCCATACATCTACAGATCGATTGTCAGATCTTGAATAAAACTTGGTAATATCTGAGTGACAGTTTTTGGCATTTCAAAGCAAATAGTCACCTCTCATTTGCTCTCATCCATTACCAGGGTTTTGTTCCAAACAGCCAGATCTGACAATTAATTTGTAGATGTATGGGCAGCTTTACTTTTGAGTTCTCCTGAGATAGAAGGGTAATTAACAATTTTAAGTTCCACATTACTCATCCTGGCCTAATACCTTTAATATTTGGATTTGCTTGGATCCTCACTGCCAGGCGCACTATAACACAAAAATGAACGTATGTCGAGAGCAATCTTGACTCGAGTGATTGAAAATAGTAGGGTGATGATGCAATCCTGTTGGCCAACACTGACACCCTCACATTATTATACAGACTCGCATTATTATACAGACACCAGTATACAATTTCCCTCTGAAGCCAAACAAACTCAACAAACCTAAATGGCCAAGCTATTCGATCAAATTTATGTTCAGCATCTGGACTCACATTTGAATTTTCTTGTTACATTCAAAACTATTTCTAGCATAGAAATATGCAGCTTTATTTAGGTTACTTATTAAATTCAAGACATTTCTTTGTAAAACGGTTACATAAAGACAACAGAGTAACTGAAAGTAAGTGAAGAGTTAAACAGATCTTCACATCACATACTGCAGCAGATTTTCAGGGCATGACTTCTTGTGCTCCAGACTTTAAACTTTCCGAGGATGGGTGAATCTGCCACTGAGATCTTAATGTGCAGACGTTTCCCTCTGAATTTTCAGGACCCATCATCCGAGCGGCCAATTAGTGTCAGTTTTATTGGTAGTTTTGTAATGCGGACGCTTGCTCACCAGGGAGGATACAGAAAGCACATTATTTCACTTAGCCCGGTTGGTGCCTGTCACAGAGTAATGACTTTCAGTCTCCACCAAATAGAGGCAAATGCACAGATAAATCCCAGGGCCAATTTCTGGGCAGCGTCCTGACCCCAGTGCACCTGTCTCTTAAATCCCAAAGACTCAGAGAGTCTGGATCCCTGCCTGCAGGCCATGTCGGTATTACCCGCTTATACACTCCCAGGGCCGTCTTCGGTGTGCTGCACCATGGAAAATATTGTAGTCTAATTCATATGAGTGAATCGATCTTTGGTTCAGGAAACATGGTGTCTTCACAGAATACTGAACCCCAGGCAATTTCTAGTAATGTACCTTTTAACTCTAAATGTTGCGCATGTTAACATACAGTCACGGGGTGTACGTGATATACACATTTTATACATATTCAGTTTAGCATGGTTAGCATGTTGTCACATTACTGAAATTACTAAACCAAATTCTTAAGAATTCTCAGACACACAGGGCCTTATTTTGGTTCATTCTTTCTGACAAAATCCTTCTTAGATGGACAAAACCATGTGCACTGCAGGGGGGCAGATGTAACATGTGCAGAGAGAATTAGATTTGGGTGAGTTATTTTGTTTCTGTGCAGGGTAAATACTGACTGCTTTATTTTTACACTGCAATATAGATCTCACTTTGAAGTAAAACCCCACCCAAATCTAATTCTCTCTGCACAAGTAACACCTGCCCCCCTGCAGTGCACATGGTTTTGCCCATCTAAGAAGGATTTTGTCAGAAAGAATGAACCAAAATAAGGCCCACAATGACAGACAATGTAGAAGCAGATAGTCCCATGGCTGGATGTGGGTGGAAAGGAGAGAATTGCCCACTTGGGACAGTTGGTCTAATTCAGACCTCAACACAGTTCAAATTTGTTTTCAAAATGGGCAAAACATGCTGCACTGCAGTGGGGCAAATGTAACATGTGCAGAGAGAGTTGCTGCTTTATTTTTACACTGGAATCTAGTTTTCAGTTTAAAGACACCCCACACGAATCTACCACTCTGCACATTTTACATTTTCCCCACCTGCAGTGCAGCATGATTTTGCCTAATTTGGAAACAAATTTGCCCTGCAAACAAGTCTAAGTTAGCTCCAGTGGTACCGCTGCAATCCTCGTCATCTCTGGAAATAATTCAGTTAAAAAATTGATTGATTGGTTTTTTAATTAACTTTTTTATACGTGTGTGTGTGACACGAAGCCCAAGTTTGGGCTTTCAATTCAACTGCACAGAATATGTATGAAAACTGATTGGTAGTAAAGCACTGAGATTCTGCTGCTTTTAACTATGGAGACTTATTCTGATTGACTCGCAGTACTGCAGGACAGAGTCACAGGCGCTCGGTAAACTGCGAGTTCCGCAGCTTACTGAGCTTGCCAGAATCACCCCCTTTATGTGAATACCAGTTACCACATTTCACGGCTTCAGTAGGGCTATAAGGCCACCACCTCTCCCTATTCTGAAAATGTGATGTCATTATGTCATCGTTTTAAAGAGGCGCCGCAAGGGACCAGTGAGGAGCTGAGCATTAAAAAAAAAGAAAGCAGTGCACATCTCTGTGGTGGCTTTCCCTGCCCCTAGTTACAGGCCTGCACTTATTAAGTGATAACACAGGTAGTGTAAAACCTGCCGGTGAGCAACATTATCAGCCTAGTATAATAAATAATAAGGCAATAACAGGTAACTTGTATTTCTGTGCAGCTACTGGTGGTATTACATGGTTGGAATGAGGAGAGACTATAGAAGGTTAGAGGCATAAAAATCAACCAGTACCTGTAGAAATCTTAAAGCAGCCACCTGCTGGTAACTATAACTTCCTTCCCCATTTATCATAACTTAGGTTTATTTAAAAAAAAAAATAGTGTCTTCACTGATGAGCAGGCATCCCCATATATAAGTATATATGGTTGGCTTCCTCCAGCATTTACGTGCAGAGTTCATGTACCTACACAACCCTCTCTAAATAGGCTTCGCTACTACTGCTTTTTTTTTTTATTACTAGGATGGAGATGGAGATGGAGATGGAGATGGGGATGGCTGCCAGAAGGGGAAAAAAAGGAAATAAAGTAAAAAAAAAAAAGTGTTTCAGTTTTTTTGTTTTGTTTGTTTGCTCATATGTGAATATGGAACTGGAAGCCCAAATCAAGGCTTCTAGTACATTGCACAGATGTGACATAGCAAACCAGTCATGCATGCACATTTACCTACAGTACATACTGCTGTGGAAAAGGGTCATCATTGCCAAGCATCACAGAGCTGCCCTGCTGACGCTTTATGGTTACTAGCGGTAATGCAATTGCTGCAATTTAAGATCTTTGCTATCACAAATATTAGCTAAATAAAGTGAGCCCTCTGTCCCTATCTAGAGGAGGGTTCTGCTTTCAAGCTTTATATGCACTCAAGTCAGAATCAGACTAGGTGTAATCTCTGACTTCTCAAGATCCAACACTTCCAGTAACATGACGTTACTGAAATCTCAGTCTTTTTACTTTTTAAATTGCTGACCAACGTTTCCTATGAGAATCTGTAGCTGGAGCATATCTAGACACTGGTAATTTCTGCTAACAAGGAGAATAAAATGGTGAGAGTTTAAAGACATCATGACTTGCGCTGAATCAATCACATAGTGTGCTATTCATTATGTCACTTTAGTGATCCATCTGTTCTTTGTCTGCGAAGCACACGGATTGAAATTGGGCAAACCTGAGCAAAGAAGGCTCACTGCTGATTTATTGCAAGGATTTATTCTGGAGCAGCCACAATGATATTATTATATCGATGTTTCCCAACTATTTATTGCAGGATCACAGTGCATCCAAAGCTGTCTCTCTATAGATTGATAGATACAAAAAGGAAGTTCGATATTGGAATTTATGTCACTGACTACCTCTTTTGCTAATGTCTCAGCTAATCAAAGTACTTGCGATTAGCAGGATCTTAAATACAAAAAAGGTTTCTCCAACTTTTCCTGAAGCAATAAAATTCCTTTCTTGTAACAGGAATTTAGTCAGTTATGTCATGGAGATCTAAATTAGGGTAATAGACAATCACTGGAAAACATGTCATATTTGAGTCATGGAATTGCATAATCTCAAGTAAACAGAGCTAGACAGAAAGATGTCCCCATAAGAGATACAAGGGTGGATCAATAAGTACATGTGTTTGAAGACAGGTGGCGTTGCTGAAGAAAGTTGGTATTACTATTGTGTACTACCATCTTTCAAACAACGCCATACCAACTTTCAGATTGATTTATAGGTTATTTATTTTTCCACCAGGACAATGCTCCAGCTCCCTCATCTAGAATTGTTGCAACAAAATTGTATGAATTGCGCTATGAATTGTTGCCACATCCACCTTATACTCGCCCGACTTTACTCCCTGTGACTTCTTTCTGTTCCCTAACCTGAAAACATGGCTCACGGGAAAAAAAAAAAACAATTCATAGCGCAATTCATTGAATTTGGCCTCAACCGTTCTGGATGAGGGAGCTGGTGCACTGTTGTGGTGAATAAAAAAAAACTAACCTATGAATCAATCTAAAATTTGGTATGGCATTGTTTGAAAGATGGTAGTACACGATAGTAATACCAACTTTCCTCAGCAACGCCACCTGTCTTCAAACACAGGTACTTATTGATCCACTCATGTAGATGTCCCTCAGTAAGGAACAGGTAACAATACTAAGGGAGATACTGTATAGGAATGGAGGGAGGTGGTAGAAAAGCAATAGTAAGGTGGTAAGAAAGCAGTATTGTATAGAGGTAAAAGATATATGTTCGGGCAAAATACAGGTAAAAAACTCTGCTGAATGGTAGGAGACAAGGCCTGTGGCAAACAGGAGCGAGCTGTTAGGATGAGATGTATGAGACAGGAGACAGAACATAGGTACTGTACGATCGGGAGCTGGGAGAAATGTAAAAAGCACAATGTAGGAAAGTAACTGAAGAAAGATTGAGAGTTAGGAAATAAGAGCTAGTTTGAAAGGTAAAAGGGAAATTAATGTACTGTTGCACATCATCCTTTGATGGCTACAAACCATTGATGGTTAACCTCTTATGCTAGATGGTTTTAGCACTTATGGTGGAGATCCATTGGTTCTCCACCATGATGGTACAAAAAAAAAAGGACTGGAGGAAGCAGGGTGGTCCTAGTCATTCATTTCTTCTTTTGTGCTTCCGTGACCCACCACTACATCTAATGATGCGGCTAGCCACGGCACTGGTGGATGTCGCGGCCATACGCAACACGTACGGAAACAGAGCAGGGCAAGGTGGGTGGTCAGTCATGGCAGCCACTTTTTGCAGCGCTGAGTGGGGTGATGGTCGTGTGAGACATTGAGGCCCATTTAGACCTGCTCGCTGAGCTACAAGTGGGCAAGTTAATGCGCCCTGCCGAACACTATATGAATACTTGTGCAGGGCTGCAAATGGATGTGTATGGGTACACATCCATTCACTAGCGCCCACACAGAGGAGAAATTCTCTTCGATGTATACTTACCATCGAAGGATTGCATCTCCTCTGTCTGGCTCTCCCAGCCACCCCGTGACCCATGTGTCACACAGTGGCTGCTTGTATTTCCGGAATGCCTGCGTTTGCTTGGGCTCGGCCAGTGTGTCTGAGTGTGCCTGTTATTGTGGAAACGCCCATGAAACGCTGGGGGGGATCCACCCAGGAATGACCCCTGCCTGTCACTCCATGGCTTATGGCCTGAGATTAATAAATGTACTGTATTTCATCGCAAAATGGCCTCACGCATGCAAGCGACAAGCCGTACACATGCGTAGTTGTTCAATTATCCCATGTCTGCAAATTTGCAGCTGAGCAATAAGGTCTGAATCCCCCCCAAGTTAAGAAAGGAGGATGTGTATAATAAGAAGAGCAAAAATCTGCAAATATGAGCTAAGCTTTATGTCAGATATTAAATATAATTGTGATTTGCTTCTTTTTAATAGAAAACAGAACTTTGATGAACTTTCCACTGCAACCTAAAAGAGCGAACTATTGCTGGCTCAAGGGTACTGGGTGGATGGATAAGAAGAGCAGCTGTAGAGGAATAGACCATTAACTTAGCAATTAATGCTGTGGAGTTATGGAACAACAGTAATCATTAGAGAGCATTTATGGATGAGCTTTGTGTTTAAATCTGAAGTTTAGAGCTGTATACTTTATACTGCTGAGAATACTCTACTTCTCCTGGCAGGCTGCACATTAGTTTATTGTTGGAACTCCGCTTAAATCCCAGACAAACAACTGTGAACAGCGCTACAGGATGCTGGTGAGTGAAATCATTTATTCTAACAACATGTATAAGGGTGAAATTTGACTTAATAATAACAAAATAGACAGCAAGGTTTAGAAAACAGCACATTGACTCCTGAAATGTGAATCACACGTGTTATTCAGGGTCCTGCTTTCTGCCAGAGTATCATACTGTATGATAGCAACTGGCTCTATTTACTATGTTTTAAGAGGTCAGGTGGATAAAACAGTTAGAACTATGGGGCTTAATTATAATTAAGTCTTTTCTGGGGGGTACCTGCAAATGCTAGAGGCACTGTACTTTAGGGGCTGATATCTTCTCTAGTACCTCCATTGCTGTCTGACAGCTTTTGCAGCCCCCCATAGATTGCTGTTGTGAATTTTCCAAGCTCCAGAATGCCCGGAATAACGCCATCTCCAGATGGCTTTACCCTATACAAGCCTATGGATGGCAGATATTTTTCAGATGCATTCTTATTGGCTGCGAAAACCTGAAGCAGGAATGATGTGTGCGGTCGCAGATCATTAACGTCTCTCCCTTTCGACTGTACATGCAGTTTAATCTGACAATATCATGAGCGACAGCATGTACAGATCGGGGGTGGGTGGGTTAGGTTAGTGACCGATATTGTGAACTATATTGGTCAGTGTGTCTTTTCAAGCTTAGTACATCTAGCCCAAAGGTAGGAATACAGTAGGCTGGTCGGCTATTGGATTATCCCCTCTGTTTCTACTACCTTACTCCTCACTTGTATCACTACAATCTCATCCTCACCTGTATCCTCTGTACACTTGTAGGCCAGTCCAGCTCTGATGGCAAAAGGTTGACGAGCACTGGTGTGTAGTCACCAATAAATTTGCTAAAGATGTAAAGGTGTTGCAATCTGAAACTCAGATATGGTTGCATAAGAAATATCATTTAGGTCACACTATTATTTCAGACCATCTTAACCATTTGGCTAAAATACAGTTGTTGCCAAGATGTGTATTCCGTAGGAATAAACGGCTTCCACACATGTGCATCTCAGTCGCGGGTACACAAAATGTGCCATGGATGAGGCTGCACCTGTATGCATGTCCTAATTATTCACACAAGCAAGCTCGGAATGTATAATAAACACTCTACAATGCAACCATTTGTGAATAGCACAGTGCAGAGTTGTACTCATACCCCAGTTTGCATAGTGAAGGGGTGGCCTAATGTAGACCAAATGCAGTAAGGATGTGTTTCCGTATTTGTGAACAGGTGCAGGGCGGCAAAGTTACACTTATGTATCTGTAGCAATGGCGAGTGCTTTAGGGCTGGTGATAATTCACGGTGTTGCTGCTGCGGATGATGGTCACCATCATTATCTAGCATCTATATTTGGTAGAGAAAGCAACAATCTTTCCTTTCACATAAGAACTACCATAAACAATAAGATAATTTTAACAGGAATCAAGGAGCGCGGTACTTCAGTACACATTCTGCACATTTGCTAAAGATCCAGATCATCATAATTGAATAGAACTCTAAATGAACAGAACATCAAGTAAGCTATTGCTTCATCGCCATCCCTTGCACTATTAAAGGGCATGGAGTAAGGATGCTCGCTAATTTATAATTCCGGAGCGTGCATCACTGTTATATTATATGCTTCCAGTTAACTGAAAGAATCAGATAATTGAGCGTAGGGTAAGTGAGTACTGACTGTATTAGCATAATGATCACTTCTATCTTCAGATCTTGGAGACAATATTAACCAAAGGAAAAAAAAACAGCTGCATATTAAAATAAACTGCCCGCGAATACATCCACCGCGTACAGTCACACGTATAACAGTACACAGAACTGTTGTGTGTAATCAGGACAATTGAGATGTATGCTATAAACCAGTTGTGGCATATGTTATAAGTTGGAGTTATAAAGAGAAAGCACATTGGGCCTGATTCAGCATGAGTTGTAGTTTTGCAATTATGCAAGTGCTTTGATTTCTATTTGCAAAGGCAGTCGCCGGGCTGACATTTTTGCGCATTGCGTGACCTGCCTCCGTTGTCTGGACATCACCCCTAATGCCGTGTCAACGCCCCCCCAATGCCATATCGCCGCCAGCCCTTAGACTGTGGCTGCATTTTCCAGAATGTGACTGCAGTTTAAGGGGTCACACATGCGTGCCACAGCATGCGCACATGTGGAACTTACCAAATAACGTTTTCGCAATTCTGCAGGCCTTGCTGAATCAGGCCCATTATCTCCATTTAATACAACCTTGCACATCATAATAAGCACAGCGTGATAATCTATTCCTTGGAATGGTGCACTATACTGATGTAACCTTTTATCTTCACTGGTATTGCTTAGTTTGTACAGTGCTTATACCATGATGGAAAAGAAAACCAGGTTGATCGGCCTGTTAGGTGTTACCTGGTGCACAAAAGTATCCTTAGTCCAGCAACCAGTTGCCCCCTACGAAGTCTGGAGTGAATGATTCATAACTGCTCCAGGTAGGCACAGACATGTGAGAACCCAAAGGCTTGAGAGGACTTCTATTTACATTTTCGAACTAAATCCAAGTATAAGGAGGCTTATATATAAGAAGTATTAATACCGTTAACAAAAACAGATTAAGAGCTTCAGGGGTTTATCAGAATGGTAGATATCTGATGTAAGGATGTAATCATGAAAGACGCATTCGACGTCCTGTCAATAATCCTGTTGAAGAACACTGCAGTCATCCTTTTTTAGCCTGTTTTCAGACAATAACTAATAACAGGACTGAGTTACAAAGCAAATTTAAATATATTAGCAAATATCTCGTTCTCATGAGTATGGGAATTTTGATCTATCTATCTATCTATCTATCTATCTATCTATCTATCTATCTATCTATCTGACTGTGTCCTCAGTGCTGGCAGTGTTGGTAGAGTGGGGGTGCTGGCAGAGCCAGCAGAGCAGGGTGCCATTGGTGTCGTCAATGCAGAGGGGTTGGCAGTGGCAGGTTGCTGACTGTATCCTCATTGTGTTTTTTTCAAAGCATCATTGAATTCAATATGTCACTGCTGATTGTCTGAGAGCGGTGACAGACAGCTCTTTCAGTCAATCAGCGGTAAGCCCATTGTAATGGACATTTGCAAATTGATGCCCGAGGCAAAACCCGCAAGATGCAACAGCGAGATCTTGCGGGTTCGTCTTGGGTAGGGTTCCGGGACAGGCACAGAAATCGAAGCTGTGTCTCGGATCTCCCCGGATCCCGGAAGTTTGGGTCGTTTTGGTTCTCTGAGAATCGAGCCCACTAATCTCTATTCACATGTGATCTATACCAAACCATATGATAACACTGGATGTAACATAGGTTAAAGCTTAGCTGGAGAGGCGCTATCCCATCCTAGTAGGGTCATTTGATCACTAATGTGAAAACTCACTGCGAGGAGGGAGGTTTCACAATATCGCCTGGAAAGGGGCTTCTGAGCGATATTGTTCACAATATCGTCTAGTGTGGACACTCAATATCATTAACGATGATTAATATCTACCAAACTTCACTCAATGGTATCGTTCCAACCAGTAAGCTTGGTGGACAACACATACTTTCCTAAATAAGCGTGTCAGGGAGATTGTGAAGGTGGCACCTGGAAGTGCAGATGTGTACTGCTACATCTCATAGGCGTTTCATAAAATAACTCCAAATGTAGATGATCCCCAAAGCAGTTGGTACTGTACTTGTTACGGAAGTTAAACTGATATGTGGCAGGGCTTGTTAATGTATTGTGTATAGAGCCCCATATATTTAATATTGTAGTTATTAATGATAAAAAAAAATTCCAGTCAGTGGCATATCTATTGTGCCGCAGCCCCCGCGGCGGCTTGGGAGAGCCAGCGCCAGCTGGGCACACTGAAATTACATAACCCGAGCAGCCTTTGTGTACCTACTTTCTTCCCCTGCCCCTGCCACCCTATAACTCCTCTCCTACTCCACAGCCAGCACTTATGGTTTGGACCAAGAAGGGGGAGGAGCCTGTCTGGCTAACCCAGCTTCTGCTCTCCTCCCTCTCACTGACACTGCCGGGGCTCAACCTCACGTGCCCCGGTGCGAAAAATGGAAGTGTGCTGCAGCTGGTGCTAGCAGCGCTGATTAGGCAGAGACCGCGACCCAGCGCCAATGAAGGATCCCATGAGCTGGCGCCACTGAGGGGACCCACCTCCACTAAAGAGACCCATCGCTGATGTGGAAATCCGGTGCCATTGCTGGAGGTACCAAGTCGTTTATACTAAAGGAGGGGAAGAGGCACAGTAACCTGTGATGGGCTGGTTAAACTCCTGTTTCACACACACACACACACACACACACACACACAACTCCCCTCTCTCTTATTTTTTGTTCTCTGTCTTGCACTCTCTCACTCTGACAGCCCCCATTCTCAAATTTTTTTCTCTTCTTTTACACATACACTTTTAATCTCATCTGCCCTCTCATTCTCCCCCTCCCTCCTCTCTCACCCCCCCCCCCCCCCCGCCTTCTCTCTATCACTCTCCCTCCTCTTTTTTTCTCTGTCTCAAGCGCTGTCTCTGACGGTGGGCGCCACAAACTTTTTTTCGCAGGGGGGAGCAAAATTCTATTATTTATTGGCACTCTCCCCTGCTATTCTCTCTGCAGTGCAGAAGCAGCACAGAATATACAGGTGGAGCTGATATAATTGAATTTCCTTTAATTATAAGAACTTGCAGCAGCCAAACAATAGCAATGCCAGAGCGTTAAAAGAGCATAGAAACTACACGGCAGCTTGAACAAACAATTTCAATGACTATAGTGAAATCCCAGCTTTCCATGCTGACTTTAACACTGAGTTTTCTTCTTCAAATAGTGGTGGCAGTGCATGTGAAATGATAAAGTGTGCAAGCCTTCTATAAATGACATGTGACTATACTGTAACAGCGCCAAAGGTTCCATGTGGCTGACTGGGATTTCTGAATCTAGACTAATCTGTTCCACAGCTAAACTAATTCTGCAGGTTTAAAATGGAAACAAATCCAATGACCTGCAAGTAGATATGAATGGAGAAATGTATTCTTATTTTTAAGTATTTATTTTGTGACAGTATATAACACATTTTTCACCTTGAGAAATTGATGATCAAGTTTACAGATGAACCTCAAAATTATGAAGTCAGAGAAAGCAGAGGTTTTTCAGTGACACCTTAGGCCTCTGTTAATAAAGCAGTTGTCATATCAAAGTATTATGGGCACTTAATACACTATGAAAAAAAGCTTATAACCTTCACCAGGGCCGTAACTACTGTATGTGTGTCAGCGGTGCCAGACCCACAGCGCATCTGCACTGTGGGCGCATCACTGGCACCCAACTAACCTGCAGAGCAGGAAAGCACAGGCACTCTCTCCGCTACTGCCAGCGCTGAGATGCAGAGGACCGGCATTCTAAAAGTCCCTTTAGAATCAATAGGGGGTCACTGATTGGTCGAGAGAGCCTTCATTGCGCATTGTCCACATTTTGAGTGAGTGGAGGGGTGGAGGTGAGCAATTCTCTTTCTCGCACAGGGCACCAAAATTTCTAGTTACGGCACAGACCTGCACCATTTGAAGATGACATGTCTGAGTCGGAATTCAATTAATTAAGCCATATTGACTGAGTGCCAGCCATTGCTGTTTATTAGTGTTTGGGGTGGCAATGCTGTGGATCACCTATTTGAATTTTGGATTGTGCTGTCCTATTGAAATAGGGGGGCCACATCAACTGCAACTGAGATGTATGGATTCTGAAATGCCTTGAGAATGTATTGGGTGTTTGTGGGCACTGACTGTGCATACCTCCCAACTTGACCTTCTCCAGGAGCAGAGCATTGTGTCTCTCCTGACGAGGGTCATGTAGAGAGGTAGGCAGATGCACAGAGAAGTACCTTCTTATGGGTGTGTTATTGGTGGGTGTCAAGCGTGTCACTGAAGTGGTTGCTCTTATAATCTAATGGACAAGGCGAGTTTCTATGGTATGAACAATGGTTGTTCTAAATATGTACCACATGGCATGGACACATATCTGCTGCTGCTTTCTTATCTGGCCATTTACATTTTACCCCCACTTCTATTTGCTGCTGTCATGGCAGGAGACAGAGTTCATGAGAAAGCTTGATAGCTTTATTTGCAATGTTTGTTCAACTTTCCTCAGCAGAACCTACTGTGGAACACAAAGATAATTAAGGCTCCGATTTCCAGTCCTTGCAAAGAAGTGTCGTCTAATCATTACACTGACCTTTGCTTTACTCACAAACCAATATAATCCCATCATATATTTGTGTTTGCTATCTGCACAGCTCCATACCAGCTGTGATACCCAGCCCTGCACGTATCTAGCATACACTTTTCTGGACATATGATGGCAAGAGTCATTCTGAGTGAGAGCTGCAGGACTGTACAAAATTTAAATAGGGGAGAAACACCAACTGCCAATAATACAGTTTGTATTGGCAGTTGGTGGAAGTGGGTGTGGCTCCCCTATTTGAAATTTGAACTGTACTGCAGCCCCCTTCTGGAGCCACCAGCTGAAGAAAGGACTATGTACCATTACTGTATGTTTCTGTCACAGAGCTGGAGAGTCACCGATAGATGTAATGTCGATTTTGTATGAATAGTTTCTTTGCCAATGTGCCTGTGTCGAGAATCACACTACACATGTGTCACAATGGTCTTGTCACAACTGCCACAAAGTGATTGAACGAAAGGCACAGCTAATGGTGGCTTCTAAAATCTAGGCCTGTCGTGACAGCTTTGGGGATGTGTAACAGCCTGCGGCTGTGATTTTGTATACAGTCAAAATAGCACCGGTGTCTCAGTTCTGTTGACCAATCTGCACGGCCATACAATACCTAGAATGCTGATTATCATCCGCTGTACGTCTTATGGTTACATCTTCCTGCACAAGCGGCAGAACTGAGATGTTATAATAATAATACAAATTCCAGCACCTGCAACATTTGCATATTTTCCATCTCTACATTATGGCCCTTATTCAGATCTGAACGCAGCACAAATTTGTTCTCAAAATGGGCGAAACCATGTGCACTGCAGAAATGGCGAAAAACCAAGTTTTCTGTTTTTTTTACCGCATTTTCATATGCAGCAAAGCCCCACCGCCGGGGCTTCGCTGCGGGGGTTACACCAGTTCTAGATGGCGTAACCCCATGGAAGCCTTATGGGCTTCCCTTCGCGTCCCATGCCCCCCCCCGCCGATCTGCGCCGCATCCCCCTCACCTGTGTCCGGGCAGCCCACAGCCGGGTAAGGGTGGTAAGGGAGAGAGGGGGTAACCTGCCGGCCATCGCCTTTGAGTTAATAATTGCATATGTTACTACATATGCGATTATTAACAATGCGAATGCCGGCGATGTGCGGCGGGGGTTATTAGAGATTCCCACTCTTTATCTTGGCTCCTCTTATTGTCACACATAGGTTGCAAAGAACAGGTGGCTTTGAGAATTGGTAATGTGTCAAAGACAAAAACTGCAGCTCTGTAGACAAGCTAAACAACTTTGCTAATATCTTAAATAAACCAAAGGTGCGTACATACGGGGCAATATGATCGCTGGAAATATTTTGCTAGCAATATATTGCTCAGCAATCAGATTGCCCTGTGTCCCGTTTTCATCTGCGACCAGAGATGGTCGCAGATGAAAATTTAAACACTGCTGGGTGAAGAGGCAGGGGATGTCGCTGGTCGGAGGAGCATGCTCCTCCGACCAGCGACCATTCAGGGGCTGAAAACGGGAGCGCGCACCCGGCGATTTATCGCTGGTGCACACTCCAATCACTGGCAATATGGTCGCTCAGCGACCATATTCCCAGCAATTTCAGCCCCTATCGCCCCCATGTGTACACAGCACAAGATTAATTGAATACTGTAGACCAGGCATGTCCAAACAATGGCCCTCCAGCTGTCCCATCATGCCTTGCCACAGTTTTGCTATTAGGGAATGCTAAAACCATGGCAAGGCATGCTGGGATGTGTAGTTTTACAACAGCTGGAGCGCCACCGTTTGGTCATGCCTGCTGTAGACCATGCTTCTCTTAATATTAAAGATATGCATAGGAAATATGCATATGGATTCCTTTAACATTATTATAGTTATTATTTTTTTAAAGCAGAATGATGGATAAGCCCAAGACGTCCCTCCTGGCTGCGGTCACTATAACACCCCCTGAGAGGTATATGAGTGTTTTTTTGTGTTACAGATTATCTCAAGCACGGCCAAGCAGCAGTTTCCTCCTGACCAGGTTTTTATAGTAAGGTTCTGTGAGTCTTCACCACCCCAGATCTAACCTGCCTCTGACCTCCCTGCTTGCTGGATGCTAAGAAGTTCCTTAAAGGCTTATGTTGCCTATCTTGTTTCCCTGAGAGGGACATTTACCATCGCTTGGTAAATATGTCAGCAATTTAAGCATATACTGTATACAGAAATTGGTGGCTTTGATAATTAACTGTTTTGATAACAGGTCTTTATGGCTAAAATCTAGACAGAGATTTTTTCTTCATGCTATGTTTTAACCAGGTTGTTCGCTTTTCATACTAGTCCATGTGTTCATCCAATTTTACTATAAATCTTTGATTAAACTTAAAAGTGAAAGACAGGCAAAAACTAATTACATCACTGCAGTGGAGCTCTTCCCATCTCTCGCATGAGTAAGTCGGAAGGCAGAATACTCTGAAGTAATTAATACGTGATGACTCTGATGGGGAGAGTCTGTTAAAAGCCATTAAATGAATTCTAACAAAACAAGGTGAAAAAATCGAATCACTGGTTTCGTCCGCAATGAGAATTTGATGCTGTCAGCTTGATTCCCAGAGATTGACCACATGATAAACCACTTCTCTGCCAGACTACAATACAGGTGTGTAGGTATAAACTGCCCAGGATTGTATTGTGCTTCGTGATAAAAGACTGTGAAGCCAGACAGACACTTTTACCAAGATGGCCACCTTTACTAAGCATGCACCACCCTGTGCCATCTAATGCATACACTGGCAGATAATATCTGTCAGACCAAATTTCGGTACTTGTTTCCTAGCACGGCCACAATCTTAAGTAATCGTGTCCCTTAATTAAGGGACACGATTACCCCGATGGACCCGATTTCTTTTGAAATCAGGTCCATTTTGCCGGCTAGGAAACAAAAATCGGGGGCATCGCGTCGGTCGGGACCATTAACATTGGTCCCGACGCGACCGACGCGATGCCCCCGATATTTGCATTGACTTCAATGTTAAAAAATTTTTTAACATTGAAATCTTGTCGGGAACGGTAAAATATCGGGGGCATCGCGTCGGTCGGGACCATTAACATTGGTCCCGACGCGATGCGACGCGATGCACCCGATTTTTACATAGGATTCAATGTTAAAAAAAATTTTAACATTGAAATGGTGTAAAAATGTAAAAAAATGTGAAATGGGTCAATATGACCCATTTCACATTATAAATGTCCCCGTCGTCGCCCCACGATAGACGGCAACCCGAAGCGTGGCGAGCGCAGCGAGCCCGCGAGGGTCGGCGGTACGCGTCCTCCGACCTTTTCATGCCCTACTATCCACTAGGGCGTGGAGTGAGAATAGAATAGTGTGGCGAGCGCAGCGAGCCACCGAGCCCGAAGCGTGGCGAACGCAGCGAGCCCCGCGAGGGGACGCGGATACCTTCACAGGTAAACGCGTCCCTTCGCGGGCTTCACAGGTGTCCGTGGCGACGCGGACACCTGTGAAGCCCGCGAAGGGACGCGATTACCTGTGAAGGTATCCGCGTCCCCTCGCGGGGCGCACTGCGCTCGCCACGCTTCGGGCTCGGTGGCTCGCTGCGCTCGCCACACTATTCTATTCTCACTCCGCGCCCTAGTGGATAGTAGGGCATGAAAAGGTCGGAGGACGCGTACCGCCGCCCCTCGCGGGCTCGCTGCGCTCGCTGCGCTCGCCACGCTTCGGGTTGCCGTCTATCGTGGGGCGCTGTGTACGCGCTTAAATTTGGGGGGGTTTGGAATTTTTTTCATTCAATCCAATGTAAAATTGGGTCCCAGGGACCCAATTTACATTGGATTTAATGAAAAAATCGGGTCAAAAATCGGTCGGTCGCGTCGATCGCATCGCATGCGACCAAATCGCATGCGATGCGATCGACCCGATTTTTTTCAGCACGACCACCCCGATCTTAATCGGTGTGGCCGTGCTAGGAAACAAGTACCCAAATTTCTGACACACAAAAATCATCAGATATCTTGGTCATACACTGACAGATATTTTATTACAACCCACACATTTTGTGTCCTGGAAATCTGCTGGTCGCTGACATATTGTTCCCTCACAGAGGAGGGAAGATAACATTTGCATAATAGGCTAACCTACACATGGGAAGTACTCAAAATAAACATGCTCAAGACACATACGGCTCAATTCAATAGATGCTAGTCTGCAGATGCCAGTTTGTTCCCTGAAACTCAGAGGGGGATATTCAATCTCCGGCGAGCATCTCCCGTCTGCTGGGCCCTATTCAATGCTGTCTTCCCCGACAGTATTGAGCAGGGTATCTCGGCACAACGAGCCCGACATCGCAAGCTGTCGGGCTCGTTCTGCCGAGAACGGACGGAAAATGACAAGCTGCCGGCTGCAGCTCGCCTCATCCCGGCCGCAACTCGTGGCCACGCCCCCTTCTCGCTCCTTGGCAGGCGGGACATTGAATCCCGCCTTCATGTTCTCGGTCAAGCTGACCGAGAACGGGACTGGGTCCCAGCGGTCGAGCAAGCTCGACTGCCGTGACCCGCACATTGAATACCCCCCAGAGACTTGAATGCATGCACCCATTAAATGTGAGCTCCAATTAGAAATGTCTATTCACAGTATTCATGGTGAGTGGGTGAAAATTTTCTGCAAAATGTAATGTGTAGTCTGTGAAAAAGTGGGGAGACTTCCCTGGACCTTAAACAAGTAACAACTTTGTTAGCAGGATCATATAGAAGGCTGATAGCGGGCATAAGGCAAGGGTTCAAATGGCTGATTTGTGCTTTTTTTTTTTTTATAAATTTTATTTAATTACAAATCAAGTAAGCAAACAAATGCTAAAATAAGTAGGAAAAATTGCTTTTGGGGCAATTTGAGGTGACTCAAAATAAAAAAAATTAAACATTTTATTTTTGTGGTAAAATAAATACGTTTGGGGTGTATAATAATGTGAAACAGTTGATTTTAGGGTAATTTGATGAAAAAGTGTTTGTTAACCTAAATACTATATTTGGCCCAATTAAACGAATCAAAATTATTCAAATGTCTTATTAGGCCTTAAAAAGAAGGGGGGTGGGGGGTTCCAAGTTGTACTAGAGCCAAATTGCAATTCTCTATCTGATTTTGCAGTGAAAACGGCTTGAACAAGTCAATGTGCACCAAACTGGCTTCCAATGTGCTGGAAAAACAGCAGATTCCCCATTACGCACTTCAGGCACGTGACTAAGGGCACAAGATAAAGCGGGAAATATTTTATTATTATGTTTTATAACATAATAATAAAATATACAATGACACAGGCCAGTCATTTTGGTAATGGTACATGTGTAGTTTCACAGCGCCAGAAGCTACAGAAGAACCTGGGTAATTACTGTATTGTAACAAGAACTGGTGAAATTATCCAGTCATTAGAAACACATTCAGTGAGTGATGGCCAAATAAAATAAGGAGTGTAAAAGGAAGTAGAAGAGGGTAAGTATAAGAGGGTAGGTGAATACCTTGCACTCCAAAATGGTTAAAAGGTGGTAAAGGACTGGTCATAATGTATACAAATATGGTAGAGTGTCTAGATTAATTTGATTTCATTTCAAATACATATTGGGTAATGGATGACAGGGAATTAGAGGTAGATGGAAAATGTGAGATACGTTTACATGAGGTGCCGGGTGATGCTCTGACAGTCAGGACACCGACTGCCAGTACACTGACATCGGAATCAAGACTGTAAAGTGTCCAACAGTCGGGATCCCAACTTACATGGGCTATTCACCCTCGGGGGAGGGGGTTCATGACCACGATAGAGGTAGAATAACACCTGTGGAGAGTACAGCGAATCACTGAGCTCAGCATGGCGAGCGCTGGGCACCCCCAAAAATGCTAAATATGAGGGTTGCGGCTCTACGTCACTTATTCATTATCGCGTCCTCCCACCACTTAGCTCCACCCCCTTTTCACGTTGCAGGTTCCGCTTTCAGAGTTACCAAAGTTAGGAGCTATGCTGAATAAACATCCAAACTTGCTTAAGGATACAATGTTTGACCTCAACTCCGCTGGTGGCTATTGTTCTGCACCGAAAGAACATATGAACACTTCTAAATATTCACCCATACATACATCATTGAACTGGAATAGGAGATCATAGCTCTGTGGTGGTTTTCTCCATATGCAGCAGCGTAAATTATAGCCTATATTCTTTTGGAAAAGTACGCCAGGGGCCAACTATGTATATGTATTTCTGTGTTTATATATATCTTATTCCATGCCTGGGATTGGATAGGCCGTAATATCTGCTATATTTAGTGGAGCTGCTGCTGAAAACATTGGATGTGGTTGTGGCCAGCAAGCATTACATAGAGTAAATGGGGATATAATCTAGTATTCAGCATAGGCGCATACAGTACAAGCAGATGCTTGATTTATACACTGGGTTCTCTTATAACCGCTGTAATCACAGGATGCCATTGTATTGATAATGGGGAAACATGAGCTTATCTTCTGCTTGTGTTTACTTTTATGGAAACCGCATATTGCAATTATAAATGACTAAACTACAATGAAACGTCATGATAATGTATTAATTTACCATGATATTCCTATGCCAATTTTGTAAGTATAAGTGATTTTAATGGGCAGTCCTTTTGTTGGCCCTAACAAAGGTTTAGTCTACAGATTCACAGACCTGGAATATATGATATGTCACAGGCAGCAGCATAGATTCTATTAAGACATGATTCCCCCCCCCAT
Organism: Crinia signifera; assembly: GCF_055691185.1. Taxonomy (NCBI): domain Eukaryota; kingdom Metazoa; phylum Chordata; class Amphibia; order Anura; family Myobatrachidae; genus Crinia; species Crinia signifera. The sequence goes on from NC_139225.1 coordinate 75,097,417, forward strand.
CCCCCCCCCCCCCCCCCTCCCCACCGAGTACAGTGTTATGAGAACCAAGATAGCGAGCTCATGGAACCTGTGTGTCCTGACACCATCACCCATCAGCAGCTGGCCACATTGACCCAGAAAGATGCTCCAATTATCGCACTCTAGTAGCCCTTGTTCCTTAGAGGACTGTTTCACCACACACTGCTGGTACATGCCTGTGAGACACGAAGCAAGGGCTGAATATAATATATAAAGAAATTACTAGGATGCACAAAGAGAAATTTAAACAACAGAGCAGGCTGGATGAACTGGAAATTGCATACAGATCAACTTGAGTTTGACAGTAGAGTCATAGAGGCAATTGTCTGTCCCCTTATATGAAAGTTATTTATTCATCACAGGAACGGAAGTTTGAATGCTAATGTCATCCAGGCAATGCTGAGCTATTTTTTTTCCATCTCAAACTGACTACTTCAGCCGTTTCTATCTGTGAATAGAAGTGTTTGATTCAGAGCTTCTCATCCATATCTCTGAAGATGGGTATGACGTTTTCTTTATTTTATCATTTTGTGCACAGTGGGTTCTGGGAGAAAATGTGTAACAATGTTCTATGTAGGTGCCTATTAATATACATGCATGTTTATTACAGCTCAGTTGCTAAATTGTCATCAAACGTAAATTATTGGGAGTGGAATAAAATTACTGGGCATAATCCCTGTGCTCTCTGACTTACATTTTGAATGTATTAAAATATTCCAAAGGTTATTTAATAGTTTGCAACCAAATGTAAGAACAGTGTGTAAATCTCATATATTTTGAATGACTACTAAATAACAGCTATGGCCCTTATTCAGACTTGATCGCAAAGCACATTTTTTAGCACATGTTACGGCTGCAGTTGGGGCAGATGTAACATGTGCAGAGAGTTAGATTTGGGAGAGTTATTTTGTTTCTGTGCTGGGTAAATTTGGAGCTAATTACTTCACTTGCGATTCTGTGAGAAGATCTGGAAAACATGCACTGTTGGTAGCTCTCGAGGACTGGAGTTAGCTACCCCAGCTCTAGAACATGACTTCACCAATTTATGCAGTGCAGTTCTGCAGATCAAGTCTACCATCCCGTCACTCTGTATGTAACCATGCTGTATGGGAGTAATGGAGAAAATGGGGGACATATTTGGTCCATGAGAAATGTCCATCTTAATCAGATTCGCAATAAGTAACACAACTGCACGATTTTATCATTTCACAGAAGTTGACAACTAATAGTGTTGCAGTTGTAGTGGATGCATACTGTAGTTCATGCATGTTGTGACTAGTGACAGTTTTACAGAAAACCAAAAAAGGCTACTGGGCCAGATGTGTTAAGCAACAGACACGCTGGGGTTTAGGAACTGATGCAACCCACCATTGACGGGTTGCAAGCCAAGACCACTTTATTTTCTTAAAGATACTGGATTTGCCATTGATTCCCATCGGTTTCTAAAACTCGATCCTTTTGCAGTCCTGCTACAAGATGAGGAAAGAAAAAAATGTATAGTACCACTAGGGTGCTAAACAGGCGCTGCTCTAGGCTCAATTCAAATCTAGCAGCAGTTTTAAAAAAGGGGTGGTCAGCCCCTAATATGAAAACAAGAAAAAAGAGGTTGAAACTGCGCTTTTGAGGAAATGAATCCCTATATAGCAATTTATTAAGAAATAATAAGTAAATTAAAATACATTAAAACACCTTCAAATGGGTAAGGGTATTGCATAACATTAAAGCACCTTCAAATGAGTATAGATATTGCATAACATCACATTGATATTTGGCGTGTAAATGGTGCAAGTCTAAAATAAAGGACCCTTTGAATAGATTGGGGATAGTTATGGGAAAGCACCCCACTGGTTCTTCCTGTGCGGATCCTGTTCCTATTTGGACTCCAAATGGACAAAAGTTATTTGGGGGGACAGTTGAATCACTCACATACCCGGGATGATTGCCACAGTTCTTTGTTGTGGTGGAAGGTAGTCCCCGTGAGACTGATGCACTGTCCTTGTTTGTGATTATTGTAGAACCCCAATAGGTAGCAAAGTCCACTTTTTAGTCCTGGTTCAGGTATCCTTGTGGAAAGTTGGAGCTTTGTTCCACAGACTTGATAGGAAGGAGAGGCAGGGGTGCTGTAGCCTGACGCGTTTCTCTGGGTATCCCCCAGCTTTTTCAAAGGCCTTTATATAGTTGCCCAAGTCCCTAAATTGCAAACCAGCAAAGGCCTTCAAGCCTAGGCTGGTATTAAGAAAATCAGGTGGACAAAGAGTGTCAGGTCCCCCCCCCCTGAATTTCGACTAACCAGCAGTAGGCTTTACCAATAAAGGCTGTTGGCATTAAAATAGAGAGAACCCTTGGCATGAGGTCAGCCCTAGGTCAGTCAACATGAGAATAAAATCCCCACCGGCATGCGGCCTGCAACAAAAAGTGTTATATTATTCATAAGTAAAGAATAATACTATTGCAGTAGAACTAGTTCCAGCCGGTCCTTTCATGTCCAATATAAATGGCTGCTAGAGCATGCTGGCAGTTTATCAATCAAATAATAAAATAAAGGATGTTGGATAGTGCACCAGGACTGAGGACTCAGCTCACTTATTAGTACCCAGTATTATGCCTGAACTCCCTGCTGTAAGCAGTATGAATTTGTGTAAAATGAAGGGTGCAGCACAGGGCATCCCCGTCCTACATGATTGTCCATAGACCCATGTTCTCCATGCACCAAAGGGCTACTATCTCTAATGGGAATGCTAAAGAGGCAATTTCAGCATTGCTCCGATGCAGGGATAGCTGCGGAGGAAAGCAGTAACCATGCTGCTTCAGTGGCAGTGATACCACCATGTGCCAACCTTCTGAGTAACGCACTAACACGTGAGCACAGCCATTGGTCGTGTAATGAGAAGGCAGCGTGTCCTCAAATCCTTAATGACATATATTACACTACATAGTATACTGTATATATACTACAGTATGTTAACACTTGTGTGTGTGATGTTGATCATTTCAATTGATCCACGTCTATTTGCTTGCATTATTTTGTGCACTGTCAAACACCTTTTACCAGAGTATTGTATGCCTGTATTTAATGCTCATGTGTAAGAAGCCTTAAACTTCTACCTACAGCATCTAAGGCCTCATATTGCCACAGTCCTGTATATGGGTTATACAAGTGTTCAATTATATAATCATTGGGACATTTTTTTTTTTGCTTTTAAATGATCAAACAGTAGATTTCCTTCTATACCTGTTGCATTTCCACAGAGCTAAATGATTGCAGTATGTATTTAGTATGCAGAAGGAAGGCGCTCGACAAATGTGAAATTACACCAGAATCTCACAGGAAAAAAATGTTCTTGTTTTGTTAAAGCTGTTTAATAATGACAGTTTACAATGTTCTAGGCACCTGAAATAGAAAAGCGTTTTACTCTTATGGTAAGCGCACCAAATAATGAAAAGAGCATTAGTGGAATGATGTGCACTAATCTGACCCTCGCTGATGCATTCCTGTAAAAAAAATTATGGCTGCCTTTTCCATTTCACTCTCATTACAGAGGGAACAGAATTTATACACAGTACAGCTCCAGTCCCTTGCTTTGTAATTATGGACACCCTGTTTGCAGTACTCAGCTTGTTATTCAGCTGTGAGCATTGTTGCTAATTTATTTACTTTTTTTTTCTAAGATTCCAAGACTCTGTCCTTGGTAAATTATGCAAGAAATGCCTGTATGTTCCACTGCGGAAATGAGGATATTTTTTCTCTTCTCATTACGTTACTGTCGGCTATGTTAATAGGCTGGAGATTTCAAAATCTCTGGAACAAGCATTTTATCTACATACACTAAAGACTATTTCAAATGTATTTTAACCTTCCAATGTATTTTAAACATCTGGGATGGTTATTTTCATAGATCCTTTCTCTGATATTGTATTCATATCAATGGAAGCTGCTCTAATGATTTATTTTGATCATTTCAAAGATCATTCATACAGTTTGTATCAATGTAGTATGTATTTTTGATGCTTTTCCAGATAGAGGGCAGTATTCGATGAAAAAAATTCGCCGTGCATGGCGAGAGATTTTTTCTCTCGCCATGCACTCGCCCTGTTCCGGAGGGCTCGCTGCCACTCCTGCTCCCTCTATTCAATGTGGTTAAGACTCGCTGCCACTCGCGGCGAGTCTTAACCCCTGCAGCGGACGAGCGTCCGCGGCAGGGAGCTGGCAGGGAGCCGTGGGACGGTGGCAGCCAGGGAGATTAAAGTCTCCCTGGCTGCCCCAGAACATATGTGGAGGGGAGGTGGGCTCCCCGGGACCCAGGCAGCACAAGCTGCCCCCCCCCCTATAGCCAGCGGGGGACCCAGTATTCACTGCACCCGATCGTGCATATGTAATGATCGGATGCAGTGAATATATGAATATCTAATGAGCGGCTCGAGCGCTCCGGCCCCCTGCTGGCTGCTCTGTGTAAAAAAAAAAAAAAATTTTTTTTTTTATTAAATATATATTCATGTGCTATAAGCACATGAATAAAAATAACATGCCCCTTCACAGAAAAAAAATCCTGATTTTTTTACACCAAAATTTAAAAAAAACCCTTTAAGTTTAAAAGTTCACATTCCAGCTCTCCATGAAAAGATGGAGAATTGCTACACGGAGAGAGACGGCGAAAATCACTTAGAAAGACGGCGAATATTTCACATTAAATAGGGTTGCTCGCTTTTGGAGAGCAAAATGCTCCGTCCAAGGCGAAAAAAGCACAAATTCGCCTTAAAACAGGGCGAATTTTTCTCATTGAATACTGCCCAGAGTCTGGCATGAATTCTCCTCCACCCGAGGGACACTGCTGGCCCCGTGCAGGACCCAGGAACGTCCCCTAAAACGTTCCCGCGGTAAACGGGACAGTTGGGAGGTATGTTACATGAGCAACCACAACACTCTCTGGTTAAGCTCCACGCACCTCATGTAAACTGCAGTTAGGTGATGGGGTATCCGGATGGCTCACAATGTCTAGATTGACAATCAATAGGTCGACCCCAAAAAGGTCAACATAAACTAGGTCAACATTGACAAATGATCGACACTCACTAGGTTGACATTGACAAAAGGTTGACATGCGCTAGGTCATTGGTTCCCAAACTGTGTGCCGGGGCATTCAAATTATTAATGGTCAATGTAATAAGCAACACAAGTGCTGGTGACTGCCAATCATAATATATGTGTACAAATAGAAGCAAATCCTGTCCCTCACAAAATAATTATAACTAAAGATAACAAACACAATGGGGTGTATTCAATGATGTTTGTGAGCTGTGACAGCGAACAGTGCTGATTGCTCGCTGTCACAGCTCACACGGTCAGTATTCAGCTGACCCCCTGCACACGCCGTTTTCATTCACCAGGTTTTTGTAGCGACAGGGAAATGGCCGCTAAAACAGCGAGGACCACGGCTAAATGCAGCGCACTCCCTGCATTAGTCACGAGCCTCGCTGTTTGGGGGAATCCTTACTGTCCTCTGAGATCGAGGATTCCGCTGGAACATAGAATAGGGTGAGCGGCCGGCGTGGGTTTAAACGGCGAGTTAAACCCTTCGCCGGCTGCATTGAATATGACCCAATTTGCTTTTATACTTAGTTATTTCTAATGTTTCCATAAGAAACTCTTAGCCTAGGAGTGCTGCAAAAGCAAATTCTGATACTGTAGGGTGTCAGGATTTGAAAAAAGTTTGGGAACCTCTGCACTAGGTCGATATTAACAAAAGGTCGGCATTCACTAATTTTTTCATGCCTTATGATCTACATGGACTCTGTTTGGTTAGAGTAAGGTGTGCCAATCATAGGGAGGCACCTGGCCCACAGCATGGCTGGTGAACAGAGCCACGTGAAGGCACACGCTACACTAATTTAGCATCCACATGCTGAGGTGTCGACATTGACACCCAACAGAGTTAGTTCGTTCTTTTCATGTGTTGGCTTTCTCCAGCTCTACCTTTTGCTTGTGTTGACATTTTGTAACTGTCGATCTACTGCATGTCCACATTACAGTACGTCAATGTCAGGGTGTCAAGGTCAGTGTCGACCTATTGACATATTCGATACACCTGCAATGTTTGCTGAGCGATCTGTTCTGAGCAGTGTTTTGCCTATGCTTATAGGCAAAACACTGCAATCTAAGTAGGGCAGAATGCATGCAATATCTATGTCTGCTGGCGATGGAGGCGCGCAGGACCGCACACCGCCATCGCTATAGGGTGTGTACATGGAGCAATTCATGCTTCATTTCCAAGCCATTTAGTCAGATTGCTTAGAAATACAGTAGGGCTTAAATCGTCCTATGTGCGTATGCTGCTAGACAAAAATGTTAGAGAATATGAAAAAAGTATTTGATTAATAATGTATTCTTTCTTTATATTATGTTAAGATTATACGTGTTTTAATGATTCATATTGTGATTAGGACAGCCATCGGTCTAGTACATTACGTGGCTGTACCAATTCTATCACTTTAGAACAGTGTTTTTCAACCACTGTGCCTTGGCACACTAGTGTGCCTTGAGCGGTTCTTAAGTGTGCCCCCAGATCTAGAGATGCCCAAACCAGTTTACAGCTACCACCAGTTCAACTGTTATTTACTGGTCTATTCTTTTCATGTGAAGGGCCAATGTATTTTATTTTTGTTACCTGTGGGGACCAGAGTGATTGTTTTTATATGGAGGCCAATAGGTTTGTTTTTTTCCTGTGGGAGGCAATGTGTTCTGCCCTGTGGCGATCTCATGGTGTGCCTTGGCAATTTTAAAATATTATTTAGTGTGCCACATGTTAAAAAGGTTGAAAAGCACTGCTTTAGAAGAAACAACACAGATTAGGAAATTGTACTGTAATACAGTATATTTTCAAGAAAAAGGAAGTAGTGTTACACACGCTATATATTCTCTGGCTTAAAGTCCCTGAAGGAGATACAGTAATACATTTATTTTACTATGTCTATTTATATGCTGTAAGTGTAATGTTGAATTACTATTGTTAAGGTCATGTAACCCACAGTGTTTGCACTTATTCTGTTTGTAATTTTTGTCATGATTTCAAAGTACTGACCTTGGAGAAAAGTAATTTGGCCATAGATGACTGTACCTTTTATGGCAGCTACATAATGGAATTTCATAGGTGAAGTGCAGGGGTTTTGAAACTCTGCTGCTTTGAGCACACTTGAAAAAGAAACCTCTGGAGTTTCAAGGCACTGTCATCTAAGAAGAAGATTATTATTAAGAGAGCAAATGTTTTGCTAATTGATAGTGACATCCATGCTGGCTCACTGCGTAACATCAAGCAGCTCCTGCACTCTTCTCCCTGGGCCACTCAACGGTATCTTTTCTGATCATTCCTTTAACTTAGGAATGTAACTGTTTCTCTTTATTTTCTAATTTAATTTTTTATCTTCAGGAATTATATTTAGCACATCAGCTTAAGATCCAAAGTGTCCCTCTGTATATATATATATATATATATATATATTATATATATATATATATATATATATATATATATATATAGCCTCTCACACACCCAAAAAGGTGTTGAAGTCTCCGTAGAAAGTGCGTGGGGCCATGTGGAACTTCCAGATACATCATTGTGAGGGTGTGCCCAACACTCGCTGAGGTCCTAGGCTGCCCCCCACAGGCTCCCCCTACATTTTGAAAAGATAGCATCATTCCCGCAAGGCCATGTATACTTGCCATGCTCCTGTTTTTCCCACGTTTACTTTGCCAGATGTTGGGAGGTATGTAATTATTCGATAAAGATGGAAAGAACTGTTGAACATGGGTTTTGTAGAACTGATAAGTCAATTAAAGTGTATTAGACAATTATGTATGAGTGGGGTGTATAGTTTTACAGAGGGCATGCTAGGTTTGTTGTTGCCTATTCCATAATATATCCAGCCCTGGGACTTATTTTCACAGCAGAAAGGTAACCTGACACATATATATCTGTTATAGTTCAAACCAGTCCAAGCTGTCTAGTTGGTTGTGTGATTTGGGGCTGTAGAGTCATATTGTATGTTTTCTTCTTAGTTGTTTGAGTATTTGTATTGCTGTGCAAGTGCTTTGTTTCATTAAATGAACAGGATGAGACCAAATCTGTGCTAGCTGAGACCTTTTCTAGGGGTAAAGGCAAGCTTTGCTCTTCAGAATGTAACCCACACAGACTAAACCCACTGCTCCACAAAATTACATAAACGCAGTGAAATATAGATAAAAATAAAATACTAACTAAAAGTAATGATTTAGAAAAAAAAGGTGAGATTTTTCCATTGAGTGCAAACATCATCCTACCCCCTTTACATATTCAATTATAATTTTCTTACATTTAGTCAAAAAATTAAATATCAAGAACAGGTTGAGCCAATCATAAGCCACTGCTGTTCGTCCTCCTCCCAATTATCATCATCATCAGTGTGTATTATTCATAAGGGGTCTATCATTTGTAAGCTATCTGTGTCTTTGTTGTGGTCTGCATGAGACACAAGTGCTCGAGTGCATCCTTTCTCTACTCTGCCTGTGCTTACACCATGCTCATTCGTCCCCTCTATGTCCAAGGAGTCATAAGCGGAATATGTAACTGAATCCAAGTTGGTGCATCTAAGGAGACACTTATGTCCAACTTCAAAGTGGTTATATCACTAGATATTGGTGTTAGAGATCCACCTCACTGGAGATCCACCTCACTGTGTTCCTGTAAAATATATCATTTTTACATTTGCAGAGGAAGAAAATATTCCCTTGTCTCGATAAACAATTTGCTTTAAGATGAAATAAAAAAGAACAGATCTTTTATCGCAAAACACATTACGGTATTATGGTTGCCAAAGGGAATGCTTGGGAATGGTATGTATGTACATAATGTCTTTGTGCAGGTTGCCATACACAAATAGATTGTAAAATCCTTTATTTGAAAAGCTTTATGAAGCTGCCTTTCCAATGAGTTTTACTACATACTTTTGTCATCATATTACTACTTTTGCAAGGTCATTATGCCACAGATTGAGGCATTTATTAATGATAAAATCATGGTTGATGATCGCAGAAAATCAAATGTGCTTCATGATTTACCAGGGCTATTTTTCAGCAGGCTCCAGCAGGAACTGAGGCCCTTATTCTAGTTCACTCTTTCTGACAAAATATTTCTTAGATGGACAAAACCATGTGCACTGCCTCACGCAGGTGTTACTTGTGCATAGATTTGGGTGGGGTTTTACACCTGCCTCACCTGCAGTGCACATGGTTTTGTCCATCTAAGAAATATTTTGTCAGAAAGAGTGAACTAGAATAAGGACCTCAGTTCCTGCTGGAGCCTTCTGAAAAATAGCCCTGTGATTTACAAATAGTGCAACGTGCTGAATAATGCGATACCAGGCAATTACATACACAAGTTTGTGTTTACTTTAAGTTATTTATAGAACTCCACAAACTGATCGATCATTTCTTTGGGTATGTGCATAGACTAAACCAAGCATGCTTTAGTTTAAATGGTCAAAAACATAAGAACTATTCCAAAATGATTATATTGGGTAGACCTGTAAGGAGGGCATTGCAACCTTATTGCCATGTTTCACCTCCCAGCACCTCCCCTGCGTGGAGAGAGATGGCACTATGTCTGCCACAGAACAATGAGAGATGCTGGGGAACCTTTCGGGGAGTACTGAGGATTTTCAGATCGGTTCCATAGTTACACCTTAAACTAGAAATGTGGGCAGAAAAGTGGAAAATGCAGTTTAACGTTGAGAAATTATGGGAACAAAAATGAACAAGCTACTTACAGGTTAAATTGAGTTATTATAGGGAATTCTGAACGGGAAAAGGACTTAGGGGTCATTATAGATGATAAAATGGGTAATAGTGCACACTGCTCAAGTGCAGCAGCAAAAACAAACAGGACACTGGACACAGGATTCTTCACCATTAGAGCATTAAAATTCTGGAACTCATTGCCGGTGGCGGTGATTACAGCAACTACTGTTAATTAATTTAAATCTAAACTGGATGCATTTTTGGCCACTAAGGAAATCCTATAAATATGTCTTACTCTAGTCAGTAGTTACAAGTCAAATAGGTTAAACTCAATGAAATGACGTATTTTTTCAACTTTAACTACTATGTTAGTATGTTACTATGTTTGTTACACACATTGAGATGTGTGCTAAGCGTCTTTGCTAAGCCGTTTAGGGTAGGTCTAGATCGCCCATAGAGAGTCAATACACATACAGCGATGCGTGCTTAGCGATTTTCCTAAGCGATTTTACTTAAGCAAAAAAAGGTACTGGTTCAGGATGACGCAGATGGTCATTCTGTACAAACAAAGCGATTTGCAGTCACTTACTAAGCAATCTGAGTAGATTTTGACTGCATGCATTTAACTAGCGGGCGATAGCAACATGCGGGAACCCCGCATTGCTATAGCTCGGGGGCATACACACAGAGCTATCTGTGCTTACTTTCTAAGTGATCTAGTCAGATCGCTTAGAAAAGAGCATAAAATCATTCCGTGTGTATGCCCCTTTACTGTAGTTAACAGGTAACACTCCTCCCGTTCTGTCTTTCCCGATAGAAATAGTCACAAGTGTATATTATGCAAAAATTGTCCTTTGGATGCGGTTTTTGTGCACTTTTGTAAAGGAATGTATTTTACACTTAAAAAGTAGGCCTTTTGTTGAAGTCTAAATGAGCCCAAAAGACCATAAACAAATAAGTAACATAAGAGGTAATTTTGACTCAAAAGACGTTACTAGGTTCCACATGGCAGAGATAGATTGTAAGCAGACAACATTTGCTATTTCTCTGATATTAGTAAATTGCAGAATGCATCAGTAAAGACAGCCCCCCCTTCCCTGCAATGCAGTCAGTCTGCAGACCTACAAAGCAAAATGAAAAATAATAGAACAAACCAAACTTTTGTAATCAAAATACATTCCTAAGATTCACCAACTAATATCTTAAGAATTGCCATAAAACAGGATTTAAAATGAGCTCTGTTACAAGGTAATAAGAATGTGACTGAGACTTCAGTGTCTTGATTAAATAGTAATTTATAACTTTGTTTTTCTTACCACCTCCGCTGGACCTACCATAGGTAAGACATAAAAAGCATCAGCTCTGAAATGAAGATGAAAGTTTTCTTTGCTCTACACAATGGGAGCACACCGGTTATTATTGTCTCCTAGATGACCGGTACATCCAGTGACACTTTGATCAAATCTAATTATAGAATTGTGAATCAATTTGGTCAGTCTGTTATAATGTCTATTTCACAGTTTGTTTAAAGTATAACCTGTTCCTGCCATGTATAATTTTGAGCATTTTTATATGGGCTATCTATAGAAATACCTGGATGCAGCAGATTATAATAGGTGCAAATACTGCGAGGTTACACGAATCACCATGATGCTAGACTTATATGTGGTAGACTTATATGTGGTACCTACAGATGGAGCGCCTCTGGAGCTAGCGTACGAGAAGCTTGCACGTCTCCTTCCAACGGAGATCTCCGCCACCTCCCAGTTGTTCCCGCGTCACTGCCCCCCCCCCCCAACCCTGCCCATCTCCCTAAAGCGGAGATAGGCAGGGTTTCCGCTCCCCACCCCCAAGTGACTGAGACGCGCATGCGTGTAAGATGCTTGTGCATCCCAGTCAGATAGAGCGCCTCTCTGCCAGCGATCGCCAGTGGGGGTAATCTGGTGATTCCTTGCCTTGAATGAGAGGCGCTCCATCTGTATAGCATACCTCCCAACATTTTCTAAATAGCGGGTCTCAGCACATTTCAGAAAAGGGGAGTGACTTCACGGCAATGCCACATTCACGATCCACGCCCCTGTTTCCCATCACTGTTGGGAGCATGCTCAGCGCTCTGCCAGCTGCTGGCCACGCCCCCTGTTTCTCTGTCTGCTGTGAATAGACTCGTGTGCATGTGCACATCATCTATTTACCGCTGCCCGGTATTAGAATAGGTGCAATAACAGAACAAGTACTACCGCTTTACATGGACTGACATGGTGCTAGACTTATATGGGGTATCTATAGAAATACCTGCTGGATGCAGCAGTTTATAATAGGTGCAATAACGTGAAACGACCCCTTCATGTATAGCGTGAAGCCCTTTCCTCAGCGAAAATGCTTTATGATAAATATGCCCCCAGGTTTTGAACACATTATCCTAATTAATACTCAAGGGTATAGAATAAAAATAGATCAGGAACACAATAAGGAGAGCCCATGAATCAGCAGACAATGCAGACGCATTAGGGATACCTAAATGGAAGACAATGCAGATGTGTTCACTATGTGACATTCGCTGTGTCCTGTTATAATGTTGATTGCAGGCTACAACTAGCAAGCGTTCTCCATGCAAAGCCTTTTGCCTCTACCTTTTTGACCGTGTTTCCTACATATTTTCTATACTGCACTTTAGATCTATGATGGCCATGAAAATTATAGGAAAGGCTTCATTTCTCAGCAGCTGTGTTTAGCTGAATAACAGATTTGGAAAGAGCAGACTTTAATTAATCTGTGTATTCTGCAGGGATTTTAGCACCATCTGATTTACTTCTCATGGATGAAAAGTGTAATTGTAGTTTTTTATATGTGTTTTTTCTTCTCTCCCCATTCCTTTGCTGCTAGTTTATCCTCTTCACAAATGCATTCACTTCCTCTATTCTAAAGGGGAATTCAGACGCACAGCGTGCAATTTTCGGAGATAATACACAAGATTTAAATAATAGTTGTTACATTTCAGGAAATGAATTGAGCAAAAGGAGAAAAAAATCTTTCACTAAAATACTATCTTCTTTTTTTTCCTTTTCTTCTTTTAAGCATTTTGACTTTTTATGTTACCTGATCACACATCTGAAATTAACTGATGTTTTAGTTATAAACATAGGGGAGAGTTTCACTTTACATTAATCGTTTGCATTTGTTCTCCCTAAGGTTACTAGATTTTTGCTGACTATAAAAGTTCTCCAATTGGGAAGTGTGCAAGACTGTAACTATAAATGCCCATACACACTGGCCGATTTAGAGCTGGAAGCAGCTCAGTTTTTCCATTTGAGCTGCTTTCAGCTCAAAAGCCGCTCAGTTGTAGGGCTCCATCATGGGAGGTGAGAACTGATGCATGCTACCGCATCATCGTTGCTGACGCACATCTGCTGATATTACCAGCAGATGAGCGATGAGGTGGACTGAATTTCCGCGTCCGCTCGCCACGCTTCGGGCACGGTGGCTTGTTGCGCTCGCCACACTATATAAAATCAACTCCATGCCGACATGGATAGTGGGGGTATGAGCGTAGTAACTAAAGTGGGCGCCCAACTAACATATAAGTACCACTGCATTTGATTGCAGATTTACAGTGCCACCATCCATGCGCGTATTGAAGTGGCCACTCTTACTATCATTGTCCACCTGCACTAGCCCTGTACCTGGTACAAGAGATCCTTGTTTATGCAAAACTCAGCATGGGCTGAACATTTGCCAATATTGCCAACGTCTTAGTTGCTATTGCCGAAAAAAATTACAATTAAAGCAAAAGTTACAATTTTATTTAACTTTAATTGGTTGTACTTTTGGGTCTAGTTTGAACATGCAAATTTTTTTTCTACACTATTTCAATTACCAAGTTGCATATAGTTTTTTTACAGCATGCTCATTAAATGTTTTTTTTTTTGCTGGGGCCCTAACTATTGCATCAGTAAAATACAATATGGCATCATGTTTGGAATCTGGATAATTTTCTGAAGAGTCTCAATTCTTGTTCTCGGTTGTCTAGTTATCTTCATACTTTCTGACTTCCCGGCTGTCCCCTCCAGGAGGGGGAACCTAGGTGGGAGGTTCGGTGCATGTGGGTACAGTCAGGTCAGGAGTTGGTATGTTGGATCCAGTCCTCACTATACACAGCTGTGATTCCCATAATTTTAAAGTGGGGGAGGAGAAAGAGATGCATCTGGCTCTCTATACAGGACACAGGAATACATTTTGCAGAGCCAGCAAAAATATAGCAACTCATTTCCTTTGTGCGGGTCAGGTTTTTGCATGTGCATGTGAAATCCCTGACTGCGAACAGCTTCGTGATTTACAATGTCACTGGGCTGTTCGCGGTAGGGCGGGATGGGGAAAATGTTGGAGTCTCCATTGACTTATATTTACAAGCCCAGGAAAATTAATTTGATGGTCGCCGACCATCAAATTATATCTCCAGCTGCTGACACATGCCCCTCCCATGGCTGCGACGGGATATGGTGGCATTTTTTCGGCAGGGCGGGCTGTTGTATATGTACCTGCCATCATGTAAACCTACTGTACCCACTGATGTTACAATATCTCCAGCAGACCTGTATATAGCTCTGCCTCTAAACTCAGAACTGTCTAAGCTGAAAAAGTCCTGTTGTTCTTCCAAAGTATAGAGTAAAAGAAGTGAATCTAAGCCCCTCTCCAAGGGCTCAAATGTGTATCCATGTGCTATATCCATTGTACCTCCTTGCTGTCTATTACATGTGCATCTTCTCTCCCCATCCTATTTTCTCCAATCTACCTGACATCCTCCTCCCCAGCAAATCTTATATCTTCTTAAAAGCAGAGCTTCCCAAATAAGCATTGTTGACATAATGATGGTGCGGGACCCAGCTAGAATGTGTGGTCCTCTACCACTGTGATTTTCCATCATGCACTCTTATGGAATTCTGCCACAGCAGTCATTTGAACTCACCCTCTTAATTGGTCTTTAGTAGGCCTATTCAATTTAGAGATTTCTATATCAGTGGCAGACTGGAGTTTAAAAGATTTATATTTATATATATATTTTCTATAAATCAATTACAAAATGTCCTTTTGTAGTGGGCTGTTTAATTGTGGTATGGGAACTGTGATCTGTGTGCATTTTATTATTGTGAATTATGGTAAGCTAGTCTCAGGAGCACTACACTGCCAGTATAATGAGGTCATCACAACAGGGCATTCATTGGATGAATTGAAGATAACCTGACGATTACCACTATGGTAAGCAGCGGTACAATTGACAATTACTGTACCTTGGCATGTACATAACATACCATAGTTTGTGAATCTCCAACAAACGTTTCCATAAATTGTGGCATGATATTAGCAACATTGTTCGCCAAGACATGGGGTAGCCCACAATTTGGAGGCTGAGTTGCAAACCTGCCATCTAGCATGGCGTTGCAAAAAAAGTATTAAGATTACCACCAATAGTGCAACCTAGTGCACCGATCCAGACAATCATTGTTATTGCACCAGTTTTACAGATTTGTACGATATTGCATTCCACCTTAGTGGATTATAGTCACACTGTACCACGTGGGCTGATTCCTAGACTTACTACTAAAAATCTAGGAATGTCAGATTTGTCCCATTTTAATAAATAAATAATACATATATTTTCCGGGGTATGACATGCATGTAACTCTGTTATTCTGGTGCTGGAAGATGGAAGAACTGTTTGTTGGAACATGATTATTTATGAGGTTTTTCTGCACTCTGCTTATCTTTCCCTGTCACTGCAGAAGGCAACATAACACTTATTTGTGGCACAAAATATTGGCTCAACAATACTTACAAAATCTGCACGGGAAAGCTGCTGTAAAATGTATTTGTTTTACAGGCTCATGTTACATTCATATGTAGGTCAAACTGTCTCCCAAATGTGGCACAGTAAAATGTCTCTCACAAGAACATTGAATTTGCTAATGCTGCATCTCTACACTACTTCACATTCTGTATGCACATTGTATGTCCCTGTAGGCATCATATTTTATGGATAACGTAACAGAACCACGTCAAGTATATGCACAGTGTTTACCATAAGCCCTATAAGTCTTTCCATGAAGACGCAACCTCAACATTTCTTAAATAATATATTGGTTGTGACCTGCTTTGTGCAGTATACGCATCACAGAATATATACTATACATGGGGCCTTATTCTGACTGAATCGGATGGCTCCGAGTGCGGTCGGATGGCCGATCTTTGGTGTTTGCGCATGTGCAAAGGCGTATCTGCACATGTGCGAACGCCTCGCACGTACGAACACAGCGTGAGGTCCGTCCAGAAAATGATCATACGGAACCATCGTGTGGGGGGGTAAACAGCTGACCTAGCCGGAAGTCAGCTGCCCGCCCATATCCCTGCTTTCATACGGAAAATGTCTGAGTGATCTGGAGCACTCGGTGCTGCCTGACCGCTCTGACCCTGACCGCTCTGTCGGCGACCATCGGAGGATGGGGGTGGTTCCCACAGATGGAGCAGGTGTTCAAATGAAACATCCACTCGCAGTCCGTTCGCTTGGCATCTTACCGCATTCGGACGGTGTGAGCAATCTGTACGGTAGGCGGGGCTAAGAACACTTGGTTCCTGTCCGAAATACGCATCCATCCAAATCAACTAGAATAAGGGCCATTAAGTGGAAAATCTTACATTAAATATACTTTTCAAATATTCACTCTTTATATTAGTCTGGATAAATGAGCGTGTATAGATTTAGAAAATACAAGTGATACATATATAAACTGCTGTAAATAATATCTGCAAACAATGAGTTCTGATGTGAGTCCTCTGGTGTTCATTAGAAATCTAAAGAATAATGCACCTCCTGCTGTAAATTAGGGCAGATGTCAGAAATCACCTCGGATTCCTGCAACCTGTATGAAATCACCCAGCCTCCAATCTACTGCTTTTATACGGTCAAAGAACTCCTCTGTGATGTCTACTATTCATATAATTTACAGTAATTTGTCACTTCTAATACATTGCATTTAGCGCTTATATAAGGTGTCAAACCAAGACTGCTGCAGTAGGGAAAGCAAAATATAGGGAATTAATTATAAAATAAATGTATTTAATTATGTTGAAAATAGCTAAATTAGTGGGTTTGCCTGCTTGAAGCTGTAATAATGCTTACAGTGACACTGTGTTCCCATTCTCAACACAGATACATTTCTTTAATAGCGATTTTTGTAATAAGGAGTGATAACTTTGTCAGCAGAATGGCCGGCCAGGATGCATTCAGGATTGCGGCATTCTGTATTACTTTTTGGCTGGTAGAAAAGAGAGCTGGGGAGGGGGGCAGGGGACAGTAAGTATACTTGACCACTGTCGGGACTCCCCCCTTCATGATGTCGGCGTCAGTATTCTGACCGCCGGTCATCTGTATGTACAGTATTCTGGCCACATTGCCCTACCAATGACATCCTGGGTATATTTATCATAGGGAGCCCCTGAGAATTGTCCATGTGTTCCTGCCCAGCACCTGCACACTGCCCATGTGTTCCTGCTCAGCACCTGAAAATTGTCCATGTGCTCCTGCCCAGAACCTGCACATGTGTTCCTGCCCAGCACCTTAGCATTGTTCACATGTTCCTGCCCAGCACCTTAGCATTGTCCACGTGTTCCTGCCCAGTACCTGAGCATTGTCCATGTGTTCCTGCCCATCACTGGAGCATTGTCCATGTGTTCCTGCCCAGTACCTGAGCATTGTCCATGTGTTCCTGCCCAGCACCTGAGCATTGTCCATGTGTTCCTGCCCAGTACCTGCGCATTGTCCATGTGTTCCTGCCCAGTACCTGAGCATTGTCCATGTGTTCCTGCCCAGTACCTGCGCATTGTCCATGTGTTCCTGCCCATCACTGGAGCATAGTCCATGTGTTCCTGCCCAGCACCTGAGCATTGTCCATGTGTTCCTGCCCAGTACCTGAGCATTGTCCATGTGTTTCTGCCCATCACCTGAGCATTGTCCATGTGTTCCTGCCCAGTACCTGAGCATTGTCCATGTGTTCCTGCCCAGCACCTGCACACTGCCCATGTTTTCCTGATTAGCACCTGAGAATTGTCCATGTGTTCCTGCCCATCACCTGAGCATTGTCCATGTGTTCCTGCCCAGTACCTGAGCATTGTCCATGTGTTCCTGCCCAGCACCTGCACACTGCCCATGTTTTCCTGATTAGCACCTGAGAATTGTCCATGTGTTCCTGCCCATCACCTGAGCATTGTCCATGTGTTCCTGCCCAGTACCTGAGACTTGTCCATGTGTTCCTGCCCAGTACCTGAGCATTGTCCATGTGTTCCTCCACAGTACCTGATCATTGTCCATGTGTTCCTGCCTGGCACCTGTACACTGCCCATGTGTTTCTGCCTGGCACCTGCAAACTGCATATGTGTTCCTGCCCAGCACCTGAGCATTGTCCATGTGTTCCTGCCCAGCACCTGCCCATGTGTTTCTGCCCGGCACCTGCACACTGCCTATGTGTTCCTGCCCAGCACCCTGAGCATTGTCCATGTGGTCCTGCCCAGCACCTGCACACTGCCCATGAGTTCCTTCCCAATACCTGATTATTGTCCATGTGTTCCTGCCTGGCACCTGCACACTGCCCATGTGTTTCTGCCCTGCACCAGCAAACTGCCTATGTGTTCCTGCCCAGCACCTGAGCATTGTCCATGTGTAAAGCACATCTCAATTTTATAGGCTATACCTGAACTAAAACGTTTACTGACTTTTCGGTCTGTGTTAGGACACATAACTTTATTACCTGATATTCTCCTAAATTTTGTTAAAGTTTCTTTGTCTTTAGTGCTATATTTCTAGCTAATTTCTGGGGGCTTTATACCCGTTGTGCACTCCCTTGTTTCACACCTAAATTCTGTTGGACACATAGTACCTGAAGGCCTATCCAAAGAGGAAATGGAGTGTCTATAAAAGAATACCCTCTGGGCTGTCTCTCCAGTACCCAGTGCAGTGTGTATTCGTGTAAATCTCATAAGCACTGGTCACAAAGAACTGTGACTGCTGAAACACCAAGCTGTTACATAATAATGAATCATTATTATGGTACTCTTATGGTACATACACAAGGAGCAATTTGAACTTCCGATTTTCACTATATAATCAAAGTCGGAAGAAAAGTTATCAGACATGGGCCCGATTCAGACATGATCTCACTGCTGCAAATTCACATGGCGGCCTATTATCGATACACTGTTCATGCATATTGTTAGCAGTACGCATGTGCAAGGCTGTTCTGTAATGAAATCCTGCAACTAAATCTATACGCACGCTGTTTACAAAGTGATTGACAAAAAAGTAGGTGTCTGGAGGTGGAACCCAGCTGTTTAGTGGGAGTGCTAAGAAAAAAAATGGGATGTCTGGGAAAACGCTGTGTGTGCCTGAGCATTTTAGTTGAGTGTGTTTAACGTTAGCTTCATGCCAGATATGCCTTTTTCCAGTCTAGGGCTTCCACTACTCTGCTCAGGAACTAGGCTGGAAACGATAATAACTGACATCAGAGACCCACCCAGGATATGCCATGTTTCCACCCCTAAACGCCGGTTTCCTGTCAATCTAACTGCATCTATATGCTTACAGATATTATTTGGTGTTAGGGACTGCTCATGCGCAGTCGTTTAATACTCCCTCAATTTGCACATTTTTTTAATTAGCGATGGATTAGACCCATAGTCCATAATGTCCAATATATGTAGCTCAATGTTTGGTCAAAAAAATAATAAAATATAACACTTTACTTTCTTAAAAAGGAATTGCTTTTTGCAGGATAGTGTAGCACACTCACAGTTACTATCAAACTTTTGATGGATACATCTTCCAGAAAGCAACAAATCAAACCTCTCCTCGGGGCTGCCATCAGGAATCATGAAGCCAAGTACAAGTGAATCATTGTGCTCCCCCCCCCCCCCCCCCTTCATTTCCCCAAGGCCCAATGGAAGCACAGGTGTAGTTTGGAGTGCTGTATGATTCAACAAAGGAGAATGTGATTACCTGCCCTCTTTAGATTCAGTTATGTCCAATTGAACATGGCTGTGCTTCTGCTCTTATACGCCTCTTCTAATCATCAGCCACTTGCACTAGTTTATCTACAGCATGCAGAAAAGGAGGAGTGACAAAGGGGAGGAAATAAAGGGGAGCAGAGTCATACATAAGAACACATGGGGAGAGGAGGAAGGGGGCCAGAGGCACACGTGAGGTGGGAAGATGGGTCCGTAGACCACATTGGAGGAATCCTGAGTGGTCAGAGGGACATATGGAGGAGTTGAAGGAGAGCAGAGGTACATGTGGCCAGTAGAGTCGAGGGCAAAGGTACTCATGGAGAGTGGGGATGCAGAGGCATATATATATGTAGGGGGATAGGCAAACATACAGTAATAAACTGTGAGCGAACAATGACAGAGACAGCCAAATGGGATACTAAAGTTATATACACACGGTGCAATTTTGGCTATGGACGATTGTAATATGCGATTTTCCTTGAACTCCCCAGAACCATACAATATTGACTGTATTTACTTGAGATTTTGACTATATACATACTTGCCTACTTTTATCTTCACCTTTCCGGGAGAAGCCCGGAGAGGCAACACATCAGGGGGGCGGGAGCAAGGCTGACATCACTTGGCCCCGCCCCCCATGACGGAAACCTCCGTGATTCGCGGGCCGTGAGGGAGGGGGCGTGGCTTAAATGCCGCGAAATGACGCGATCGCGTCATTTAAGCCCCGCCCCCTCCCCGCGGACACGCGATTTCATGTAATTTTAACCAGCGGGCAAGGATGGAGCGGGGCAAATCCCAGAATGCGGGAGACTTGCCCACCTTCCCGGGGGGCCGGGAGAAGGACCCGATTTCCGGGAGGCTCCCGGCCATTCCGGGAGGGTAGGCAAGCCTGACTATATATTTACTTGAGATTTTGTGACTATGGCCAATTTCGACTTCCTAGAATAGTGAATTGTATAATATATAGTCAAAATTGCTTGCCTGTACAGTCTATTTTGTCTTGCAATGCCGATCAAGGGCACACATCTGCATCGCAAGCTGTATACACACTGTGAAGTTTGTGCTATCTTTTCTTCCGATTTTGACTATATAGTCAAAATCGGAAGTTCAAATTGCACCTTGTGTATGTACCTTAAGACAGTCAAACAGAGCTGCAAAGTCAGGGGTTGCATTTTCTATGTAACTTACCAGTGTGGTTTTTAAAACCTTGAATGTATATCATACAAGTGATATCAGAGAAGAAGCCCAGAATGATAAGGAGAGAAATTACTCCAGAACCAATCATGGATTTAGGCACCTCACTGTCTCCTCCCACCATGCAGCAGTGAGCAGTCAATTTGAAAATCTGAATGATTACATTATTCAGGCCTCTTACAAGTGTACTTGCTGTTTTACCCTGGTGGCAGCCCTGCTTTTCTCTAGCATTAACACAAGGCAATGTGACATCAAAATAGCTATGTCCAAATTATAAAGTATTTAGACTGAAGAATGCTGTGAATGGCTGGCAGCTTGCTGATTGGTGGTTGGCTGGAGCCCCACCAATCAGAATGCTAAAAGTCATTCACTTTCTGAAAGCATGTGGATAGATGGTGTATGACTACAGGAGCTGCATATTATGATTTTCTTTCTTATTTGTTCTGATAAATGGGTTGATAGGGGCACTAGTTACTGCTTTGTTCATGGCCTACAATGCTGTTGAGACAGCCCTTCTACTGACAATCTTAGACCCCCCATATTAATTTAGGTTGCTGGTCATCTATTGGGTTCTTTTCTCCCAAAACATATATAACAGATAACATATGGGCAGAACCCCTGTATGCAAATCTCCCAGTCTGACTTGCTACTGGTGTAAAACATACCAGTTATCTATTTTAATACATATGGCAAATATGTGATTGCCAAAACCCTGGTAAAAGTATAGGGCCTGGTACATTGTTGATCGCTAAAGCAAAATCTTTCTCAAATGGACAAAACCATGTGGACTGCAGGTGGGAAAAATGTAGCATGTGCATAGAGAGTTATGTTCCATACACACGGGGTTATTGGTGCAGTGTGCCGAGAGATCTAGTTAAGCACAGATTACTCAGCACAGATCGCTCAGCTCACAGCGCTGCACCAGTGCTGTGTGCTGAGGGATCTGTCATGGCCAGTTTCTCAATTAAGAGAACACTGGTGATGACTAGATTTATAGTGCATTCGTACATGCATGTGTGCATACATGCAGCAACGTGCGGGACCATGCATCGCCATCGGAGCAATCCACGGAGTGTTGACTATAAAATCTAAATTACAGTGTATATATAAAAGCAGACAGTATTTCCCCTGCACAGAAACAAAATAACTTGCATAAATCAAATTCTAATGGCACATGTTACTTTTGCCCCACCTGCAGTGCACATGGGCCCTTATTCAGATCTGATCGCAGTACAAATTTGTTCTCAAAATGGGCAAAACCATGTGCACTGCAGGTGGGGCATATGTAACATGTGCAGAGAGAGTTAGATTTGTGGGGTGTGTTGAAACTGAAATCTAAATTGCAGTGTAAAAATAATGCAGCCATTATTTACCCTGCACAGAAACAAAATAACTCACCCAAATCTAACTCTCTCTCTATACATGTTACATCTGCCCCACTTGCAGTGCACATGGTTTTGCCCATTTTGAGAACAAATTTGTACTCCGACCAGATCTGAATACGGGCCACGGTTTTGCCCATTTGAAAAATATTTTGCAGTTGCAATCAACTCTAAATAGGGCCTATAGTTTAGTCTTGCTAGCAATAGGAGTTGTGCACACAGGGCCTCTTGTCAGTCCAAATCATTACCATGTGATTGCTGTTTTGGTTGGTTATTTAGATAACAGAAGCTTTTGTCAATCATGTGATAAGGACTTGAGTGTGTTTTCTGCAGATAAATAATATGAGATCTGGTGTGAGAAATGGATTTGAGTCAAACAAAATCCAAACATTTGTTTTGAAAGAGACATTTAGGGGGAAATTTACCAATATGAAAAACCTAGTTTTTCGTATTGGTTGTTTCCCTACGACTGCATACGACTGTTTAAGTCGTATGCAAAGTCGTGTTCCGGAGGGGGATTTACAAAGCAGTCAGATACGACTGCTTTGTAACCCTCCGATGGTGTAATGATTCGTATTAGCGGCCGTATATACGGCTGCTAATACGAATTATTTCTAGCAGTCTGCACGGATCAAGTCAGATCCGTGCAGGCTGCGGTGTGTAAAAAAAATAGAAAAATAAATACATTTAAAAAAAAAAACAGCGTGGGGACCCCCCACAGCCGAAACCAGCACCAGGCTGAAGGAGCCGGGGCCGGTAATTAAAAATCAGGGAACCCGACAAATAGGGGTTCCCCGATTTTTAACAACCAGCCCCAGGCTCCAGGTCCGGGGCTGGTTCCCAAAATACGGGGGACAAAATGAGTAGGGGTCCCCCGTATTTTAAGAACCAGCCCCAGGCACAACCAGCCGGCAGGGTAATGTCACAGCCGGGGGACACTTATAATATAAGGTCCCGCGGCCAAAACATTCTCCCTACCGACCAGTCAGCCTGGCCAGGGGCCCTGGGGGAGTGGGGACCCCCCCAATAAAGGGGTCCCCCCCCTCCAGGACTTACCTGACCAGGCTGAAGCCTGGTGCTGTCCCCGATGCCCCTGGGCGGTGGGCATCGGGCTGATTATGTTGTAAAAAATAGATAAACCATTGTTTTTTACTGTGGCACTACAAGTGCCAGCAAGCCTCCCCAGCAAGCTGGGACTTGGAGAACCACAAGTCCCAGCCTGCTGGGCATTAAAGGGCCCGCTGGCACTTGTAGTTCTACAGTTAAAAAAATAGTGCACAAAACACACTGATACACTTTTAAAATAAAACTTTATTACACACAAAGCCCACACATACTAATACTTACCTATCTTCTTCCCATAGGTCGCCCTGGTCCTGTGTCGGCGTCTTCTGGTCCTGTGTCGTCTTCTTCCTCCATGTCGACGTCGCTGTCGGCGATGGTGTCCCCGTCCGGATCCGACGAAATCCATTTGGGAAGCTGTGGAAGGAAACCATACTCACCTGTCCCAGCGCGACGTAGTCCAGGTAAGGGTCTTTGCAAAAAAATAAACCGACACCCCGAAACCAGACCGGACTGACGGAGACGCACGTGTGTTTGTTTACATCGTGCGGCTCCGCCTCCCGAATGCCGCTAATGGCCGCCTTGCGGCCTAGCGGCTCCTGATTGGCCGCTAGGCCGCAAGGCGGCCAATAGCGGCATTCGGGAGGCGGAGCCGCACGATGTAAACACCGTGCGTCTCCGTCAGTCCGGTTTGGTTTCGGGGTGTTCGGTTTATTTTTTTGCAAAGACCCTTACCTGGACCACGTCGCGCTGGGACAGGTGAGTATGGTTTCCTTCCACAGCTTCCCAAATGGATTTCGTCGGATCCGGACGGGGACACCATCGCCGACAGCGACGTCGACATGGAGGAAGAAGACGACACAGGACCAGAAGACGCCGACACAGGACCAGGGCGACCTATGGGAAGAAGATAGGTAAGTATTAGTATGTGTGGGCTTTGTGTGTAATAAAGTTTTATTTTAAAAGTGTATCAGTGTGTTTTGTGCACTATTTTTTTAACTGTAGAACTACAAGTGCCAGCGGGCCCTTTAATGCCCAGCAGGCTGGGACTTGTGGTTCTCCAAGTCCCAGCTTGCTGGGGAGGCTTGCTGGCACTTGTAGTGCCACAGTAAAAAACAATGGTTTATCTATTTTTTACAACATAATCAGCCCGATGCCCACCGCCCAGGGGCATCGGGGACAGCACCAGGCTTCAGCCTGGTCAGGTAAGTCCTGGAGGGGGGGGACCCCTTTATTGGGGGGGTCCCCACTCCCCCAGGGCCCCTGGCCAGGCTGACTGGTCGGTAGGGAGAATGTTTTGGCCGCGGGACCTTATATAATAAGTGTCCCCCGGCTGTGACATTACCCTGCCGGCTGGTTGTGCCTGGGGCTGGTTCTTAAAATACGGGGGACCCCTACTCATTTTGTCCCCCGTATTTTGGGAACCAGCCCCGGACCTGGAGCCTGGGGCTGGTTGTTAAAAATCGGGGAACCCCTATTTGTCGGGTTCCCTGATTTTTAATTACCGGCCCCGGCTCCTTCAGCCTGGTGCTGGTTTCGGCTGTGGGGGGGACCCCACGCCGTTTTTTTTTTAAAATTTATTTATTTTTCTATTTTTTTACACTGTAGCCTGCACGGATCTGATTGATCCGTGCAGGCTAAAACGCAAATAGAACAGGAAAATGGTGTTCTATTTTCCTGTCGTATTTGCGTGGGTGTTTCACACCACTAAGCAGCCGTATTATCAGTACGGCTGCTTAGTAAATCAGAAACCACCATTCTTTTGAATGGTGATTTCTGTCGTATCCTATCGATGGTGTAGGGCATTCGTATTTGTAACTACAAATACGAATGTTCCATCTTTAGGACTACGAATTGTTGTATTTTTGGGATTGTAAATCCCGAAAATACAAATTCGTAAAAAAAAGGTGTATTTCTCCCTACGAATACACCTTTTTTCTACGAATCCATTTTGGTAAATGTCCCCCTTATTATCACTTGAACTGTCATGATTTGTATGGTACTGTCTTTCTGACAATGGGGCAACATCCACATCTCCGATGCATATACATTAGGATGTGATTAAATTACTTAAATCTGTATTGCAATAATTGAATACATTGCAGGCATAAATCAGTTATCAATACATCTCCTCCTGGGATGTTCGGGAGTGTTACAGGTGGGTTGACTTTGAGGAGACCCAGATTGGTGGATCCCTAGAAAAGTACTTCAACAAATAAATTCAATTTAAAGTATGAATATATAATATATATTCATCTACGGTTATTAGATTACTCATGAGTGAACTCAAACCTCTGCGTCAAGTGGCTGAGGTACATACCTCCCAACAGTCCCGCATAACTTGAGAACGTACCAGTTTTTGTTGCCCCGCTGCGGGGGGAGGGCAGTTGGGAGTCCCCCTAATCTGACAGTCCTCATTTGCATAAGTCATGCCCATTTAGCATAAGCCACCCCCTCTTTGGGCGCTAGCAACAGGCGTGTCCCTCTTCTGAAAGTGAAAAGGTTGTGAGGTATGGAGTTATCTTCCTCCTGGCACTTTTGCAGTCAGTGTTTTCTTCCAGGCATGAGACTATCTAACACTGATAGAGTCCAGCTTGTAAACTTTTATAATTCCAAATTCCATATTTAATTTAAATGAAAAAAAAAAAATCTTTTGAGGGCACTGTTTTCTCAATTATGAGTATAAGGAATAACATCTTTACAATGTTTACATAGATTATATAGATTATAGACACAAGGTGAAGTCTATTGTCATAGACTGGTTTGGTCATTTAAATAGTCATCAATCTTTTCTTGTGAAACACACTTTTCTGTGAAAAGCACCTTTAAAATCAGTTTATAATTATAAACAGGGAGGATCGGCACTCACCCACGCCATATGTTACAGCAGTAATACAGGGTAACATAATAGTGGCACGCGAAGACTGCTTGAAAAACATTTATAGAAACACGTTGCATGATGTTCGTTGTCTCGAGGTGTGCAAGCCCCATTTTCAATGTGCAAAAGTGTGTGTGTGTGTGTGTGTGTATGTATATATATATATATATATATATACGTGGGGTACGAGCCGGCACTCACTCCTAATATCAATCAAATGCCTCCGGGTGCCCTCCGCGTGGAATGGACAAACACAGGGAAGAAGCGGCGTCACTCCAAAAGGGCTTTTGAAAATAGAGTTATTTTAATGAAACATCATAACGTGTAGTCACAACGCTATGTGTCGACGTTTCAATGCCTAAGCATTTTTTTCAAGACAGCGTGTGTCAGACAACAAGATTACAATACTATAAACAAATTTATACTCACGATCCCACATGCAGGTCCGCCCGGCCGCCGAGTGTGTCAGGACTTCCCCCATCACGTGGGCGTCGCTCCTACACCGACGGCATCCAATGCGCGCCCGTTGCTAGGTGACGCTCAGGACGCTAGATACCGTCCCCGGCAGCCGGACAAACCTGCAACAAAGAAAGACATGCAGCGTGGGTTACATTAAATTAGCATAACATGGGTGTGCGTCATTGTACAAAGCTACGCACAGGATATAATGAACGGCAGAGATCATGAAATAAAAAGCCGGAACATATACTTATGAAAAAACATTCCAATTTAGGCGCTCGTTTAAGCCTTGTGGCTTCGAGGTGCCCAGCTTATAAATCCATTTGGATTCCAACCTAAGCAATAATCCGTCCCTGTCACCCCCACGTTTAAGGGGGGGCACATGATCGATGAGGATGAAGCGCATGTCGCTGATAGTATGGTTAGCCTCCAACCAGTGCCTAGCAACAGGCTGGTCAGCTGACTTCGTCCGCAGGGCTGTGTTGATAGATGACCGGTGCAGGGCCATACGCTCCCGTATGGTCCGCACTGTCTTGCCTATGTAATGTAATTTACACGGACAGGACATTAGATACACAACGTGTGTTGTTAAGCATGTGAGTACATGCTTGATATGTATGACTGTAGAGTTGTTAGGGCTCTTGAAATTACGACAGACCACCATATTCTTGCAGGTTGTACAGTTCAGGCATCGGTAACAACCAGGTGCCCTCTGAAGAAATGTAGACACGGATGGTTTCGGTGGGGTATCAAACCCAGTGATATCTGTATGTACCACCCTGTCCTTAATGTTCCTTCCCCGAGTGTAACAGGCCATCGGTCTGATATTCCTAAAGCACGGTAAGGTATCGTCAGTTTTGACTATAGGCCATAAGGCCTTTGTGGCTCTTTGTACCACAGGGCTAGATGTGGAAAACTCCTGCTTCCAAGGTAAGATGCCTGTGTTAGAACGTGATGTGGGGACCAAGAGTGATTGGCGAGGCAGGGCTAATATCTCCATTTGTTGCTTCCTGAGTTGGGATAGATCATACCCCCTAGTGGCAAAGCGGGTAACGACTTGATTAGTGCTAGCCACGGCTGCTTCCTTGGTGCTAGATATGCGTGCCACCCGTAGCAGTTGGGACTTTGGAAGACCTCTCTTAAGAGGCTTGGGATGGTGGCTAGAAGCCAACAACAGGGTATTCCGGTCGGTGGGCTTCGTGAACACCGACGTGGATATATGGCCCTGACTGATGGAAACCAATACATCAAGATAATTGATGTGTTCGCTCTGAATGTTCAGGGTATATTTTATCGGAGAATCGCTCTGGTTGATAGAATTAACACGATCTTCCAATAATTGTGTAGGTCCTGACCACAGACAAAACAGATTGTCTATGAAGCGGACGTATAGTATGGCATACTGTTGGAATATGGGGTGCTTGAGAAAACTGTTGGTTTCTTCTGCGAACATGTAAATATTCGCGAAGCTGGGAGCTACCGGGCTCCCCATTGCACACCCACTTGTTTGAACATAATATGCTCCATTATACATGAAATAGTTCCGCTCCAATGTAAGGGATAGTAATTTCAAAAACAAAGAGTGGTCCAAATCGGTGATGTTATTTTGTTGTATGAACCTAGCCACTGCCTCCACTCCCGCTCTCTGTGGGATGGAGGTATAAAGACTACTCACATCCAAGGTGACTAACACTGTACTGGAAGGTATATCTGTGAGGTCTTGTAACCGCATTAGGAAAGCAGATGTGTCCTTTATGAATGTAGATTGTCGCTGGATGTACGGTTGGAGAATGTTATCCAGGAATTTTGAGACAGGCTGGTACAAGGAATTATTGGCACTGATGATTGGACGTCCCGGCGGGTTTTCAACCGACTTATGGATTTTCGGGACCGTGTATATGATGGGAGTGACAGGATGTTTCTGGAATAATGCTTGTGCCAAATCCATGTCGATGATGTGATTTTGTACTGCTTCCTGGAGGACTTTCTCCAATTCATTTTGATATGAACGGGTGGGATCCATTGCAAGAGGTTGGTAGGTCTGGGAAATACTCAGTTGTGATTCCAACTCACGTTTGTAATCCTGTAAGTCCTGTATCACGATTGCTCCCCCTTTGTCCGCCGGGCGGATAATAATATGGCGGTAATTGGACAAGGTTGATAACGCGTTCTGCTCAGCTCTGGATAGATTGTGATGGATGGAGGGTTTAGCTGCATTGTACTTTATTACAGATTCTGCCACCAGACGTGTGAAAGTGGGTACCGACTTATTGGTTGAAGGCGGGTCAAACGTAGATTTTATACGTGACCTAATGAAATCTTGTGTGACCGAATTTGGAGAGGGTTCAGGATGATGTTGAAAATATTCACGCAACCTTAAGTTGCGGTGGAACCTGTGTTGGTCGATCTGCCACTGTACATCATTGTGGGGATTAGTAGGGACGAATGACAGTCCTTTGTTGAGTACAGAAAGTTCCGGGTCGGTGAGGGTATGGGTAGATAAATTGTAAATCAGGTTCTGAGGGCTTTCAGCTCGCGTGATCCTTTCGAATCCAAATATATCCGATTACAACCTGCACGGAACTTCTTTATCCAAATATTTTCGATTACAGATGATACCCAGAGGATTCCGGATTAGGAATACCCCGACCATCGGGCGTTTCAATCCGGATTTCTGTGCCAAGTGGGTGGGCATATTAAACAAATGTAGCAACGATCTCATGTTGCTTGTAATCGAAGAATCATCTAGAGAACTAGTGCTGGTTAAAGAAAAGATCGCCAATATGGAAGCACAATACAATGTGCCCAAAATCATTGAGGAGAACCCAGATTGGCAACAGAATTTAGCTCTCAAGGTTGCCACCTACAGAAAAGAATTATTACAATTCAAGGCCAACAAACTATCTATAGTCTCCCGGGACTATGAGGAGAACCGAGTTTATAGGTGGTTGATGGGAGGCGACTCTACACCAATGAATTACCAACGCAGCGGTTCACAGGATTACCGTCGTAGACGGGAAAACCGTAGTCGCGAAACCCCCACCTCTAACTCGGATAGTGACTTTCGAGTCCAGGATTCTGATGATCCACAGTCATCGGGGTTACCCCCTTTAGGGCAGGATCTGGCCGCTCAGCCCAAAAAAGGCAGAGCAAGAGGACGTCCACCCGTAGGGGGGGCCAAAACGAAAGGATCACGCGAGCTGAAAGCCCTCAGAACCTGATTTACAATTTATCTACCCATACCCTCACCGACCCGGAACTTTCTGTACTCAACAATGGACTGTCATTCGTCCCTACTAATCCCCACAATGATGTACAGTGGCAGATCGACCAACACAGGTTCCACCGCAACTTAAGGTTGCGTGAATATTTTCAACATCATCCTGAACCCTCTCCAAATTCGGTCACACAAGATTTCATTAGGTCACGTATAAAATCTACGTTTGACCCGCCTTCAACCAATAAGTCGGTACCCACTTTCACACGTCTGGTGGCAGAATCTGTAATAAAGTACAATGCAGCTAAACCCTCCATCCATCACAATCTATCCAGAGCTGAGCAGAACGCGTTATCAACCTTGTCCAATTACCGCCATATTATTATCCGCCCGGCGGACAAAGGGGGAGCAATCGTGATACAGGACTTACAGGATTACAAACGTGAGTTGGAATCACAACTGAGTATTTCCCAGACCTACCAACCTCTTGCAATGGATCCCACCCGTTCATATCAAAATGAATTGGAGAAAGTCCTCCAGGAAGCAGTACAAAATCACATCATCGACATGGATTTGGCACAAGCATTATTCCAGAAACATCCTGTCACTCCCATCATATACACGGTCCCGAAAATCCATAAGTCGGTTGAAAACCCGCCGGGACGTCCAATCATCAGTGCCAATAATTCCTTGTACCAGCCTGTCTCAAAATTCCTGGATAACATTCTCCAACCGTACATCCAGCGACAATCTACATTCATAAAGGACACATCTGCTTTCCTAATGCGGTTACAAGACCTCACAGATATACCTTCCAGTACAGTGTTAGTCACCTTGGATGTGAGTAGTCTTTATACCTCCATCCCACAGAGAGCGGGAGTGGAGGCAGTGGCTAGGTTCATACAACAAAATAACATCACCGATTTGGACCACTCTTTGTTTTTGAAATTACTATCCCTTACATTGGAGCGGAACTATTTCATGTATAATGGAGCATATTATGTTCAAACAAGTGGGTGTGCAATGGGGAGCCCGGTAGCTCCCAGCTTCGCGAATATTTACATGTTCGCAGAAGAAACCAACAGTTTTCTCAAGCACCCCATATTCCAACAGTATGCCATACTATACGTCCGCTTCATAGACAATCTGTTTTGTCTGTGGTCAGGACCTACACAATTATTGGAAGATCGTGTTAATTCTATCAACCAGAGCGATTCTCCGATAAAATATACCCTGAACATTCAGAGCGAACACATCAATTATCTTGATGTATTGGTTTCCATCAGTCAGGGCCATATATCCACGTCGGTGTTCACGAAGCCCACCGACCGGAATACCCTGTTGTTGGCTTCTAGCCACCATCCCAAGCCTCTTAAGAGAGGTCTTCCAAAGTCCCAACTGCTACGGGTGGCACGCATATCTAGCACCAAGGAAGCAGCCGTGGCTAGCACTAATCAAGTCGTTACCCGCTTTGCCACTAGGGGGTATGATCTATCCCAACTCAGGAAGCAACAAATGGAGATATTAGCCCTGCCTCGCCAATCACTCTTGGTCCCCACATCACGTTCTAACACAGGCATCTTACCTTGGAAGCAGGAGTTTTCCACATCTAGCCCTGTGGTACAAAGAGCCACAAAGGCCTTATGGCCTATAGTCAAAACTGACGATACCTTACCGTGCTTTAGGAATATCAGACCGATGGCCTGTTACACTCGGGGAAGGAACATTAAGGACAGGGTGGTACATACAGATATCACTGGGTTTGATACCCCACCGAAACCATCCGTGTCTACATTTCTTCAGAGGGCACCTGGTTGTTACCGATGCCTGAACTGTACAACCTGCAAGAATATGGTGGTCTGTCGTAATTTCAAGAGCCCTAACAACTCTACAGTCATACATATCAAGCATGTACTCACATGCTTAACAACACACGTTGTGTATCTAATGTCCTGTCCGTGTAAATTACATTACATAGGCAAGACAGTGCGGACCATACGGGAGCGTATGGCCCTGCACCGGTCATCTATCAACACAGCCCTGCGGACGAAGTCAGCTGACCAGCCTGTTGCTAGGCACTGGTTGGAGGCTAACCATACTATCAGCGACATGCGCTTCATCCTCATCGATCATGTGCCCCCCCTCAAACGTGGGGGTGACAGGGACGGATTATTGCTTAGGTTGGAATCCAAATGGATTTATAAGCTGGGCACCTCGAAGCCACAAGGCTTAAACGAGCGCCTAAATTGGAATGTTTTTTCATAAGTATATGTTCCGGCTTTTTATTTCATGATCTCTGCCGTTCATTATATCCTGTGCGTAGCTTTGTACAATGACGCACACCCATGTTATGCTAATTTAATGTAACCCACGCTGCATGTCTTTCTTTGTTGCAGGTTTTTCCGGCTGCCGGGGACGGTATCTAGCGTCCTGAGCGTCACCTAGCAACGGGCGCACATTGGATGCCGTCGGTGTCGGAGCGACGCCCACGTGATGGGGGAAGTCCTGACACACTCGGCGGCCGGGCGGACCTGCATGTGGGATCGTGAGTATAAATTTGTTTATAGTATTGTAATCTTGTTGTCTGACACACGCTGTCTTGAAAAAAATGCTTAGGCATTGAAACGTCGACACATAGCGTTGTGACTACACGTTATGATGTTTCATTAAAATAACTCTATTTTCAAAAGCCCTTTTGGAGTGACGCCGCTTCTTCCCTGTGTTTATATATATATATATATATATATATATATCACAAAAAGTCCAATTAGCGCGCAAGTCCTTTAGGAATGTCTATAATCTGG
This sequence comes from Crinia signifera, assembly GCF_055691185.1. Classification (NCBI taxonomy): domain Eukaryota; kingdom Metazoa; phylum Chordata; class Amphibia; order Anura; family Myobatrachidae; genus Crinia; species Crinia signifera. The sequence goes on from NC_139225.1 coordinate 75,130,244, forward strand.
AACAAATCAGTCCCTTCTGTGTTGCTATTCCCAGCACTTGAGGTCTGTCCTTAGACCGGCAGCTTCCTCCAATTACCCTTGCGGGCACCTGGATTCACAGGTAATGGATTTCGGTACTTATGTAGTATCTGGGCTGCCGATTTTTTGATTGTATGCCTTAAGTTAAGGCATACAATCAGATGCGATGCGATGCGATATCGCATCGCATCGCATACGACCATGCGATGCGATGCGATGCGATGACCCGATTTTTCCATAGGATTCAATGTTAAAATGGACTAAGTCCATTTTAACATGGAATTCAATGGGAAAAAGGGGTCCTTTTCATACCCCTACTATCCAAGTGGGCATGGAGTTGGATATAAACCTGTGGCGAGCGTAGCGAGCCACCGAGCCCGAAGCGTGGCGAGCGAAGCGAGCCCCGCGAGGGGACGGTATTCTGTGTCCCCTCGCGGGGCTCGCTACGCTCGCCACGCTTCGGGCTCGGTGGCTCGCTACGCTCGCCACAGGTTTATATCCAACTCCATGCCCACTTGGATAGTAGGGGTATGAAAAGGACCCCTTTTCCCATTGAATTCTATGTTAAAATGGACTCAGTCCATTTTAACATTGAATCCTATGGAAAAATCGGGTCCATCGCATCGCATCGCATCGCATCGCATGCGATATGGTCGGGTGCGATGCGATGCGATGGACCCGATTTCAAAATCGGCAGCCCAGTTACTACATAAGTACCTGGATTTCTCTAAGAAAGGAAAGAGGAGCGCTCCAAATAGTGCTTTATCTTTTATTTTTCAGAATACATTTAAAATATCCGACAGGTATGTACAGGTTGGTATCACGTACGAGTTTTATATTCTATGAGTTTATCTCTCTCCAGAGTTTTAGCTCTCTTCATGGCATTACAAATGATGGATTCTGGGTACCCTTTTTCTCTGAAGCGTTTTATGTGCACTTCGGACTGTTCTAAAAATATATTCATATTGCTACAATTTCTACGTAACCTGTATAATTGTGCATAGGGTAAGTTTACCTTCCATTTGTTATAGTGACAACTAGTGAAGTCCAAATAATTGTTACTGTCTACAGGTTTAAAATAGGTACTAGTTTCAACCTTAGGGGCTGTTGAACACGTTAATTTTAAATCTAAGAACTCTATTTCTTTGGCCTCGAATTTGGAGGTGAAGCTCAAGTTGAATTCCACGTTGTGGATGTGCTCAACAAATTCTTTAAAAAGGTCTTCTGTTCCCCTCCAAATTACTATAATATCGTCTATATAGCGCTTATAAAGCGCTATGTAGTCTGAATAGGGGTTCTTTGTGTATATGTGGGATTTCTGCCATACCCACAGGAACAAATTTGCATACCCCGTTGCGCAAATTGTCCCCGTCGCCGTCCCATTTATTTGCATATAAAAGTCCCCCAAGAATGAAAAATAATTGTGCTCTAAAACAAATTGTAATTGTAAGGTTGTATCCAGGCTACAAAGAGGGAGCTGACCGACGCCAGGACCAGCCCTCTGACAAAGTCCTTGTGACGAAACGCGTAGGGGCGTGGCCTGGCGTCGGTCAGAATTTCGTGTTGGACGAGAGAGTGGTGAGAGCACTCAGATTCCAGTACAACACTGCTTGGGGCAGCAAGACTCATGCTATTTATCACCCGCTGTTGTGCCTAACCGTCTCTTGCGGTACGTAATACCAACCTGTACATACCTGTCGGATATTTTAAATGTATTCTGAAAAATAAAAGATAAAGCACTATTTGGAGCGCTCCTGTTTCCTTTCTTAGAGATATATATATATATATATATATATATATATATATACGAAGGGTACTGTCCAGCGATTCAAACCTTAGCGATTCTGATCTGCTCGTTAAAAGTCCCAGAAACAAGCTCCTATTTAGGAGAGTGAGTCCTTCCACAAAACACAAATCCTGTGTGACAGGTGGCTGCTATGTTCTCCGATGAAACGTTGTTGTATCGTCTCGAAATGTTTACCAGAAAATGGATGAGAAACAGCGCTCCCTAGTGTAATGAGTGGGTATTAACACTTGTAAATATAAGTAATCATTTGATTAATAAGTCAAGTGAATCTTTAAAACAGAGGTCTCATGGTTTACCAGGCTGCTACCCGGACTGCAAATCTGGACACACTCCAGTTCTCTCCCCACGAGTACCAATATGTGATCCAAACTCATGTGCCGTGTGTTCTACAACATAGGAAAGGAAAACTCCAATTGAAAGTAGGAGTTTATTTAAAGTGCATAAAGTGAATAAAAAACAAGCTTACATGAACAAAGTGCTGGGGTAGAAACAGGTTCCTCTCTACGCGTTTCGTCTCATACACCCTGCAGGTATGGGTTGGACTTCATTCATATATATATATATATATATATATATATATACCCCCTCGAAGCAAATGTTTTGAAAGCTAGTCTGCTACCTTGTGATTGTCTGGCAGCTAATTATTTACATGAATTGCAGGAGCATGAATACATTCCCGCTGTTCTTTTTCAAACAGCCTTGTGATTGCTACTACCTTGTGATTGCCTTTGTGTATGTGCATGTGTCAGAGAGAAAAGGATGTAGTTTCACTTGCTGACAACATATGGCAGTGTTTTCAGGACAAACAATCAGACACTAGACATATATATAATAGACCCAGTAATCCTATAAGTATAGGAAAAAGCACTCTCCAAAACAAACCATTTAAGTTTGAAACAGTTATATGCATTTAATCCATCATGCAATGTTCAAAAAGATTTAACCTGATTGCAGTCCTCCAATGTTTTGGTCCCAGCCAGGGACCTTTGTCAAGGAGTAAACATCAGGGATCAATTCAGCAACAGCGTTGAAATATGTAAAAGGAGACAACAGGTTAATCCACCCAGGGAGCAGTTTTGTCACTCCGGCCGGGACCGTGCGCAACCCCCGCTCCCCTCAGCAGTCACACAGCGTGATTTGATCGAGTGCGATGCAATGCAATGTAGCATACACCCACTATCAACGTTTAGCACACCCCCACTATCCACATCACCCCGAAATGTGGCGAGCATCCTTCCGACCTGTTCATACCACCAGTATCCACGTCGGCGTGGAGTTTACTTTATAAAGTCAACTCCACAAAGTCAACTCCACAAAGCGTGGCGCGCGGACGCGGAATACACGGCAAGTAATCAGTGTCTCCACGCGGGACACATTTTACGTGGCTCCTTGCGGGGCTCACTGCGTTCGCCACACTTTATAAAATCAACTCCACGGCAACGTGAATAGTGGGGGTAGTAGTATAGTAGGGATGTGCTAAGTAATAGTGGGAGTGTGCTAAATCACATTGCATCGCACACGATCAAATTGCATGCGATTCGACCCGCAGGCAGGGGTGCTGTGAAACTGCACAAGTACCATCGCATCGCATGCAAATCCCATGCGATGCGATCCCAGTGCCGCCGTGAAACTACTCAAGTAACAAATATATTAATGTGGTGCTTGTAAAGAAATAAAATAATAAATAAACTGACCTGTAGACACCAAAAAATGAATAATAAGCAGAACTGTGAACTTTACCCCAAAAAAAGTGAACACAGTGCTCCATTTTAGCATTGAATACACTTTCGGCAAACTAGGCAAAAATCCCCATAGAAATACAACAGCGAATGGCGGTGACAATAAAATGGAGAACTGCCCGACATTCGCTGTTCGGGTACTCTTTACCTAGAACGGCGCCCATCGCGGGCATCGCATGTACATCGCATGCCATTATAATGGCATGCGATGCGATGCCCGCGATTTTACATAGAAATGCATGTTAAAATGTAAATCACGTCGGTCGCATCGCATGCGACCAAAAAATCTCATGCGATACGACCGACGCGATTACCGCGATTTTACATAGGGAATAATGTTAAATGGCCCAATTGACCCGATTTTACATAGGGAACAATGTGAAATGGCCCACAGACCCCAAATAGCCACCCTGAAGTGTGAAATGGCCCCCCCAATTGTTAACGCCACCCCACGATCAACGTCAACCCAAAGCGTGGCGAGCGGTATGCGTCCTCCGACCTTTTCATACCCACACTATCCACGTCGGCGTGGAGTTGAGAATAGAAAGTGTGGCGAGCGCAGCGAGCCACCGAGCCCGAAGCGTGGCGAGCGCACGCGGATACCTTCACAGGTATCCGCGTCCCCTCGCGGGCTTCACAGGTATGCGCGTCCCCACACGGGGCTCGCTGCGCTCGCCACGCTTCGGGCTCGGTGGCTCGCTGCGCTCGCCACACTTTCTATTCTCAACTCCACGCCGACGTGGATAGTGGGGGTATAAAAAGGTCGGAGGACGCGTGCCGCTGCGCTCGCCACGCTTCGGGTTGACGTTGATCGTGGGGTGGCGTTAACAATTGGGGGGGCCATTTCACACTTCAGGGTGGCTATTTGTGGTCTGTGGGCCATTTAACATTGTTCCCTATGTAAAATCGGGTCAATTGGGCCATTTAACATTGTTGCCTATGTAAAATCGCGGTAATCGCGTCGGTCGCATCGCATGCAATTTTTTTGGTCGCATGCGATGCGACCCACGCGATTTTTTACCTTGCGATGCCTAAGATCAAAATCGTGGGCGCCATTCTAGGTAAAGAGTACCGCTGTTCGTTTTTGGCGAACAGTGATCATTGAATACGGTGAATATCATTTTCGGTGAAAAATTTCGCCGATTCACCACAAAAGAGCCCTGTTTGCCGAAAAAAGCAGTGAACCAAGAGCATTGAATACTGTCCTCTGTCTGTCAGAGCAGGGAATGGAGTCTGGAACCGGAGGACACTGTGGATAACGCTGTCTGAAGATAGTGTTATTATCAGGTGGCTTTGATATCAGCCTTTTAATACATTTCGGTGAAAATAAAATAATGTGAATTGGGTGTGAAAACACCTTTTTCACATCATTTTAGGAAAAATAATAATAAATATGCCTGTATGACTGCAGAGACTATAGTAAAGGGGAATAACATTGTAATGAAAAGTGAATCCTAGGAAAAATGTAGACGCATATACTGTAAGAACATTGCAGCAATTATATGAGGTTTCACTTCACACATGGGAACAATTACATTTATAATTTACCCATATTCACCACTAAACTCTTATTTGTTGCATATTGGTAGATGGATCTGTAGTCTGGACCCTGAATAACTAGCCCAGCTTATTCACAGCGAATGGAGATCTGATGACTATAGGTGATGCCGAATTACGCTGAATTCACTGTCATGTGCCTGAAAGCATTTAAATACTATTCTAGCTGTGCAGCCTGAAGCATTGTGCTGCTGAAAGAGGCTTTTTTGCAAATGGGCACACATCTGCTATGTAGGGACAGTGATATCCAGGTATCCTATGGTATTACATTTTACAGTTTGTCAAACCACATTTATTAGAGCCAGGCCTGTTTGAACTTGGTTAGGATTCTATCCTGAATTGGCATTTGTTAATTTGTTGCGCTTTAACTTGTTTCTCAATTCTAATGGAACTGAAATGAAAAGGTGAACATGTAAGACATAGGGGGAATTACTTCCTCAAAAAGGCTTGTAAAACGCATTTGATGTACGCACCGGACGTCAGTGTAAGTCAATCTCAGTCGAACATGCTTGTTGAATTCAAAATTATTATTTTTTAAATACATCACGTTTTTTTATCATCTGAATAAATGGAAATGATTTGTTTCAGTATTTTTTTTATATATAAAATAGCAGTAGATAGTAAGTGATGCGGGTCATACAGGTAGATTCACGCTGGTGGGAGAACAAGCATACAACATTGTCACCCAGTATGGCAGGGTATGCAGTCAGTGGATAGACAATGTCTAGGTTGACCACTAATGGCCGTCAGTGACTAGGACAACACCTAAAAAAGGTTGTCATACCTTAGAACGACACTGCCAAAAGGTCGACACAAGCTTATGGTCGACATAGGCAAGGTCAATAGTCAAAAGGTCAACTTAATAGAGATGGGCAAAACGGGTCACTAAGAAGAGCTGGGATTCAGCGATCAATCCACAAAAAGATCCAGATCTTTTAGACGGATCCTCGGCTCGCTTTGAAAGAAGGGGTAATTTGATAATAACAAAGCATAATTTGTTTTACAATCATTTATTGCCATTTTTTTTTTACTTTTTTTTTTTTTAAACAGTAAGCTGAACAAATAAGAACATACATGACCAAGTAAAACACTGATCGATGGCTGAGTGCAGAATCACCATTGATGGCAACCATCGATGGCGTCTGCACCGATGGCCATCACTAGCAGCAGCAGCCTTGTTATTCTTGCTTTCACTTGCAGGCGCAGCACTGTACTCAGTCTCCAGAGTTAGTACATCTCAGCTGCCACAGGTGGCAGTGCTGAGCTCAGGCAAATGTATTGATGCAAATGCATTAATGAAAAACTAAACTGAAAGTAAAAGAATGACGGGTCACCGTTTTGGGATCGGCGGCTCACTCTCCCTTTTATGGGATCCGTCCACAAGATCCCCTTCGTTTGCGAACGACCCATCTCTAGTCGATGTTTTTTTTCATACTATCCAAATGGGCATAGACTGGGAATATAATAGTGTGCTGACCGCAGCGCAGCGGGCCATGTGAAGAGATGTGGTACATATACGGTGTCCATGTCGACATGTGATTACATGAACACCAAAAACCTAGTCACTGTCGACCAATAGTGGTTGACCTCTAGACTGTCGAATTAGATATTGTTTATCATCTATATTGTAATTTCTATGACAGGTCTGTTAACACTTTGAGCACCAACATCTCTGTGAGAGATGTTCAATATATCCGCTAAAAATGCCAGCATCGCTCACATTTGTTATATTTTCTTGCAAATTAAAAATGTTGTGTCAAAAAAGATTATATTTCCTATATAAGGTAAACAGTACAGGTCATTATGAGGAATAACAATACCTCTCTGCGTAGTCTAGAGTGCAAAGAAAAGGCGCTGTAAATTTGGTTATGCCCCTTTTGTCATGTAGCCACTCGTGTCATATGGCCATGCACACACCCTGACCACACCCATTTTTGTTGCGCGTCTTCGGCGCGCGGCACAGTACCACTAAGACTTGCACCACTGAGATTTACACAGGGCAGGTTTTAGTCTGTCTGGGCAGAGGCTAACCACTCGCAATTAATCACAAATTTGCAGATCAGCATTCAGCCCTGTGTTTTTGCACAATATCGTCAACACGTGGGACCGCAGGTATTGTTGACTTTATTGATGGTCCCATGGGTCGTCTAGTGTGTAGGGGGCTTAAAGCCTCGTGCACATTAGACGACCTGCACCGCGGCCAATATCGTTAACAATATCGGCTGCAGTTGAACAATATTATGCATATACACTGAATGATATCTTTGACAACATAGCCAAAATTGAGCTGCATGTTTCGACGATGGGGGTAAGGTTCGTTAACGATGCATGGGAGTGCGCATCGTCAACAATATTGAGTGTACACACCACACATTTATTTATAATACAGTACATTGCTCAGAGGGGCCCTTCTGAGTGATAGCTTTAAAATAATAATGTAGTATGTATAAGGCTTAAGTGTTGTGCACTATACAGATGTAGCTGGCCTCATTCAGCCAGGTGCTGGCGGTCGAATCGCCAACTAGCAGCCCCCGCCAGCCACCAGAAGGGGATGCGTGCACATGAGACGCACGCACGTCCCCTTCCAATGTTGCCCACCGCCACCCTATGCTGCCTCCACGCCACTCCTCCCTGTCGGCAATGTGTTGGTTATTACATTTAGTGTACTTCTAGGAACTAGGGCGGGCAGGGCGGGAGGGGGTCGTACTGGGCCCGCCGACGTCACTGTTTTGGGCGTGCCCGGGCTGCCAACTTCACAAAAGAGGCGTGCCCGGGGCGCGCCGTGACGAAAATAGGCGGGCCCGGTTGGCGGCGTCACGTAAAGGGGCGGGCCCGGCCGGCGGCGTCACGCAAAGGGGCGTGCCCGGCCGGCGGCGTCACGCAAAGGGGCGGGACCGGCCGGCGACGTCACGCACAGGGGGTGCATCCTGGCCACCCGGACGGCTGTACACTGCCGGGGAAGTGCCGGGCATTGCTAAGTACAGCGACGCCGGGCTTCCCCGGTCACAACAGAGGGGACAATGCAGGCTGTTTTAGCGGGGCACTGCCAGAGAGGCAGGGCTCATTTTGCACTTTAAAAATCGGGCAGGGCGCATCGCCCCGCTAAAACAGCCTAGCGGGAACACTACCATTATATTTCCCTCTATGAGTCCCAGGTCTGAGATTATTAGATAATAAAACCTTTAAGATTATTATTGTTTATTACTCATACTTGTTGGCTAAGAAAATGCATATTTAATTATTAATTGAAAAGCATGTGACATCTAAATGAATCAATCTTTGTTTAGAAAGGCATGCTTTAGTCAATTTGCTGATTTTCTGGTGTAATGTAAATATTGTATTGTTATTCAGGTGATCCATGTCCAGCACCTGTAATCATAACTTCCAAAATAGCCTGAGAAGGAGTTTATCCGCGTAGATGTACAGTTTGCAGCAGACCCCAGAGATAAATAAAGCAAAATTGGAGCAATTTCCTGCTGATAGATCCTCTACAATGTGGCGTGCTACACTTCTGTGACACTCAATAAGGCTACAGGTTTTCTTTGCAATGCAAGGTTTTGTTGCAGCATATGGCGAAGATTCAGGGGTAAATGCAGGAAGCTTGGAGAAGTGGTATCTATCCCCATAAAGAACGTTATGTGTAAGGTGATAATGCTCCAGCCAATCAGCTCCTAGATGGCAATTTACATATTGGGGAGCATTATCACCTTGCACATAACATTGTTTGTGGGTGTAGATACCATTTCTCCAAGCTTCATACATTTACTCCCCAGTGACCTATGTGCCGGAGAAAAAAGACAGCGGTGTCTATTTTACACGTGGTGTTCCAGTGTGTGTAGTGTAGGTGGTAGTAGGGTAGGTGTAATCAGTGTGCATAGAATGGGTGGGAGAAGGGTAGATGTGAGGGTATACTAGTGTGGGTAGCATAAATGGGGTAAGTAGATGTTAAGATGTAACGGTGTTGGTAGTATGAGTGGGAATAGGGTAGTTGTGTATGGTGGGTATAAACTTTCCACAGAATATACAGTATGTGTAGAAGAAGGGTGATCTGTGGTTGTTCTAATGTTGGCAGTATATATGGTAGTAGGCTATGTGCTATGGGGTACCAGTGTTTGCAGTATGGGTTGAAGTTTGGTAGGAGTGATAGTCTACCAGTGTGAATAGTATATGTGGGTGCAGGGTAGTTATGGGTATACCAGTGTGAGGTGTGAGTACTATAGGTTTGCTGTACATAGTATTGTAAACACTGCAGTGCAAATCCTAATGGGCTGCCAAATTAGGCGGATTAAACTGTATTCTTTGTGGATTTGCAAAAAAAAGGTGAATGTGCATAAATCCAGGTACTGCCTAATGGAGACAAATGGGGACTGTAGGCTTGAACCAATCTGTAGGATTGATAAAGTCCTTAAGGAAATTTGTAGCGGCCATTGTACCATAGTGCAATACTTCCTAATATTAAACATGTATTCATATTTGGAAGAGCCATTAACCATAGTCATATTCACAGGTTACTTTAGTCTCTGTTAGGTAAATCAGATTTAAATGGCACAACCTTGGCATAACTGCCAACCAATTCTCTGTGCATTGGCAGTTACAGCATCTGAGATGTCACAGGTTCATATGAAGCCTGTAAGCTGAATTTAACATTTTGAACTGGCAGAAGCTAGTGTGCAGCTAATCAGGCAGATGGTAGGAGAACTGCGCTCTGATACAGAGAGACAGAACGTCTTGCATTAATTTGTGCTTTTATTTATAACACAGCAGGAGGAATGCCCGCATTATAGGGTATCACTTAAAGTTCATTGTTACGTTTCTGCAGTGGCTGCTGGGGAAGGGCCGATTAACAATGGCTGAATGGGGCCACCTTTCCAAGGGCCTGATTCAGGTTTAATTGGTCGGAGAGGAATTCGGCCCAGTTTCCGATTGTTCGGGTCTGCGCATGGGTAAATATGCGATGTGCAGACCCCCAGTGCAGACGCCTTCAGCGAATATCAACCCCGCCGAGGCATGCGCGCGGGCAAGGGACTGGGGCAGGCTAAGGCCTAGCATTTTATGGGCGTCCCCATGGAAAAGCTGGGCATTCTACTTGGAAGGCCGGCTGGTCTATGCCTGCTCAGGGTGGACGGTTGACATCACATGAACCTTTTTGGCCTTCTCCAGCGGAAATAAAAACCAGTCTTCTAGACTGACTTTTATTTGCGACAGGCAAAAAAATGATTTGATGGTCTGCAACCATTGAATGATTTTGCACTCTATCCGGAGTGTGGCTCTGCGTGATACATTTATCGGCTACTAGTTACAACTTCAAACAGCCGCCGGGCGGTGAAATCTTTACAAACAGCGTCTGGATACCGCCTCTATCTAGGTGAGCAATACATCATCTGGCAGGGTTCCTGTGAGTATATGCAAGGGTATAAACTTACAACTATTACTGCCTAATTCGGAGACAGACTTTTTGCCAAACCAACAACATATGCATGTTCGCTTACATGCTAAAGGACTGGCTACCTTCCTTTCACCGGCTTATTAACCCTGCATTGTGCGGATCTCATTGCCATACATTGAACTTCTGCTACTACTAATTATCATGCTGTCTTTTCATGCCTATTATAGATCTGGAGACCTCCCTTTATCTAAGTGCTATCTTGTATGATTTGATCTACAATGTAGATATTTTATATTTGTTTATTCTGTATATGTACTTGATTATATATGTGATACATTTTAATATTATAAAATTGTTATATTTTGAAAAGTGTGTCCGGAATCATTCTTAATCAGCAGACCTATCTGATAATATACTTTCAGCAGCGCAAAGCATCTGATTTCCATTTCTGTCTCGTGTTGTTGTTTTGTGAGCCCAGGTGAACTCACTAGATGCCTGCAGCAGCTGATTCAAACTTAACTTTAATTTAATTTAGATATTATTCCCTTTTTACATTATATTTTTTAGTAATAAGCGCCAGGATTCTGTAGTTTGGGAAAGGTTTGCCACTTTATCCAAATTACAACACCCTCCATTATACAGATGTTACCTTATACTGCACAGAACTATAGTGTATTTTGAACAGTGCATTGCTGGTACATTATCATGCATGCACTGACAGTATTTACTCTCTGCATATTTATAAAGGGCCAAGATCAGTGGCGTTACTATAGAGGGTGCAGGAGATGCAACTGCTATGGGGCATGGGGCTTGAGGGAGGGTCCCCAGAGCAATACCCTGCACCTTTTATTTTTATTAAATGTTGCCGCCCATCAGTGGAGACCCCCGGTGCGACAGGCGCAGGCAGAGTGTGCAGGAGACTCCGGCACCTGGCGCAGTGCAGGAGGTGCCGAGCAGAGTGTGCAGGAGGAGCCGGCAGCATGAGCAGGATGTGCCATGGAGCGGGTGACCCACAAGCCTATTACAAAAAAAGACCTGCCACTAAATTAAGTAAATGGTGCCTGCTTGATCTGAGGAAGGGGAAGGGGGTTGTGGGGCAGAGCAAGGTACCCATTCCCATCTGTAGTGGGTGAGGGAGAGATTAGGAGGGACGAAGTGATGTCTGAATTCCAACTGTTTTAAACCCCTTCTCCCCCCTACTCTCCCTCTCTCCCGCTCCTCTCCTCCCCATCCCCTCTCTCCCTCTTCTCTCCCCCATCTTCTCTCCTTCTCTCTTCTCTAATCTCTTTCTCCTCCCCACCTCTTTGCCCACACTTCCCCTCTCTCTTTCTCTCCTCTCCCTCTCTCTGACAGTCTCTACATGGCACTGTCTCTCTCCCTGACTCCCCCTTTCTTTCACTCCCTGTCTCTCCCACCTTTCTATCGCTGACACCCTCTCTCACTCCATCTCTGCCCCTTTTTCTCCTTAACACTCCCTCTCTCATTATTTCTCTACCCTTTCTCTCTCCTTTTCTCTCCCTAACACCTGCTATCCCTCCCTGTTTCACCCCTTTTCTCTCTCTCTTTTCCCAACATTCCCCTCACCCTTTTTTCTGCCCCCTCCCAAGGGGCATTTTAATGGGAAGGCCCTTTCAAGATTTTGCTATGGGGCTCATCAAGTGCTATGCCCCTGGCCAAGACCTTGTACTCTGTAATACATACCTACAGATGGAGCCGGCCTCTTCCTTGCAGGGGCTGACGATCCGCCTCTCGCCGGGGCGCACGCGCACGAGACGCACGGGGGCGCCCCGTGCCTACGGAGCTGTCTCCGCCGCCTCCCCCGGTGCCCTGCGCCACCCCGCTGTCTCCCCATATCCCTGCCTGTCTCCCTGAAGTGGAGACGGGCAGGGACCCGCAGCTGCGCTGTCCTGAAACTGGGACGCACGCGCGTCCCAATCAGATGGAGCGCCTCTACGCCGGCGATCACCAGCAGAGACATGCTGGCGATCCCCGGTCAAGGATCAGAGGTGCTCCATCTGTACCAACTTTTAGAAATATAAAATCAGGTCTACCCCAAAAATGGGGTGTGACCTCGACAAAGGGGGCGCAACCTTGTGGGAATGCTGCAATTGTGAATCAAGCCCCTGTTTGCCATCACTATGGGGGCGTAGCCAGCACTCTATGAGCTATTGGAATGCCCCCAGTTCCTCTGTCTCCTGTGAATAGATAACATCTATTCACCACTGCCCAGCAAAGCAGTGAGAGACTATGGATAACAGGACTGTCCAACTAAAGGCCCTTATTCAGATCCGATTGCAGTAAAAATGTGTTTGGAAAATGGTCAAAACCATGTGCACTGCAGATGGGGCAGATGTAACATGTGCAGAGAGAGCTAAATTTGGGTGGCGTGTGTTGAAACTGAAATCTAAATTGCAATGCAAAAATAATGCAGCCAGTATTTACTCTGCACAGAAACAAAATAACTCACACAAATCTAACTCTCTCTGCACATGTTACATCTGCCCCACCTGCAGTGCACATGGTTTTGGCCATTTTTCAAACAAATTTGTACTGCGATCAGATCTGAATAAAGGCCAAAATTGGGACAGTTTGGACGTATGTGTAATGCTTAACCAAGCCTCTCTGGCGGCTGGCCACACCCCTAGGTATAAGCCCCTGCCACTATATTTTCCCCAGTCTGACACTGTCTGTAGATCTGCACATTACCTATGGTTATGAAACCTTGTTATAGCGATGATTGTGTGCTGTAATTTACTCTGGATTAAGCATGTGTAGGTATAGCTTTCACTCCAACCCATCAGGTAGAACACAGGTTATGGAACAGCTCTTCATTCTGAGCACATATGATCTGAGATTGGACACGGAAATACTTTATGGCTCATTGTGTTAAGTGTGGTAAACAATCCTGTTTTCAATGGTACAGTAGGTGCATTATACTACGTGATAAGCATGTGCTCTCAGCTCATTATCCAAAATACCCACTTCTTCTTCATTGCTCCTGTAATATGCTGTGGATGCGCAGGTGTTTGTCTCTTTTTTTCAAGAGGGTTGCGGGGCATATGTGCTGCACACGCTGGAGAATTAACCTTTCTGTTGCAGAGGGGCTCGCCAAGCGTATTAGAGCTGGCTGCTTTGTTTTGCTAGTGGTTGATCACATGTACAATTGCTGCAGTGCAGATCTACAGCATCAGGGCCACTGATTATCACAATGCTGAGACCAAGACCCAGACGGTTGCTCTTGAGCACAAAATATCCTAGGCTTAATGATTAGCTCTTGTACTTTTCATTGTTTTCCCTGTCCTTTTATTTATGATTAAATGTGTTTTTGTTTGTGTTAATATTTTTGCAGTTTTTAGTTCCTATAGCTGACTAGCTTTGGGCATGGAAGCAGATGTTATTCCCGGCCACATGACCAAATCTAAATTCACCCTTCACTATCCATTAAGTAAATGCTCAAATATATGTTTAAAAGCCACAACCATCAGCCTTTGTTGCTGATACTTTGTGTATACTGTAAGAAGCATTGCTGGATAATGAATTCTGCCTTTAACTCTTTCAGCTAAGAAACATTTTAGATTGATCTGTATTAATAAGGCGAATGTTAGGGATTGCTAGGGCAGAATGGGCTAGATGTGTGATTTACCGTCATGTGTACATTACAGTCCCAGGGGGAGGGGTAGCGGAGGATACCGGCTTCTTCCCCACCCAAAGCTCTACGTCTTAACACCCGAAATCAATGATAGAGGACCCCGACTGCTTGTGTTGGAAATCCTCATCATATGATTTCCATGCCATGCCGCCATCTGACATAAACATTTCATGAATCATGTGCATATATCGCACAACATTCATGTGCTCCTGCGGCCTGGTTTTCAGATAGCAGGCGGCGAACATGAAGAGCCCCGCCTGCTATCTATGGTAAGTGCAATAAGCCGCCTCCCCTATACCCCCTTTCCGTTTCGCAGCGCAATATTCCTTCTCAGCCTGCGCAGTCATAGTGAAGAAGCTCACGTATTTTCCCTCATTGATTCGCTCCTGAACACTCAGACGCAAACCCCTGCACACCGCCGTATAATCGCAGCGCACCACATTTCCTTTTGGGAAAAGTGGTGATCCAGAGCTCTCGCTGGTGGGTCAGGAGTACCTACGGCGTCGCCTAGAATACCGATGCCTCCGCCGCGACCTATGACCGCCCTCCTCCTCCGATGTCACGGAATTGGACCCGGAGGAGGAAGAGGAGGTGCGTAAATTGCGCCTGCGCCGCTTCGCCTTACGCGCTGACCCACCTGATGTTCCTGCCACCGCCACAGCCATCGTCTGAGTCGCTGGGCTGGACGTGCCCCCGGAACCGACTAGCGGGCCGGATGTTGACGCCTCCTCGATCGGTGCAGCCACGGGAACAGCCGGCATTGGAGTAGGCATGACACTTTGGGAAAGGGACACACTGGGGAGCAGCGCAGTGGAACCCGATTGTGGCCCCCTGGAGGGAGAGCTCGGCGCAGTCTGGCTGAGCAGCGGGACCAACACCGACACTAACTGCCGCCACCTGTCTTCTGCCTGCACAGACCCCCCTGCTTGCTGAGCCTGCTGAGCTATTACTTCCGACCCTGTGACACCTGGGGCACCTCCCCCGCCCGCGCGCCGAGGCAATAGCCTGGACCTCCGCAGCCACTGCCTCCTGGCTATCCGCAAGGGGGACATACCCACTACAGCCGGGGATGGGGGGGGATTCACCACCTCCCCAGTGTCCCCCGGAACCCATGCGGCCTGACTAGCCCTGCGCCCGCCCCTAGCCACCCTACTGGCCAGCCTCGGTATATTGGAGGGCCGGGCGGCAGGTGGCACCTCCTTATCACTCCTAGGCAGCCTGTTTGCTAGGATGGGGATGCCAGATGGGCGCCCTGCAGCCTGGCCAGGGCCCCCACCGTATGTGCCCCCCTGTCTCTGCACCGCCGGAGTCAGCATTGTGTCCGGCACCGCTCCCAGCTCCTAGAGCCTGATATGTGCCCCGCGCAGCACCGCTGCGAGCCCCCCTGCCGCCTCTCCCCCCCCCGGTAACACTAGCTGCGGCCGGGCGTCCGATGGCGCGCCTCGCGCCGGGACCGCCGGCCGCGTCATCATTGCGGGACCCGCGCCCCCGTGCCGCACTCGCCGCTGGACGCCCGCCGGACTCCTCCGACTACCCCGCCGCGGGCCTGGGGAGGCCCCGGCGGCAGGACCGGCTATGGGTGAGTCCAGCGCGTCAGCCAAGCGGGCGGGGGGGGGGGGGGGGGCGCGAAACACGGGACGACCAGGGCATACTACAATTTGCTCTGGGAAGTGTAGGACCAGGGACAGAGATAAGAGAGAGATAGGGACAGAATAGGAAAGAAAGCTAAAGGAAAAGAAAAAATAGTTAGCAACCTAACTAGCAGGGCAGCACAGGAGCCGGCAAGGCAAACGTCTTACCGGATCCTGAAAATCTCCAGAGAGGAAGCAACTCTCTGGTCAGCAGACCTTTCTCCCCTCCTAACTCCTCCCACTGCACCCATTGGCTGCCAAACGCAGCCCTTCCTTACTAACTGTTCCCTAATGCAGCATGATCCCCCTTCGGTGATTTATGTCACCTCTAGCTTAATCAGCCATCGGTGCTCCTGTTGGAGACTGCTCCGCTGTCTTTCCCGTGGGTGGCAATGTCCCGGGGGAAGTTGGGAGGAGCCGGAGATCAACGCTTCTATGCTCTGCAGAGCAGCCAGTGATTGCTGCAGAGATTCCGTGCATAAGCGCACGGCATCTCTTCAGTGCAGGGAGGGAGAGAAAGGATCCGGTGGCTACCCAGTCTCTAGGGTAGCATTGGGCACACCCCCGAAAATTATAAAAACAGGGGACGTGGTGCTAGGTCACACCCCCTCTACCCAAGGTAACACCCACCGGATCCTTAGCTCTGTCTCTTTTCGGGACGGCCGCACCTTCGGCACAGCAGGTCCCGAATTGGGATTTTCAAAAGTTGGGCATAATGTGATATTAATTGTATATGTGTTCTCCGCATATCCAGCAAGTGTGAAACAAATCAGTGTCCCTGCAAAAATTGCTTTAATTTTCTGTCATGACATCTTTTAGCACAAAAAGGAGTAATATGGTCCGTCAAGTGGCCTCTAGTCACTAGCGGTACTTCATCTCATAGAGGTAAGGAGTAGTTAGCCTAATATACAGTATATGTATACTGGAATATATATATGTATACGGGAAATTTTTCAGCGTGTATAAAAAAATTCCCGTGAGTGCCGCTGTTTGTTTTGTTCTAATATGCTGTAGGAACCTGCTGTGTGGTCTGAGCTGTGCCCTCTGTTGGATTGCTGTAACTGTTGCTTACCTCCTGACGAAGGTCCCAAGTGGACGGAAACGTTGAGTACCCTGTTACTTATCCCTATTGTAAATTTTTTTTAATACACAGCTAATTTTAATTGCATTTAAAATACTGGAGAGTGCGTCCCTTTTTTTCTACATACATGGACTTTGGTTCTGGATGACACCCTAGGAGATGTTCTTTGTTGGATGGAGTGCGATCTTATCTCTACATATATCTTGAAAAGGGTATAAAATACTTGTCCGTCGCGAGACCGCAGTGTCTGTCTTTTTCTTCCGATAAGTCCTGTGAGTGCTGCTGCTGGGTAATACGTTATATATAGATATGGATATATTCTTCTCTTGTTCTTAGAGTCCCAATCATCTGCAGCTTTTTCATAATCTAATACATAGGTTCTCAAACTCGGTCCTCAAGACCCCACACGGTGCATTTTTTGCAGGTCTTTTCACAGAATTAAAAGTGGATCTTTTAAAATGTTATGAATACACCTGTGCACCTGCTAAATGACATGGAAAACGTGAACTTTGTGGGGTCCCGAGGGCCGAGGTTGAGAACCACTGATCTATATTATTATAATATGGTTAACCCAATAGCAGTTGTGAGCAAAGGTACACATGACAGGGTATTGTCTAATCGCTGTGCCCAATTATCCCCCCACAAATGACATAACTCTCTTGTTGGATAAAATTGGCCACAGCAGCCATCTTTATTGAAACAATACAAAATTAACAATAATCAAAAACATTCCCCACGGAAGGTGGTCCCCGAGGCCCTCAATAAATCAATCCACACCTCTAAGCACTTCCAGGAGTTGTTACCCCCAGCCGATAGCGATTGGCTCGAGGGCACCAATTGTCAACACCCAGTGCTCATTAATTAGCCTCACCCAGGGGAGTCCAGCCCCCTCATGGGGCCCTCCCCGCCGCATAATTAAGCCTCAATGCCACTAACCTCGAGGACCCCCCTCCGCACAGGCCACTGTGACAAAAGACAACCTATCAATAATTCTTCCTAAAAATTATAAAATTAGGGAGGGTGGGTGGGAGCTGTTCAGAAAAATCTCCCAGTGACCCCTATTTCCTGCCTGCACCCTGCTTATATACCCTTACTACACCCCGTTAAGCCCCTCCCCCTATGACCCTCTCCTTAGACACCCCTTCTATGACTGTCCAGCTAGTCAGCTCCCTACAAACCCTGTCAGGGGAGCCTATCCCCAGGCTTTGCCTCCAGTCCGGCTCCTATATGACAGGGTATTGTCTAATCGCTGTGCCCAATTATCCCCCCACAAATGACATAACTCTCTTGTTGGATAAAATTGGCCACAGCAGCCATCTTTATTGAAACAATACAAAATTAACAATAATCAAAAACATTCCCCACGGAAGGTGGTCCCCGAGGCCCTCAATAAATCAATCCACACCTCTAAGCACTTCCAGGAGTTGTTACCCCCAGCCGATAGCGATTGGCTCGAGGGCACCAATTGTCAACACCCAGTGCTCATTAATTAGCCTCACCCAGGGGAGTCCAGCCCCCTCATGGGGCCCTCCCCGCCGCATAATTAAGCCTCAATGCCACTAACCTCGAGGACCCCCCTCCGCCACCAAGCACGGGGTTAAGCCCTTGACCCCGGGCGACCCCCCCACATCCGGAACGCTGTTTCTATTCCTTCCTGTAGTCCCAAGGACCAAACATCGATCCCTACAGCGTTCAAATGCACACCGTCTCCTCTCCAAAAAGCACCGGCACCAGACTCAAGTTCCCTGTGCCTCACCACTACCGCGCCGTTTCTAGCCATAAAACGCCCAATTGCCCTGTTGACTTTTATCCGTGCCTTATTGATCTTGTCAGCCGACCTTGCATCCCTCCAATAACGGCGCGGCACAATATCCGACCAAACTGTGATCACCTCTGGAAACATTGCCCATAAACGTAGGAGATCAAACTTGATATCCCGTATCAACTCCCTAAATGGTCTGCTCCCAAGGTCATTCCCTCCCACGTGCAACACTAATATGTCGGGAGCCCTATCGAGCCGAACAAAACGGTGAAATTCCTGTAACATTCCACTCCATACCATACCGCGCTTCCCCAGCCATCGAACCACTGCCTCCTCTCTATCCAAACCTAGCTGGCGGCCGTTCGGTCTGACATCAGCCCGCAAAGCTCCCCAAAAGACATATGAATGTCCTAAAATCCAAATCAGGCACGGGGGATGCCCTAAAATTAGAAAGAACACAATCAGCCTCAACAATCCCCTAAACGAACATATGAACGAAAACGAGACGATTCCCATCGCCCAATGCGCTTAATCAGCTCATCTCCCAAACCCATCCTAGCAGCCTCAGTTGCGGCCCCGATGCGGAAAGAGTGACCCGCGTATTCCTCCCCCTTGAGGCCCAACGTCCGCAGGACTGCTCTAAACACGCTTGTGAACTGGAACCGCGATAAAAAGGACCCATTCGCATGCATCAGCAAAGGATCCCTTTCTCTGCCCACTCTGACGTCCTTAAATAACCTTAGCCGTGCCACCGGGCACATATCCGAGCCTAGTACAGAGAAAAGAACCACCTTCTTCCCCCTCCCTAATTGATCCGTCTTAGACCTCCTCACCACTAGCTCCACCCTATCCGAGTATAAATCCACATCCTCCCCTAACAAACCTCCCGGCCTGGAGACGCTTGGACTCACAAGTTCACCAATCCGCAGTGCCCCGAAGAAGGCAAGCGAAAAGGCTACCCCGAACAACCTTTCCTCGAAATTGGAACTACAGACCTCACCCAACTTCCTGCCCATATTCTGCAACAACTGGAAGGACACCGGCCTTCTCTGATCCTGTACCACATGTCCTTTTCTCCAGCCTTTTAAAGCCTGCGCAATCAGGAAATTCTTTGTGACATCAGGCCTCCCACCTGCACGAAACCCAAAAGCTAAGCCCGCCATACAGCGCGTGATCTTAGCCACTGACCAACCAATCTCCTTACAATGGCCTATGTATAGCAAGACAGCCAACTCGTCATCATCCTCTTTCAAACCTACTACCTCACGCCATTCTAACCAGCTCCGCCATTCCTGATTGTATGCCGACCATGTATTTGGGGCCAAGGATTCCCTGATGAGCTGATCGACTACCCGTCCAGCAGAGCCCAGAGCCGACTCGGGAACCCGGTCCCCTCCCTGTCCGCCTCTGGCGCCAACTCCCGGAATCGTTCCCACTGTGAACGAGATAAAGAATCTGCAATGCCGTTAGAGACGCCGGGAACGTGCCTAGCCACAACCCACAAATTCAAAGCCAGACATTCCAATACCAACTGCTGTAAAATAGTAACCACCGGCGGTGAAGATGCCGACAATTTATTAATAGCCATGACCACCCCCAAATTATCGCAGTAAAAACAAATCTTCCTATCGCGGAACAGCTCACCCCAAACAACAACTGCAACCAAAATAGGAAACAATTCCAACAATGCTAAATTTTTAACCAAGCCTCTCTGCACCCAAGACTCCGGCCACCGGCCCACACACCAATGTCCCTGGCAATAAGCCCCAAAACCGCCACTCCCAGCGGCGTCTGTGAAAAGGTCTAGCTCTGTAGCCACGCACGTGTCTGACATCCACAACGCCCTGCCATTAAAGGTTTCCAGAAAAGATGCCCACACCCGCAAGTCCCCTTTCAACTCACTACCTAATCTGACAAAATGATGAGGAAGAACCACCCCTGCTGTCGCTGCTGCCAGCCTCCTGCTGAAAATGCGGCCCATCGGCATAATGCGACACGCAAAATTCAACTTACCCAGCAAGGACTGTAATTCCCTCAATCTGATTTTCTTCAACAGCAACGCCCTCCCTACCTCGGCCTTCAAACCCAGTAACTTTTCTTCAGGCAAGCGACACTCCATATTCACAGTATCAATGACAATACCCAAAAAACTGATCACAGTCGCAGGGCCCTCCGTCTTTCCCGGAGCAAGCGGGACCCCAAAGTCTGCCGACACCCTTTCAACAGTCCTCAACAATAAATCACATACACCGGTCCCCCCGGGACCAATACATAAAAAATCATCTAGGTAATGAATAACTGAACTGCACCCAGAGACATCCTTAACCACCCACTACAAAAAGGAACTAAAGGCCTCAAAATAAGCACACGACAAGGAGCACCCCATCGGTAAACAACGATCAACAAAAAACTCCCCATCCCAACAACATCCCAACAAGCGCAAACTGGTTGGATGAACAGGCAGCAACCGGAATGCCGATTCAATATCAGTCTTTGCCAACATGGCCCCTTTCCCAAACCGCTTCACCCACTTAACAGCCGAATCAAAGGATGTATAAACCACCGAGCAGATGTCGGGGTCAATGCCATCATTGACCGACGCCCCTTTGGGGAAGGATAAATGGTGTATCAGACGAAACTTGTTCGCCTCCTTTTTTGGCAGAGACTATCAAATCTGGCCACGGTGCCGCCCTAAACGGTCCAGCCATACGACCCAGCTGCACCTCCTTAAACAGTTTTTCCTGCACCACTTCAGGATGCTCCCTAGCAGACTTCAAATTCCTCCTAAAACTTCCTGACACCTGCACGTCAGAAGGTATCTTAAAACCTTCCCTAAACCCCTCCTCCAACAAGGCGGCTGTCTGCTGGTCAGGATACCTACGCAGATAGCCCAGCATCCTTTCCAGCCGAACTGGTGTCGCCCCCTTTTGAACTACTGTCTCGGGACTTCCCTCTGAAGCATTTATTTGCCCCATGGTTCCCTCCACATGATGAACATTCATGCTTGAATTTGCATTTTGCTCCAAACCGGCATGACCCGTCGTTGAAGGCAAAGCAGAGTCCCTTCTGCATGGCCGTCCCGCTTGTGGCCTCTCTCGGCCCCCCCCCCATCCCCACGAAAGGGCTGCCCACTTTTTATGGGGGCCGTTACCTTTAACCATAAAGCAATATCCTTATGATCCCAACGAATGTTGGGGCGAACCGCCTTCCTCTGCCTAAAATGCTCATCATACCTGAGCCAGGACATGCCCCCGTACACACGGTGTGCCTCTCCTATCGCATCCATGTAACAGAATAAGCCTGAACAATTGTCAGGTGCCTTCTCCCCAATCACACTAGCTAAAATAGCAAATGCTTGTAACCAATTTGTGAATGACCGCGGTATAAGCCGATACCGCCGCCGTTCCTCCTCCTCCTTTTTCTCCTCCTTGCGGGGCCTATCCAGGTTAAAACGCTCTAAGGGTAGTAATGAAAATATATCCACATATTCCCCTTTCCAAATCTTCTCCCTCACCTCCTGCTTCAGGTGGGCCCCCAATGGCCCCTCAAAACATACATACACCTCCCCTTTCGCAGTGTCACTAAGCCTCCCACTCTCATCCTGCATCACCACACTGCCCCCTTCAGCCCCTGCCCTGCTGCTGCTTTGCTCCCCGCCGGATACCAGCACCACGCTGCTCCCCGGCACCCCACTGCTAACCGGCACCCCACTGCTAACCGGCACCCCACTGCTAACCGTCACACCACTGCTAACCGGCACCCCACTGCTAACAGGCACACTATTACTGACCGGCACACTAATGCTAGCTGGTGTGCCCGAATTCTGCGGTGCCCATGCTGCCGCCGGGGACGGCCCCGCCCCCTGTCGCAAACCCACCAGCCAATCTGCAAAACCACTCAATAATTCGGTAAAGCCCCTACTCATTTCCCCCTGGGGGGCTAACCCTCCCCCCCCCTGACTTTGTGCTAAAGCATTAATAGACATAGAGACAGACTCACCAGGCTGCCTGGGGGCTGTGAACCCAGCAGCCGCAGGTCCAGTGTCCTGACGGGTCCCAGATGAAGAAGGACCAGGTATCACTCCATCGTCTGCTGACGCTGCCATCTCTCTTCTCCTGTCATCCCGACCTTCAGGTATAGCACCAGCCGGCGTGACCGCATTGGAGGCAGAGCCAGCTGTGCGTCTCTCGCTCCGTGTACCAGGCCTGCGGTCCGCAGCCTGTACTTCTGCCCCCCTGGCACGACTCACCCCGCGCTGGGCAGCAGCATGCCCCGCATGCCCCGCCGCTCCAGGTCCAGACCCACGCAACGCCGGATCTTCTTGCACGTGGGGGGGGTTCCCCCCGCGCGGAGGGTTCCGCCTGCATGTTGGATTCCTCCCAGACCTGGTCCTGCGGGCGGAAGGTGCCCGGCCCGCAGCCTGGCCTGGAGGGTCCCTGACGGGGCTCCTAGAACGGCGCTGAACCCTGGGGGACACGGATGGGCTGAAGCGCTCCGGAGGCCTGGACCTCCGAGGCCGTGCGCCCGCTGGAGCAGCCTCCTGCGTTGCTGCTCCCAGTCCCCCCAGCAGACCTGACATCTGCTGCTGCAGCCACTCTGTCCCTCTGGTGCCTGCTGCCTCCCTGAGGGCAGCCAGCGCTGCAGATACCTCAGCATCAGCGTTTGGGGAAGCCATGGGAGATGCAGTGCTGCTTAGCTGTTCAGAAAAATCTCCCAGTGACCCCTATTTCCTGCCTGCACCCTGCTTATATACCCTTACTACACCCCGTTAAGCCCCTCCCCCTATGACCCTCTCCTTAGACACCCCTTCTATGACTGTCCAGCTAGTCAGCTCCCTACAAACCCTGTCAGGGGAGCCTACCCCCAGGCTTTGCCTCCAGTCCGGCTCCTACAGTATAGTAAGCCCAATAGCAGCTTAGCGTATAGGATCACAGTATAGTCAGTCCAATAGCCGCTGTGCTTACAGATAAAGTCAGTCCAATAGCAGCTATCCTTACAGGTATAATAATTAGCAATAGCAGATGTGTATACAGGTACAAAGTATACACAGTATAGTCAGTCCAAGAGTAGATGTGCTTACAGGTATAATCACTCCAAGAGCAGCTGTGTGTACAAGTACACAGTATAGTCAGTCCAATAGCAGCTGTGTGTACAAGTACACAGTATAGTCAGTCCAATAGCAGCTGTGGTTTCAGGTATGATCAGTGCAACAGAAGCTGTCCATACAAGTACACAGTATAGTCAGTCCAAACCAAATGATTGCTATAAAAAATTAGGTAGTTTAACCCTTTCAGTGGTACTCCCGAGAATTCTCCGGGCTATACTGCAGTGCCCAGACTGGCAAGCCCAGAAAATGCTCGGGATTACCATTGTATGCGCTGTTTAGTGCTGGGCAGCACCGCTGAGCTTAGCTTCAGGTGAGTGAATACCCTTGGTGGTGGTATACTTTCATTGAGTTGTACACCTTGGGCACTGACCACCTGCAATACATGTTGGTTGCTTTTGTGGATTGTGGACTGTGCTTATTCTAGGCATCCTTTGTTGCCACCATACTTTCCCTTTTATATATATATATATATATATATATATATATATATATATATATATATATATATATATATATATATATATATGAACTTATATAAATAATATATGTTTTATTATTATTAAATTATTGGCAAGTGATTTGCTTACATGACATACCTAATCTGATAGAAGGTTTAAAGCTTTACTAAAAGATGTCCCTTTAATTGGTCCTATACAGAATGTTCTGTTCCAGCAAAGCACAGTTTCTGTATATTACAAAGACTGGCCAGTTATAGTTAACAGGCAATCACAATATTATAATAAAATATGTAAGTAAACTTATATTTATGAACGGACATGCATTTTGGAGTATTTACTGAATGGACAAAGCCTAAAGTCTTGAATAATTAAAAAACTTGCTTGGCATTATCATGTTGGACCGTTAGAGCAGAATTCATTGTGGACCTCACATGCATAAGTTATCCCCATCTCTCTTCATTTAGTGAGATCTTCCATAACCCATGAATATGTAAAACTTGGACAGCGCTGATACAAACTTACCCTTTCAAACCCTTACAGTTGCATTGATTTTTATCAGCACGCCGCAGTCTCTTGTGTCTGCTATTTTTGTGCAAAGCAAACAAGCAATACCCGCCCTCACACCTCCCTTTCTCTTCCTCACACCTCCCTTTCTCTTGCTCACATCTAATATTTATTTTCCAACCAGCACAACAGCTAGGGTGCTTTCAATTGCAAACCATTAGCATCTCGGAATATGCTGTAAGGTTGATATTTAAAAAAATTAAATGGAGAGCGTTAGACTTACATAATATTCATATAGAGAGTATGCATAGTGTTAAATGTAACCTTAAGGTTGTACATTTTTTTGACAGTTCTTATAATCTATTGTTTGCTGTTCTATAAATATCAGAATCAAGTAATTCAGACATCATTTTTGCAAAAGCTCTTGTGAGAGCAATATGTATCAGAGGTATGGCATTGGACCCCCTGTCACCTTCTCACACTCCCATGGATGTCCCGTTAATACGGAATTGGGACAATACTGCTATATCCACCATTAGTCCACACTGCATAGGTACAGCTGACAGCCGCCATACATCCGCCCAATTCCCCATTCTGCCATCCTGTTATTATGTAAATTGTGTTTTTATAAGGAAAGGCGGCTCAGTAATTGAAGATATTGCATTCTAATTTTTGCACTAAGACCAATCCTGACTGTATAAAGCTTGATTGCAAAGACAACCTTCCAACATTTGATAAGACTTTATCCTGTCCTTTCTTAATCCACGACCTCTCTGGGGCATATTTTGAAAATTATTTAATAGATGAAAAGGGAAATGTGTTTTTATTTCCTTTTCACATTATTTAAGCATGACATGAATGTACAGTATTAATAGGCAATTGGAACAAAAATCACAAGTTTCTCAGTACGCATATCACATTTCCTTTACTTGTAATAGGAAATGGGATGTACTAAGATTGACTAAACTCCAATTGTAGAAAATAAGGGATCTTGTCATAGTATTGCTATCTGAAGATGGTGTTATATAGGCTTCCTCCATTCTTTAGATGCAAAAATGCACTTAATAGAGCTTTGCAAGAGGTCTGTGTATGAATGACAGAGTGGTAGCATCAGCTCTTCGGTGTCACTGTTGCTGGAATAATAAATAAGTAGCAGGGTGAAATGTGATGATTATCAGTACTATTAACATTTGTCCCCAATCACTGTGATAAGGCTGCTGCTTTTTATGGGGCCATTCCACACACAGCCAGAAACTCTTTGCCACAGACCCCCAATGCTTAACACATCACACATTAACCCAGTCACTCTGTTTGGGCTGTTGCTGATTTCTATGCTGGTGATCATCAGCAGCTAGCGACCACCTGCAGACAGTACCCACCCGCCAGTCCATCCCAGTTCCTGAGACAGCTGCACTATTGCAAATGCATATAGTGGTCTGTGAAAAGCAGGCATAGGGATTCACATGGACAGAGCTTTCTTGCAGTCTCTGTCTTGGTGTGTGAATATTGTTACATTAATGCGATCACTTGAATGATCAGAATGTAATCTTTAATTTAGCATAAAAATGTAATTACATTGTGGATTTTGTAAAAAAAAAAAAAATCAACAACCCTGGGTAAAGAATAAAATCTCCATGCCATGAAGGTAAAATTAAAGTGAGCAAAACAATGCTACAGTATGTTTATGTCACACTGTTTATTTTAGGGAGAGTCTACAAAAGACAGATGGACAATATGGTGTAGGACAGAAGTGTAGGTACAGTATGTGAGGTAGGAGTCTTGTGAGACTGACTGATGGTTTCTGCAGCTCGTGAGTGTTACCTGCTGCTATTATTACTGTACTGACTGACAGGGAACTCCAGGCTTTGTGCTGACTGCAGAACATCTGAGGATCCGGGAGCTTTGGCATGAAGTGAGTTCTGCATAACTATGCTGTTTGATGGAGATTTTCCTTTCCCCTCACCCAGCCATGGTGCGGCCATGAATTCCCACTATACATTGTCCACTTGAGCATGGCTAACTTCAGTCATTACAAATGTGGCTGCTATCAGATTAGTACATTGGATATTGCTGCTGGGACTTTCACAGGTAGTAGTAATATGACACATTGCACTGTAGCAGTATGGATGATATGCCAGTATGCTTGCATTGCACGTTTGCCTTTGACTCCGCACATTTCTGTCCTTTTCAGAAATTTGACAACTTTAATTGCATCACTGCCAGTGTGCAGAGACCCTGTTGTAGAGGTGGACACTATTTGCATTGCTGCTGCACCTTGCACACAGAAGCAATGTGATGATATATTAAAGCCACACAAGGTATCTGAAGAAAACGGACGCTTTCTGCCAGCATCACAGATCTGAATGCTGAGGCAGTATCAGATCACTATCACCATTTCTCAAAATGGAGAACTCCACTGTGCCAGAAGATGCAGGCACTGGCCTCTGCGCTCCCAGAAAACACACCTATCAGGCTGCGGCTCAGGAGGTACTGCATGCGATGACACAGGACCTGTTTAATATGTAGAAGAATATTCAGTATTCATCTCAGTGTATAAGGACCCACAAAACCAGTCATCGTTTTGCTGTTTATATTTGACCTTTAGTGCACCTCAGCCACCTTTCCTGTGCCTCTCCCTCGGCAGATTCCCCACGTTCCACTCCTACTGTATTACATTTATTTATGAAATATTTTATGCTGGCAGGCATGTGTGTAATAACAAATCTGCTCCCCTTACCAGAGCCGAAATACACACACACATATTGTTAAAGAAGATTGAAAATTATATTGAATTACTGAGTTACAATCACTGCCCCTGAAATCCTGTTGCTGTAGGCAATACTGCTGCTGCTGTGCTGAGTCTTCCCACAGATCCCTTCTCGTTGCCATTATATAGTGTCACTAGTAAGCCTGCTCGAAGCAAATGCTTCGAAAGCTAGTCTGCTACCTTCTGTGTTTGTGTATGTGTGAGAAAGAGATGTAGTTTCTCTCTCTGCCAGCAGATGACAGTGTTTCGGAGACTCATGGGCACTAGACATATATAGATGATAATTTTGTTTCTCATCGCCAAACATTTAACAGATGGGCACTTAGGGGGTATGGGTCATAGGGTCGACAAGAGAAAGATCGACATGCATTAGGCCAACATGTCTGATGGTCGACATGGGGTTAGGTAAACAGGGTCATTAGGTCGACACAAGCATTAGGCCAACATAGGCAAAGTCGACAGTTAAAAGATTGTCATGGGTTTTTAAAAAATTTTTAACCAGAAAGTGCTGTAGCATCTCAGATATGCGGCATATTCTGACTAATACAGAGGCATCTAAGGCAAACAATCAGGGCCAGCAACAGAAATCTTGGGGCCCGGTACACTGATATCTCTGACGACACACCCAGATTTTTATAACTTTGAATGTGTTTTTATTATTAGTAAAAAATTATAATTAATATTCACTATGCAATATAATTGGGCAGGGCAGATGGGAGAGGGCAGCATTGGTTCGTCCAATGGTTAGCTGTGTTGTGTGATGTCACTGGTACAGGTGACCAGACTGAGGGGGTTACTGGATTGGGATCCATGTAAGTTCCCTCCCAGGAAGCCAGGTGGGCAGGCAGCACCTTTATGAACTATTGCTAGGGCTGCACTGCCGCAGCCATGTTTACATCCCCTGAGCCCCTTAGAGCCTTAGGGCCCCTCACAAGCTTGGGACCCGGTATGAGTGTCCCCTTTGACCCCCCCCCCCCCTTCCCCGTCACCTGCGCTGCAAACAATGAAGTGGTACAATGTGTAATTCTGGCTGCACTGTGACTCAGGGCAATAGCCTCCCAAAAACTCATAATGACTACTACTCAAACTTTATAACAATAATGGGTTCCATATGCTATGGAGCTTGTCCAGTTACCTGTGTGGCTACTTTGTTATTTGGTGCTATACCTCAGCCCTCAGCCCTTGCAGCTGGATCAGCCTATGGACCTTATTCAGATCCCTTTGGTCCTCCGTGCATTCAGGGTGCATGCACCCACGGCAAACTTCCGGTTCGCAGGGGGCACGCACCCTACACGCCAAGTGGGGGGCAAAGAAGGGTGGGGCATGCCGGACAGCCCCATTGGCATATGGGAGCGCCGAGCATTTCATGGGCGTTTCCATGAGAACGCTGGCCGTTCTCAGGCTAATGAGGCCGTAACGGACATGCGGGTGGCAGGCAGCTGACATCACCGGATGTCAGCTGCCCGTCCTTTCCTCGCACAGGGCGCCCGCAGTTTAAAGTGACTATATTGGTTTCTCTGAACTGCGTGTGCGGGAGAAATCATTCGATGGTCAGCGACCATCGAATGATTTATCCCCGCTTGCGAATGGATGATCATGTAAATCATCCATTCACAGCCATGCGGGGGTACTACGTGTGAGGGGAGGGCGGGCAAAGGGCGGCATCTGATGGACTTGAAAGGCTGCGACTTTTGCAGCCTTGCGAGTCAATCAGAAAAATTTCCTATGTATGACATCTGAAGGACAGGGGCAGTATAGTTGCAATATGGACCTTTCTAACAAACACTATTCTACTACATGTGCTGATTTAATGATGGCGTTTTCCCAGTATAAAATATTGTTTATTACCCCTGACTGTCCATAAATGACACTATGGGGTAAATTTAGTAAAGTGTGAGATGTTGCCTATAGCAACCACTTAGATTCGAATGATAATTTATTTAACAACGTCTTAAGGATAATAGCTAGAAACAGATTGGTTGCTATAGGCAACATCTCTCTTTTCTTAAAACTCAGACTTAAGTAAATCTATCCCTTGGTCACTAAGGCACTTACGTTACCCAGGGCTCTTGACAGGACAATTACATATTGTGGGTATTGTTTGCAATTGAAGCAACAACATACATTTCCAGTCTTGGCTGGCTGTTGGGAAAGCTGAGGGCAGCCCGTTATTATAGAGGTTTGTTAGATAGAGACCCAGGGTAATAACTAAGAAGAAAAAAACTGTTACATTTCTGTGGGTCTGGACCTGGGATTACATTAATTAATAATAGAAAACCAAGAATGTTTTATATTAAATATTGCTCTTTAAAATCATTTGACCAGAACCATTGAAAAGTTAGTAAATATACCGCCTGTCCAAATCTATGAGTAATTACCCTGGTTAAGCATCTCTATGATTGCATGATTTCAGAAATTACACTATATATGGTACATTTTGAAGCCAACAAGGGCCAGAGACCCCAGATTTGCACTAATCATGATTAACTATTTTGAGCGGATAAAGTAGCTTCATTACCATGGTAACCAGATATCAGCAAAGTGCTGGAGACTGAGATCAGGAAATACCAAGTTAACTCTTGTGCCACCTTCTCTGAAATGTCAAGGATTTCAAATGTTCATATTAATTATTTAAAAGACCTGTTACTTCCATCATGTGCACACGCTGGTTTATGTTTATAGTACTCTGACCTCAGAGCCACATGCTGAAGTGGACCCTGCGTCTTCCAAAGGGTTTGGCTAAAGCATTGATGGTTTATGGCCGATGTCGAATACTTTTGCCATCGATGTTTCCCTACATCGATGGCAAAGTAGAGCCAATGTTTCCTTTTTTTATTTATCAAAGTGCCAGGACACTGAGCTTGGCTCCGCCCCCAACACCCGGAAGCCCCGCCCCGAGTTCTGATTGGCCATGGGGCCATTCAGTCAAGTCTAATGGATGACCATCGATAGCTAAAACTGTCAATGGTTATCCATCAAATAGTTTGCCACTATCGGTGGTGAGGTGCAGAATCACCATCTACAGATGGGGCCGGGCTCTTCTTTGCTGGCGAATCGCCAGAACGTCACCACTGGCGATCCGCCAGCAGCCCGGCTCGCCATCTGACTGAGACGCGCGTGCGTCTAAAACGCACGCGCGTCTCAATCTCCGTCGGCGGGGCGACGGGAACCCTGTCTGTCTCCGATTCAGGGAGACGGAAAGGGTTGGGGGGGTGCAAACAGGCGGCGGGGCCCCCTGGTGACCGCCGACAAGCCAGCGGTGACCCAGGTGAAGCGCTGGAAGTGGGACGCGCGTGCCTCACGTGCGCGCACGTCCCCTTCTCGCTATACAGATGGCGGCTGGCGGGGGATGGCGTCTGGCGTCGCCATCACCATTCCCTGCAAAGATGAGCCATGCCCCATCTGTATGGCAACCATCAATGGCGTCTGCACCAATGGCCATCCCTAAATCATACATTACCAGGGAAGTCCAGGGGGTATAGTACAGGAAACCGACAGTCGAGATTCCGACAGTCATTAGCCCGACGTCGGGATCCCGACCAGTGGTGCAAGTACAATTTTTTTCTTGGTGGTACTGATAGCCTCCACCAAAAATGGGCATGGTCATGTGTCATCAGGGGCGTGGTCGCACAAAGCTAGAGGAGTGACTAAATGACAATAGAGGTGTGGACACAGGAGACTGGGAATTAGAAACAGGGAATGACTGGGGGTGGGTTGGCTCTTGCTTGGGGGAGAGCCAGGCAGCTTGTGCTTACAATAGTGGAGCCTGCTCTTCATGCTGTCGGCGCTGCTGATGCCTGTCAGTGTGACAGGCTAAATCAGCAGTAGCCGGTAGCTGCATACAGCACCAATCATAACGCTGGGTGGGCGGGCTGCGGATGCATTATATTTAGACTTAAAATGAAAATAGAAATGACAGTGGATCAGGGGTAAGTGGTACTGCGTACCTGCAACATATTTCTTACAGGTACTCCGTACCACGCCGTACCCCCTTACTTGCAACACTGATCCCGACTGTCCAGACTCAGACAGCATGGTGAGCGCAACTAAGCCCCTTGCGGGCCACCTATTCTATTCTCCCTCTATGGGGGCCAACTGTCGGGACCCCGTCCGGCACCCAGTCCAGGAACAGAGCATTTTCTCCCTCATGGAAAGGGTCTGGTAGGCAAGTATTCATGATTTGCCCCACCTGCAGTGCACATGGTTTTGCCCATTACAGAAAGATTTTGCTTTGAGATCCTCACTGATTAACCCCCTTAATGCCAAATTATACTAACGTATACTGTATATGTTTTTGTGTTTAAATTTAATTTGCTATATTTTTGCTTGTTAACTTGCAGATACGTTGGCTCTGTTTCAATCTCAAGTTTCATTTCATTTTAATCTTTCTGTCACTTCTCTGAACCTTTAACAAAGGATAGCGTTTCTTTGTAAAGTGATAAAAAACAAAAAACAAAACCATGTCTCAGGTTTTGAGAACTTTAATTTTTTTTGTACAATTCACATAAATTCATGTTTTTTTTTTTTTTTTTTAATTCATCTAAACAGCATTCACAAAGGGAGAAAACGGGACATCTGTGATTGTAACATTGCTGTGCTGTGTGCTTGGAACATAGGGGGGTATAGTGATGATTGGCAGCTCAGTCTCTGCTGTGTATTCTGCGTGCAAGCTGTTGTGTTTTCTCCATAATTGTTCTGCATTTTCCACAACTAATAGGCAGAATTGCAGCTAATTGGTCTGTGAGCTGGGAAGGAGGTCAGCAGGAGTTACACTTCTCCCACTAGCTCTGCCAGAGACTGACCCCTGCTGACTTATATTGCTTTTTTACAGAGTCTTCTGGGAGTGATTTCTGTGTTTTTCTTTTTTGCAAGCATCTCTTAACTAGAAAAAAATGACACGAAAAATCAAAGTTTAGTCTCGCTGCTTGATATCTTGGAATTAGAATAAAAGTACATTGATTTTATTAAACCTCTATAATCCAATGATTACTGTACATTGCTATGAAAAATGCTATTTAGAGTAAAGTCTAACTGCCTAGTTCTACAAAATAGGTTACATGTAATAAACTGACATAAATAGCCTGAACATGGCCTGCACATTTTTTTTTGCGGCAGTTTCAATGGATTGCAAAATATTCTTTGTTCAGTGTAAATATGTGTGTGTGACCATGTGTGTCCATGTCCGTATGAATGCAGTCCCTCCTGATACATTCGGGGAATAATTAATATTTGCGGCTAACCCCCACCAATGGGTGTTTTCAGGGATTTAGCCACAAATATAGAATAACCTCCAAGTCTGTCTGTTGTTACCCAGTGTGTTTAATCACTGTCCAGGGCTGTCTTTCCCATTGGGCTTAATGGGCAGTTGCCCAGGGGCCCAAGGATAGTAGGGGCCCACAACAATGGGGAAGGGAAAGGCTGGCGTGTGGCGGGGGACCCGGGCAGTGATGGGTGGAGGGGACCCTGGCAGCGGCATCTGCATGGGACCCCGGCAGCGGCGTGTGCAGGGGACCCGCGCAGCGGGCGGCATGTGGAGGGGATCCGGGCAGCGAGTGGCGTGTGACGGGGTCGGTCTGGGAAGCGGAGACCTTGATGTAGTGCTGTCTGCCACCGGGCAGGAAGCACTGCTGTGCTGATTTTTAAAAGACTGTCCAGATACTGATTGGCCGGACGCTCAGCCAATCAGCGCCCAGCCAGTCTTTCCAAAATCTGCAGTGCTTCCCGCCCGGCGGCAAACAGCACTACATCAAGGTCTGAGTCGCCGCTTCCTGGGCGGACCCCTCCACCCACCTCTGTCCGGATCCCTGCCACCCGCCGCTGCTGCACATAGGTGAGGGGGGTTGTGAGGGGAGGGGGGCCCTCAAATTATTTTGCCATGGGGCCCATTATATTCTTAAGACGGCCCTGTCACTGTCTAATATTGTAAAGTGCAACGGAATCTTCTGCGCTATATAAGAAACTGTAAATAAATAAATAAATATATCTATGTACCAAAGTATACACAGGTTGAGAATTTGGCCATTTAGGTCAGCTTACAATGATACGCTAGTGCACTGCCTTAGGGTTGCTTGAGGACAGGGACTCGTTTATGCTTGTTTTGCTGATTTCATTCCTTGTCCCACCATGCAACAATTTTGACAGTAGGATACACTATTGATCAGAAATTCTACTCTTACCAATGAATATGCCCACTGCGATTTTGATCAATTGCAACAATTTTTGGATACAGTGTAAGACTTTCTAAGTAATATCTAAATATTTTTTTCTTCTATAAGATTTTTTTTAATGATTTTCTCCTGTAATCTGAAAATAAGCGATGGTGCTAACAGTTTGACTGGGGGTTGTCAGTCATGAACACAAATAAATGTAGCCCAAAATATCTTCCTTTATAGCATTCTGTGAATGTTATTAACACCTATTTGCATTAACATGCAGGGCAGCCAGGAAAACGGTTGGCAGTGCGGTGTAGACACATGTCTCAGATAGGCCCCAGCCATAGTGTTTTCTGCCCCCACCCCGGTTCTTTCCAAGCACCCCTGCAATCATGGATAAGAACAGCAAGATGTTTGTAGAAGCAGAAGGAATGAGCATGTTTGCTCCTTATTTAGCATATTTGGAGATGGTCCATTTTTAGCATGTGCCTACAAAGCCCTTTAAGTTAAGCAGAGATGGCAATTTGCAGGCATCAGCAACTAATTTCACTGATAAAAAGCCATATAAAACAATATAAAATGTAAATGTAGCATGAGTAATATGAGCTTCATTATCTAAATAACTAAAAATTTGGTAGCAGGCATGCCACAAAACTGAGGCATGATGTCTGTGGCTGGGAGTCTAAGATGCATCGGGCGTCTTATGCCACCCATCCAAAGGCATAAGGTGGCAATGGAGTCATCTGCCACCGTGCTCCTAGTCCCAAGGGGGCACCTCAGCTCCCCTGCTAGTTGGTATCAGTTCATTGAAAGGTGATATCACTTCTGTGGCTGACTTCCCCTCCTGGGGATGCGGTCATTTGGTCTACTGCATTATGGTAGAAAGTCATTAGGTCGAATCCATTAGGTCGACATGCTAAAAGGTCGACATGACTCTAGGTCGACATGGGAAAAGGTCGACATGATTCTAGTTCGAAAGGTCATTAGTTCGAGAGGTCATTAGTTCGACAAGGTCATTAGTTCGACATTGTCTATGTCGACATTCACAAGGTCGACATGGAGTTTTTCACTGTTTTTTGAGCCAACATGTGCCGACAGGCGGTATTTCATGCCCTACCATCCACTAGGGCGTGGTGGGAGAATAAAATAGTGTGCCGAGCGTAGCGAGGCACCATGCCCGACGCATTGCGAGCGCAGCGAGCGATGCGAGGGGATGCAGTGCACTTTAAACTGTGTCCATGTCGACTGTGTTGACATTCAGGTAAAAAAACAGTGAAAAACCCCATGTCGACCTTGTGAATGTCGACATAGACAATGTCGAACTAATGACCTTGTCGAACTAATGACCTGTCGAACTAATGACCTTTCGACCTAGAATCATGTCGACCTTTTCCCATGTCGACCTAGAATCATGTCGACCTTTTAGCATGTCGACCTAATGGATTCGACCTAATGACTTTCTACCATAATGCAATAGACCAAATGATCCCAACCCCCCTCCTGGCAGGACCGTAGACTTATATAAGGTGCTGTGTGTGTGTGTGTGTATGTATGGGGGGGGGGGGGGTCGGGGGGCGACGACAACACAATGATATCTCCTGGCAACTGGGAAGAACTTACACCACTGCAACCAGCCACTGACATCATGCCTCAGTTTTGTTGCATACCGCCCCCCAAGGGCTTGGAGGACACTACATGCGAGGTTGCAGTTGTGCATGCGCAGTTCCCTCACCATCAAACAAGTCTGAATTAGGCCCTTAATTCTATAGTAGGGGAGTAAGTACAGTAGTTAGGACCAGTATCTATACCTAGATTACATACATACTCTATCTCTCTCTCTCTCTCTCCCTGTATCTTAAATTGCATGTTCAAGTGCCCAGTTACTTACAGAGTATGTGATAAGACATAACAGCAGCCAACAGTGAGTACCAAAACACATGCGTCATATTGTAATCTTTATATATATGCCATTTCTGAGTTTTTTATTAGGAAATTGGTACATATGGTAGGAAACTGGTACATACATTAGGTTACAATGTACTTCTGAATTCTGAATCACTTGTTGACATATGCTACAGCTTCAACGTCACATCAACATCACATCGTAAAACATGTGGCCATCATCCTGAAGGACCATACTATGTATAATTTTTTGAAGAAATAAAAAATGAATTTAAATTTACATAAAATTCACAAACCTTAAATTAGTTTATTCATTGCTGCCACATAGTTCAGCAATATGACCTAATTTCGTGTTTCCTTTTAACACAGGATTTTTGGCAGTGTGAACGGGTCGCATACCCGGATCTCATACACAGGTAAAACCCTTCTTTTTACCCGTGTCTGAGATCCGGGTATGCAGACATGGGTTGACCCGTTCACACTGCCAAAAAACCCGTGTTAAAAGGTAAATTCCCGGGTAGAACTTGTTCACCTGGGAATTTGCCTTGCAAAGAGAACGGGGGTCCAGCGCGGCAGTCCCCGTCATTTCAATGCTGGGGAAAAGCTGTGTATTTCTCACTCGCAGTGAGAACACAGCATTAGCCAGTTAACTCCCCCCTGTTTGAACTGGTGGAAACCACTCAGTTAACAAGCATTCATGTCACTGCTAGGTCTGATGGTGGCGTATAACTTTTTTCATTCTTGAGTCCATGGATTCCTACATGGAACAAAGAATAGGGGAGTATTTTTGTTAAGTTTTATTTTTTATTTACTGCTACCATGATTTTCTAATGGACAAGAGGACCAAATGGGGGACATAGCCATATAAGGGGTGGGTGGGTGGGAAGGTGTTTCCAGGGCATACTGTAACCTGGCGGCCCATTTGTCAGGGCGTCCCTGGCCAGAGCATGCTGACATTACTGGCTGTCCCTCTTATACAGCAGAAGAAATAGGCAGTCAGGATATGAGCCGGACAGTACGCAGTACAGGCAGAGATACAGGAGTATAAGGTTTCATTAGCTACCGATGAGCTTCCTGACCAGAGAAGAGATAGCCGGGTGGAGAGAGCTATAAGTAACACAGGGTTCCTAGGTTTTTGTCCTACCTGCCTAGGTGTATGGGCAATATTATATACACCATTGAATTAAATTTAATATGCACAGTCCATACATCGCAACATGACCTATTCCAATAGATACAAAATGCTATCTCCCTGTCATGTTATGATTGCATTCACCTGGGTTAAAAAAGGTGTGGATCGTTTGGTCTACAACAACGAGGTCGACACCATTAGGTCGACATGGGTCAAGGTCGACATGGGTTTAGGTCGACCAGACATTAGGTCGACACAAGCATTAGGTCGACATTGGCAAGGTTGACAGTCAAAAGGTCAACATGGGGTTTTTCACAGTTATTTTTTACCCGAATGTCAACACTGTCGACATGGACACAGTTTGAAGTGTCCCTTCTGGTATGGGTCATGTTGGGACATATGCACAATCTCATATAACCCCCTCCCAAAGCTTTCACCAGAGCCCCGGTTTCTTAAGTGCCCCAGGCACCCCCAATGTTGACTATGGCCCTGATTCAAATGAGCTACTGCTCAGAGAGGTAGGAGGTAGAGAATGTGAAAAGTATATTCATTAGGGTGAGTAGTCAGCTTCCTCGTCCTTACCCAGTGTTTGTAAGTTAGCAATAAAGCTTTCACAGATGTGACATACATTTTAAATATTATTATATGCAGTGCTATCTATCACACAACATGCATATAAAAAACACACTGGCACAGAAAAAAGTACTTATTGTACTTCCAAGGCTAGTAGAAAATAAATGGTAGAATATTCTATTTCATACTTGTCTACTTTTGAAAACTAGTTTCAGGGAGATTATAGTTGGTAGTAGAATTTTGCACAGCGACCCGTTAAGGTCATGCTCCATCTAAAGGGCGTGTCTAGTTCCATATATAAAGAGATTGTGAAAAGAGATTGTGAATGTGGCACCTAGAAGCGAGGGTGTGTACTGCTACATCTGAGAGGAATCTTAAAATAAATTATATCCAAATATAGATGAGCCCCAAAGCAGTTAGTAAGAGCTACTATACTTGGTAAAGTGCTGGGAAATGGTACTGATGATTCAATGTAAATGTATCTATCTTTTTCCAAACAATGTAACAGTAATGCAGTGTTGCCGACCCTCCCGGAATTTCCGGGAGTCTCCCGAAAATCGGGTACCCCCTCCCGGCCCCCGGAAGGGTGGGCAACCCTCCCGGATTCAGGGGGGACCCCCGCTGACCCCCGGATCGCGGCATTAAAATGCTGCAATCCTCGGGTCTCAGAGGAGGGGGCGGAGCTAAAACGGCACAATCGCGTCATTTTAGCCCCGCCCCCTCCACAGAGTTCCGTGAATTCACTGCTTTAACAGCATGGGGGCGGGGCTTAGTGATGTCACTCGTTAGCCCCGCCCCCTGAGCGGCTGCTGAAACTCTCCTCTCCGGGCATCTCCCGGAGAGGAGAATCTTAAAGTCGGCAACCCTGCAGTAATGTGAGCTAGGTGAAATGAGGAAGCTTGGTGGACTAATGAGGGAGAAAGGGAGATTGCTGCTATTTCAGGGAGTGTCCTGCAGAATGCAGCATGAGGGTAGGCAACTATGTTCTATTTACATTAGTTCTTCTCCTACACAATTGTGAGGTTTTTGTTCATGGTGAAGATACTCTGTATCCAGGACACTTCCAATGCAGAATAAGGCAGAAAAAATAAACAGATAAACAGTCACTCAGAAGAGCTTATTGCAGCTCGAACCACATGTTCAGTGCTTGGCTTATCTTTCTCCAGTGCTGGTCACAGTTATTGCCAGGGGACCCTTGTTATGCATACTAATAGAGCCTTCAGATCTCTTTTGAACTGTCTGTCTTCATACTGTGTACAAAATGAATTTCATACACAGTAACTGAATCAGTGCCATCTGTGAAATGGGTATTTACGCTCCAAGCTGAGGATATTTCTTGCATTTTTAAGGAGAAAAGGCAATACAAAAAAAATAGCATTTCTTCAGATGAGCCAGTTTGCCTGAAATATGATCAGGAGATAGAGGCAGCTCTGGACTCAGGCTTCTCTGGCTCCAGCTCTAAAGCTGAGCAGCTGATGGCTAATTCTGTGAGGAGGGACGACGCTGAGATTGATGGGACTGTGAATGGTCACTGTGTATAACACCTTTGTGATTTAACTATCAGCAGTCAAGGGTTTTAGGGTTAATGAGATTGGGACTGCCTGCCCTACACACGTGCAGCTGTGTCCCACAGTGGTGGCGTTAAGGAGGTGCAGTTTGTAGTCCCCCTGTCACTCACTGCTGCTTACCAGAGCTGGGGTGAGTAGATGCTGTGCGTATCTATACAATGGGAGTGAGGGACTGTGGGGATGGCTAGCAGCTCACAAAGCGCCGGACATGCCCCCATAATGATGAAAACAGGGATGTGGATTGCGATGGTCGTATTCCCATAAAACTATGCCTCCATTCCACTGGGACTGAATGTTGGTAGGGATGATTTATGTAGTAGTTCTATATATCAATGTACTGTATGTGTTTGTGCATGGATGACCTAAGATTCTTCAGTAAGACTTAAAAAAAATACTTCTGAATTTCCCCACACACTGCCCCTCCGCACAGTGGCAAACGCAGGGTTTTTAGAGGGGGTTTCCAAATATAATCCAAATTTGCTACTCTGCACTGGAGAAAGAACGGGAATCTGGGGTAATGGTAAAAGTCCTAAAATTGGTCTCTGTATACACTGAATACTGTATGAAATAGAGTACTAATATTTAACAGTACAAATGGTATATAGTATAGGCTGTATCAAACATTCAAATAAAATGGTCAGGAAAAGTTTAAACATATCATAATAAATAAATAAATAAATACACAAACACAATAGAACCAGTACTGCACTTTGTAAGCTCGGATCTTCCACTACATGGTAAGGCTCCTGTCTCTTCCCCCTGGCAGCTACTCTCATGTCCATAGCGATGTTTGAGGGCTCACATCCACACATAAACTAAATGTGGTAGAAGAAGCTGGTACACTAGGCATGTGCAAAAGCTCCGCTCTGTCCCTTACACTGCATGATGTGGTGGCAGCTCATATTATGATCATATTATAGACCAGTTCTAGTGTTGTCATATTTTAAGGCTCTTGCCAAGAGAAGGGGGGTTTCCGGGCAACCAGAAACCCCTCCTGCTTTGCCTATGTAGCAGCCCTCGTCACAGTGACAGTACTCATCTGTACAGTACAGATTGGGATAACAAGATGTGACAATCTTTTTAGAGAGTTGGGTTATATAGAATAGTTTAGCAGTATATTGGATGTAGGTATGAGTATAGTATGAGCTAACATAAATGTATCTACAGCTGCATAATTGTGTTGGTGAAGAAGATAAATAAAAAACAAAAGCATAACTTTACATGACTGATATTATACATCAGATCTTTTGGGTTGACCGTTGGCTGTACTGGTTCCATGCTCTTTCCACACTAGATGCACCACTCCCTCTGCAAAAGTGAAGTGAGGAGGGAGGAGCATCTGCACCTGTTTGATATCATATAACTGCGTATAAGATGTTCCCTTCAAAATTGCTGTCTAGCTATTACAGAGTTTGGGGCACTGGATCTGTGGTGAGCACGTCCAAATGAAGAGTTTAATGGGTCTGGAGCTGAAAATGTTCATGGGCCTATTATGAGAAGTGAGGTCAATACCATGTAAGCATGTAGAATCCATACACCATATGCCCCATTGTCTCTCTAAATATATAAAACTACAAACATTGCATAAATGTATAAAATGGAAATTCATTTTTTATACTTAGGATTATGGGTAACCATGTGGCCAGCTGCTGTCTATCTGGTGGTCATCATATTATCATGATTATGAGCCTATATTTATATGGACATCTAGAGCCCATCTGCACCATTGTTAATCTGGCCCTGATGGTGAGACATCTACAATTTGTCTAATGCTGGGTACACACCAGAACGATGCAGATCGTGAGCGGGTCATAAGACGATCGTACGACCCGCTCACGATCTGTGGAGATGACGACCCGCTTACGATCTGCATTCAATCCAGGCCCGATCCAATTGTGACCCGTACCCACTAGAATGCTGCAGGTAGGACTGAGAAATGACCTTACGACCCGTGGTGCCACACATCGGATCGGGATCGGCTCAGAAACAGCCAAAACATGCTCAATTTACATAAATCGGTCGAGATTGTAT
The DNA here is from genome assembly GCF_055691185.1 of Crinia signifera. Taxonomy (NCBI): domain Eukaryota; kingdom Metazoa; phylum Chordata; class Amphibia; order Anura; family Myobatrachidae; genus Crinia; species Crinia signifera. The sequence goes on from NC_139225.1 coordinate 75,171,068, forward strand.
CTAAATTGGGTCATTTTGGGCCAAATCGTTCTGGTGTGTACCCTACATAAAGAAGAAAATACCCTACATTCTAGATCAGTGCCTTTAACTTTGAAATACTTTGTTTTATTGATTGTGTCCTATACTTCAGATATGCATACTTTATATACAGTGGAAATTATAACCTTTAATTAGTCTGGTGCTGGAAAGAAAAAGTAACAATTTTAAAAACATTTTTTGATTGTTTGTTTTCTGTGATGTGATTATTGTGGATGTATTTGGCCCGTCAGTAATTGTTTTTGTTTGACAAAGTTTTATGAACAGGGAATATGTAAATGTGACCCTTATCTATTTGCCATTTCTTTTGACTGACCAGCAATGGCAATGTATGTACTTCATAGGCTTGACTATGATATATAATGTCAGCTTTATATTTGCAGCTTCTTTATGCTTTTTATATACACAGTAATTCAATTAAAAAAAAACTTCATTTTTATTTATTTTACTTATTTTGGTTTTCCAAAGGTGCTGAAGGATGCAAGATGCCAATAGTCCGCGACCGTCAAGCAGCCTGCAGATCACTTCCGAAGGCCCAGAGATAAGGCGGGAATGCATTGTTCAAGGTGAGTAATTACATATAAACTGCTATTACATAGTGCAGTAATAACACAAGACAATTGGAACTTGGACATTATGCAGAAAAATATTCGAGAGAATGCAGGCTATTGGCTGTTTATTCATTACAAATCCATCGGGCCACAAACATTGGTTCAGCTGACGAAATAACTGCCTTCAGGAGTTGAATCGTACTTAGCCATCTTAAGTATAATAGGCCTATTCTCCACACCAGGGCTTAAAGTGGTCATTCAGAGGTGGGGGAACTCATTTCTCTATGCCACCTAATTACCCCCTCCGCTCCCCCCATTAGGCAGAGACAGGGCCAGTGGTAGGGTTTTTGGCATCCCCCTGCAAACTAGAATGCGTTTCTGTGAGAATTACTGTGCAGGGCCAATGTGGAGGTTAAAATGTTCCACCTCACCACTAGAGGTGGTAGAACTCAGTTCTACCACGTTCCCCTTACATTAACATACCTGTAATAATATTTTCTAATTACACATTATGCCGTGATCAGATAAATACAATAGGGGGAGGGTGGTCTAACCTTCTAGAGGGAAAATGTTTCCTATAGCTGTCAATCAGATTTTACTTATCATTTTTCCAGTACATTCTATAGATCAAAAGTAAGATTTTTTGCTATGAGAAACCTCTCCACCAGTCTTCTTGAGAAGGTTTAATATATATATAACATTTCTTATAGACACAAGTTCTGATATATTTATGAAAGTCTCTTTAATGCAGTGAGGTAAGGCCATTAAAACCTACTACCACAATTGTGGATTGATCACAGATACAGTTAATTGATTGTGAGTACTTAAAAAAAAAAAAGATTTTTAATTATTTTCGGTACTTGTTTCCTAGCACGGCGCCAGCGATGGAAATTGTATCCATCGGGTTCCAAAAAATTGCGTTGATCGCATCACATGCAACCAAATTGCATGCGATGCGATCGACGCGATTTTTACATTGGAACCAATGTAAAATGGTCCCTGAGACCTGATTTTACATTGGCCCCAATGTTAAATGCCCCCCAGACCCAAATTTTCATTGTTTCCCCACCCTGATGGGTCAAATGGCCCCCCCATTGTTAACGCCACCCCACGATGAATGCCAACCCAAAGCGTGGCGAGCGCAGCGAGCCCGCGAGGGGCGGCGGTATGCATCCTTTGACCTTTTCATAATCCCACTATCCACGCCGGTGTGGAGTTTATATAGTGTGGCGAGCGCAGCGAGCCACCGAGCCCAAAGCGGGGCGAGCCCAGCGAGGGGACACGCTGCACTCGCCACGCTTCGGGCTCGGTGGCTCGCTGCGCTCGCCACACTATATACATTCGACTCCACGCCGACGTGGATAGTGGGGGTATGAAAAGGTTGGAGGACGCATACCGCCGCCCCTCGCGGGCTCGCTGCGCTCACCACGCTTCGGGTTGGGGTTCATCGTGGGGTGGCGTTAACAATGGGGGGGGCATTTGTCATGTAAATCAGGGTGGGTATACAATGAAAAATTAGGTCCATTGGCCCATTTAACATTGTTCCCTATGTAAAATCGTGTCCATCGCATCGGTCGCATTGTATGGACCCGATTTTACATAGGAATTTAACATTGAATACAATGCATTCAATGTTAAATCGCGTCGGTCACATCGCATGCCTTAACTTAAGTCATGCGATGGACGCGATTTTTTAATTGACGGGGAAAAGGCTAAAAATAGCCTTAAAATCACGTTGGTCATGTCCATCACATACCTTAAGTTAAGGTATGCGATCACCCACGACGGGCGCCATGCTAGGTAACAAGTACCTTATTTAAATAAAGTAGGGTTAGTTCTTATCATTCCATTCATTAGGATCATCTATATATATATATATATATATATATATATATATATATGTCTACACATCCGGCACTCTGTCGATGGTAAGTTTACTTGAACGGGTGCCCCCAAAGATTCCTCAGCAATATGCCCAGTAATCACATATAAAGAGTAGAGACGTGGCACTCACGTTCTTTGTAGAAAGGAAGACAATGCTTACTGCAGCTTCATATCAACGACCGTTTCGGTTCTTTTATTAACCGTCATCAGGATACAACTTGCACATACAAGCAAACACCTTAAGTAGAGAATCACCCAGTGAATCCAATCTGACGCACCTGCCGCTCTGATACACAGGCGGAGCCACCCTACGGGATCCCATAGTACGGGATCCCATAGTAATCAAAGGTTACTGAGGTGTGGCAGCGGTTAAGTCAGATAGGGACATAGCAAATATATATACAAAAAATATAAAAGTGTAAATAGCAGATATATAAACATATAATAGAAAATAAAAATAAAAATAACTATGTGTGCATTAATGTGACAGCTGATGTATAACCCGGCATGGTAACATGAAAGTATTCTTTTCTGTTTTCTTTACACTTTATTTTTAAAAGTACTTAAGGCATGCAATGCAATGCGATTTTTCATTGTAAAGCATGCAATGCAATGCGATTTTCCATTGTAAAGACCTGATTTTTAATTGTATAGTCAACCATGGGTGATTTCATACCCCCACTATCCAACTACGCATGGAGTTGATTTTATATAGTGTGGCGAGCCTAGCGAGCCACCGTGCCCGAAGCGCGGCGAGCGCAGTGAGCCCCGCGAGGGGACGTGGATAACTTTACATGTATTCGGTGTCCCCTCGCGGTTGACCATACAATTAAAAATTGGGTCTTTACAATGAAAAATCACATTGCATTGCATTGTATGCCACTATATTGCATGCGATGCGATGCGATGCAATGCAATAATCGGACACCCAGATAATACATAAGTACCATATATATATATCTGTTGGCAGCGAGTGAAACTACATCTTTCTTTCTCACACATGCCCAAACACAGAGGCAATCACAAGGTAACAGACTAGCTTTGGAAGCATTTGCTTCGAGCGGGCTTCCTTGTAATTTATAATTGAATTGTTATCTAGATAATGATTTCACTACACACACTTTCCAAATGATCTTTGTTTCAGGTGACAACATTAGAATATACAGTGGTCACTGTTTATAGCATCCAAGCACTGTGAGTGATTGGAATGTACAGGGGCAGGGTGGTGGGCTGCAGTAAATATATCATTAGAGCAGCTAATGCACAAATAGGCGGCTTGTCACTGCACACAAATAGGACCGATTTCCCTTTAATACACTTCTGCCATTTAGCTGCTTAGTAAGGAACGTTTAAACAATTCCACATCATTTCACTGTCATTAGGTTACTGAGCTATTACATGTAACAGATAATTTAACTTTACACATTAAACCATTTATTTGATAACAGTTGGTATTCCATTGGAATTAAGCATTCAACCGAAATTGCTACTTTGCCTTTTAAAGTGAGTTAGTGGCAACAGTTTGTTTTTTTGATTGTGTAGCGTGTTCTTTAATACATGAATAGTGTGATGAACCATAATGCATTTGTGCTCCAGCACATATAAGTGAAATATAACTGTTTTCATGTTTACTGATAAGGGATACAGGCTTCGGAAGTCACAGTGTAGTAGTTTGTCTTGTAGTAATGTACTTCTATTGCCTGCTACAACTATACACATATAATGTTGCGACTTCATCATTGATTTTCATCCCTGGATAATTGGTGAGCTGCTGAGCGTGTCACATGTGAAAAGGTTTCAAGGGCAAACCTGGTTTTTTCTCTGGCCTTTCAGAGCACACTTGCTGGCTTCTGAGAGCAACCTTTCTCTCACAGGCACCTCCACAAATAGATGAAGGCGGCATCAAGCTATATTGTGTGATGTGGTAGAGGATGAAGGCTCTGTTGTCAGTTTTTCCTAATATTTCAACATATAGAATTGCATGCCTCCAAACATCTGTGTCTCACTAATCAAGAAACGTCCGCGGAGCAGCCGCACGTGTGCCCGGAAAGTAGGCGTGGCCTTATGGGATGACGTGTCTTCGGGACACACCCCTGTTTTTCTCCCCTCTGCATTGTTAAATAGACAATGTGCACGTGCGCACAGCGTCTATTCCTTTCAGGCTAGGGGGATCCCCAATGCCCCCCCCGGGGCCCTGGCGGCCCTGGGTGGGATGCGAAAACGTCCCCAAAAAAACAGGATGTTCTCGCGGAAAGCGGGACAGTTGGGAAGTATGGAATTGGTAGGGTCTGAGGACAAACACTATTAGTATAAAATAATTATCTCATGTGGTACACTCAGGGGTTAAAGTGAAGGGGAACAGGGTGGAACTGAGTTCCACCACCTCTAATGGTGAGGTGGAAAATTTTAACATTGGCCCTGCACAGTCATTCTCACAAAGAACCATTCTAGCATGCAGGGGGATGTCAAAAACCCTACCACTGGCCCTGTCTCTGTCTAGTGGGGGGAGTAATTAGGTGGCATAGAGTAATGAGTTCACCCCACCTCTGCATGACCGCTTTATGCCCTGGGTACACTTATACAGTGTCCATGTTGTTATATGACTCATGTAGACCTTATTTATGTAGAACATGTCTATGTCGACTATAAGCTTCTGTCGACTTTTTGTCAAAATCGGCCTTGGGTCTGTCGACCATTTCAAGGTGTTAACCTAGCAACTGTGACTATTAAGCAGGTAACAGCCATCCTGCTGACAGTCAGTATACTGACATCGGCAGGGGCGGAATGGGAATTAAATCCAGGCCGTGGAAATATCTTGAAGCAGCCCCATTTTCGCCGCTGTGGGGGCATGGCTAGTGGCTCTCTGAGCTGCTGGCTATATCCCCAACCCCTCAGGCTGCAGATAGGTGCATGCGCACAGCGTCTATTCTGCAGCCTGTGGGGCTGGGGAGATAAAGACAAGGGGTGACAGGGGGACTACCAACTCCCCCCAACCTTCGCCGCCGGCCGGCCTCTGGCGGGACACGGGAACGTCCCAAAAAAATGTGAGGTTCCATCAAAAAGCGGAACAGTTGGGAGGTATGCATATGCCACAGGATTGCCTGCAGGAGAAGGTACCCAGGCAAACACTTTACTAGAAGGGGAGTGCTGGACATAAAAAGGTTGTGTGAGGAGGCGTTCGCAAAATACAAAGAATCAAACAAAACTTGTAAAGGGGTAATCAAAGCAGCTAAAATATTATATGAAGAGTGCATAGCCACTGAAAGCAAAACCAACCCAAAGAAGTTTTTTAGGTACTTGTTTCCTAGCACGGCCACACCGATTCAGATCGGGGTGGTCGTGTCGGAAAAATCGGGTCGATCGCATGCGATTTGGTCGCATGCGATGCGACCGACCGATTTTTGACCCGATTTTTTCATTGAATCCAATGTAAATTGGGTCCCTGGGACCCAATTTTACATTGGATTCAATGAAAAAAATTCCCAACCCCCCCAAATTTAAGCGCGTTAACCCCAGGCCACGATAGACGCCAACCCGAAGCGTGGCGAGCGCAGCGAGCCCGCGAGGGGCGGCGGTACGCGTCCTCCGACCTTTTCATGCCCTACTATCCACGTCGGCGTGGAGTGAGAATAGAATAGTGTGGCGAGCGCAGCGAGCCACCGAGCCCGAAGCGTGGCGAGCGCAGCGAGCCCCGCGAGGGGACGCGGATACCTTCACAGGTAAACGCGTCCCTTCGCGGGCTTCACAGGTGTCCGCGTCGCCACGGACACCTGTGAAGCCCGCAAGGGGACGCGTATAACTGTGAAGGTATCCGCGTCCCCTCGCGGGGCTCGCTGCGCTCGCCACGCTTCGGGCTCGGTGGCTCGCTGCGCTCGCCACACTATTCTATTCTCACTCCACGCCGACGTGGATAGTAGGGCATGAAAAGGTCGGAGGACGCGTACCGCCGCCCCTCGCGGGCTCGCTGCGCTCGCCACGCTTCGGGTTGGCGTCTATCGTGGGGTGACGACGGGGACATCTATAATGTGAAATGGGTCATATTGGCCCATTTCACATTTTTTCACATTTTTACAGCATTTCAATGTTAAAAAATTTTTTAACATTGAAGCCTATGCAAAAATCGGGTGCATCGCGTCGCATCGCGTCGGGACCAATGTTAATGGTCCCGACCGACGCGATGCCCCCGATATTTTACCTTTCCCGACAAGATTTCAATGTTAAAATATTTTTTAACATTGAAGCCTATGGAAATATCGGGGGCATCGCGTCGGTCGCGTCGGGACCAATGTTAATGGTCCCGACCGACGCGATGCCCCCGATATTGTCTCCTAGCCGGCAAAATGGACCTGATTTCAAAAGAAATCGGGTCCATCGGGGGTAATCGTGTCCCTTAATTAAGGGACACGATTACTTAAGATTGTGGCCGTGCTAGGAAACAAGTACCGTTTTTTAAATACATAAACAGTAAACGGTTAATTAAGGAAAACATAGGCCCACTAACTGATACTAGTGGAAAAAGTGTTACTGAGGACAAGGGAAAAGCAAAACTGTTAAATGAGTTCTTCTCATCAGTATTTACTAAGGGAGAGCAGACTGTGGAACGAACATTTACCACAAACGGGACAAATAAGCCAGATCTCATTGTGGATTTCACGCCGAAGGAAATAATACTGAGGCTAAGCAAACTCAAAACAAATAAGTCACCAGGGCCAGATGGGATTCATCCGAGGGTATTAATGGAATTAAGGGATGAACTAGCTACCCCCCTACATTATATCTTTAGCAAGTCACTATCGTCAGGTATAGTACCAAAAGATTGGAGAATAGCAGAGGTAGTGCCAATATTCAAAAAAGGAAAAAAGGAAGATCCCGCTAATTACAGACCCGTTAGTTTAACATCAATTGTGGGTAAACTATTTGAAGGATTTTTAAGGGATGGTATCCAGGAATATTTAGATCATCACCGTCTACTCAGTACTAACCAACATGGGTTCGTGAAAAATCGTTCATGCCAAACTAATCTACTAGGGTTCTATGAAGAGGTTAGCAAAAACCTTGATAATGGAAATGCTGTAGATATGATTTTCCTAGATTTCGCTAAAGCATTTGATACTGTCCCACACAAGAGATTGATTAATAAAATGGAGAACCTAGGATTGGGTGAAAATATCTGCAGATGGGTAGGGAATTGGCTATGTAATAGAGAACAACGAGTGGTTGTGAATGGTGCCGTATCAGATATGATACCGGTACTAAGTGGAGTGCCCCAGGGTTCGGTTTTGGGGCCCATTTTGTTTAACATTTTTATTAACGATATTGGGATAGGGTTACTCAGCAATGTATCCATCTTTGCGGACGATACAAAACTTAGCAAAGTCATCAAATCACCAGAAGATGTCACCATGCTTCAAAATGATCTTGCAATTCTAGATGAGTGGGCAAAAAAATGGAAGATGAGGTTCAATGTAGATAAATGTAAGGTTATGCACCTTGGGAGACACAACCAGTGTGCAAGTTACAACCTTAGCGGAGAGGAACTGGGTAATTCCATACTTGAAAAGGATCTAGGAGTCCAAATAGACAGCAATCTAGGATGTAGTGCCCATTGTAATGTAGCTACAAAAAAGGCCAACAAAATTCTGGCATGTATTAAGAGGGGAATGGAAACTAGGGACTCAAGGGTAATTATGCCACTATATAAAGCATTGGTGAGACCTCACCTGGAGTACGGAGTACAGTTCTGGGCCCCGCACTATAAAAAGGACATCATAGAATTGGAAAAAGTCCAAAGGCGAGCAACAAACCTTATTAGGGGAATGGAGAATTTAAGCTACGTGGAGATATTAAGCAATTTGGGACTATTTACATTAGAAAAGAGACGTTTAAGGGGGGACATGCTCAACATGTACAAGTATATCAAGGGCCAATATAAGGAACTGTCACACACCCTATTTTCTACTAGAAAGGAATCTAGGACGCGAGGGCATGAGTATAGATTAGAAGAAAAAAGATTTCATTCAGCTAGTAGAAAGAATTTCTTTACGGTCAGAACAGTCAAACTCTGGAACTCTCTTCCCAGAGAGGTGGTAGCGGCTGGCTCATTAAATGCGTTCAAGGCAAAGTTGGACAAACATTTACTGGAGAAAAACATCCATGGGTACAAATAAGAAATATAATTTGTCTGTAAAATACCAGAACCTACCAAATCAGCAATGAATATCTATACCAGGTTGAACTAGATGGACGCAAGTCTTTTTTCAGCCTTACCTACTATGTAACTATGTAACTATGTATATACCTGAAGAAGAAGTTCGAAATGTTGCAAAAAAGCCAGTATGGGTATGAATTATTGACTCCAAGTCCGTTGAGTGCCGGTCCCACGTGGGTTTGTTGTATGCTGTACAGTAGACAGGGCACTGCGGCACAAACTTTTTGAACAGAGAGTGCCTGCTTTTCGCGACTATATATATATATATGGTACTTGTGAGTTATCTGGACGCCCGATTTTTTGATTGTATGCCTTAAGTTAAGGCATACAATCAGATGCGATGCGATGCGATATCGCATCGCATCGCATCGCATGCGACCATCGGATGCGATGACCCGATTTTTCCATAGGAATCAATGTTAAAATGGACTGAGTCCATTTTAACATGGAATTCAATGGGAAAAAGGGGTCCTTTTCATACCCCTACTATCCAAGTGGGCATGGAGTTGGATATAAACCTGTGGCGAGCGTAGCGAGCCACCGAGCCCGAAGCGTGGCGAGCGAACGGTATTCCGTGTCCCCTCGCGGGGCTCGCTACGCTCGCCACGCTTCGGGCTCGGTGGCTCGCTACTCTCGCCACAGGTTTATATCCAACTCCATGCCCACTTGGATAGTAGGGGTATGAAAAGGACCCCTTTTTCCCATTGAATTCCATGTTAAAATGGACTCAGTCCATTTTAACATTGATTCCTATGGAAAAATCGGGTCATCGCATCGCATCGCATCGCATCCGATGGTCGCATGCGATGTCCCGATCCGACCCGATTTAGAAATCGGGCGTCCGGATAACTCACAAGTACCATATATATATATATAGAATATAATATAGACGCAGGCTATTATTAATATTGTAGTTTATTACTGCCCTGGTGCCCTCAGACCTGCCAGGCTCCCTGATTGCCAGCGTCGCCGCCGCCCATCGGAATCCCCAGTCCTGTGCTGTGCGATGCTATCTGCTGGGGTCGGGGATCACGTGGGCAGCTGGCGTCACCAGCCATCCATCTTTCTGAGTCCTCAGTACAGCGGGAGCAGCTGTGTGCTCCCGCGCATGTGAACCATTCCTCCCTTGGCCATTTTAACTTTGGGCACAGCAGCGGCCGGCCGCGGCCATCTCTAATTAGAGCATTTTGCTGCGTCCGCGGCCGGTAACCGCAGAGATAGGTGGGCGGCCGCTCCTCCTCTAAAATGTGCCGGCCCACCTGGAAACAGACCGGTTTCCCGGTGGGCCAATCCGCCCCTGGACATCGGAATCCCGACTGTAAAATGCTTGACAGTTGGGATCCCGACTGACAGGGGCTATTCTCCCTAATGGGGGTCCATGCCCCCCATAGAGGGAGAGTAGTACCTGTGGAGAGAACAGTGAACCCGCAAGGGGCTCCTTTGCTCTCATCCTGCTGTCGGAGTCTAATGACCATCAGAATCCTGACTATTGGACCCCCATACCACACCCAAGAAGTGAATGGCTGTACTAATTATATGCAGTGGAGACTCCAGAGGTGGAGCTGCAGCACAGTTTAAAATTCAAATAGGGGAGAAACACCAACTGCCATTTCAAATGGACTCACTTGCAGTTGGTGTGGCTCCCTGTTTTTGAACTGTGCAGCAGCACCATCCACTAGCGTATTTATAATAAATGTAATGTGCATGGTGCACACAAGCCCAAGTCTCAGGGGGGCCCAAACCGCACACACTGCACCCATTTTTAATACTAACCAGCTCTGTTGGAATTGCCGAAAAATAAACGCGGCGCCATTTTTCTGCTCAGACTACTGCGCTGTGCACTAAAGTGACACTATGGCAGTGGCAGGATGAGAGGAGGGGGGGCCTACTCCTCTCTCAAAGTGCACCTGGCCACACCCCTGGAGCCGCCCCTTATTATATGGCAATCACTGCAGAATGGATCTATGGTGCCCCAATCGATGAGTTCTGATTTCTCACTTACACCAATCAAACCCTCGGCCTAGGGCATAGCATTCCAAACCTGGATGTGCCAATTACACACAAATTTGCCCACCAGCCATTTTCCCAGTGTTTTTATTTAAGAAATCATTTTTATTACAAGATCCGAAGTACAGTACTATTCGGCACAAAAATTTGACATGCAGTACCAGTGTTTTAATATCAGTCTCAGCGATTTTATTGCTTAAAGGTTAATTTAAAGCAGGTATTCCTTTACAAGTAGGAAAAAAAAGTTTTAAAAAGAGGCAATAAGTGTGTGTGATGACACTTGAAGTAACGATTCTCTTTAGGAAGTCTTAACAGAGTATGGGTTGAAAATATATATATATATATATATATATATATATATATATATATATATATATACACACACACACACAGTATGTCTAGAGCACACTGGTGAAGTGGCGAAGTTTTATCACAACTGTTCTTTAAGGCTCCTGACCTGGAATCATATTCAATTTGTCCTGGAAGTGCAGTGATTACCCATTGAGAACAGAGTGCATGGAACAATAGAGGAGTGACAGGCTGACGGCTGGGAGGGGGCTGCTGCAGAAGATATGTGTACTTTTCTCCCCTGGAATTATTTTAGAGCCACTCTCCGTAAATGCAATCAAATGCTCTTTGGGTGTTGGAATGTCATGTTTGTGCTGACATTGTCTTTATTACATCCTGGCGGTATGATCAAGATGAAGAGAGCTCTTTTGAAATAGAAAGCAATAGTATGCCAGTAAATATAAAAGATGGAATCTCTAGATTGATTGATGCAGACCTTGCTGATATCAAATAACTACATGGCTTGAAAGCTCTTATTTATTTTTAAGGAGACATTTTTCTTTGTTTTCAGTTTGTTTTTGTATGCTTTACCAAATGCTAGATCCAGCGTTACATGGTCTGTCTGCATAAGGCACCTCAACCCTTACCTACATAATTCTGAAGCCTATCACTTTGTATACACCAATATGATAATCAGCTTTTTAACCATTGTGTTTTTTTTTTTTATGAGGTTTGTGTGGGTGACAGGAAATTGGACAACTTCTATTGGCAACTTTGGTGTTACGGGTGGATCTAAGCTGGTAGAGGTGGATGTGCTTTTGTAGCAGTCACTCTCTGGCTAGTGCCTTTCTAAAGGTGCCCATACACGGTGCGATTATTGTATACAATATCGCATCTCATCGCATTGCAATGCAATGAAATGAGATGCGATAAGCTCTAATACAAAAAGTATGTGCAGCACATACTTTTTGAGCTGTGTGATGAGATGTGTGAGGGGAGCGCGCATCTCATCGCACCCAACAATTGTACCGGTCGATTCATTAGTATGAGTATGAACAGATTTTGGCCATTCCATCTGTGCAAAAGGACAGAAATAAACAGAGCTCCTAAGAAAATGGCTGCAGATAAAGAGATGCTTCTAGATTCCCCTATGTGATTTTCTGAGGTGCAAGGCAGAGAGATAGAAAGCAGACACCACATGCTTCTTCCTACGGCTACACTGTATAGATCCAAGATTGTCTAGGTTGACATGACTGTGGTTTTTAGTGGTGCATAGCAGCATTGAAACCTGGGACAGATTAAGCTAGTGCATTATCTCACTTTTTGTTTGAAAGCTGCGTTTAGCATTGGCGGACAAAACACCGATCGACATAGGGATCAATTATTCCTAAGTCTGCAGTCTTCTTTGTACGCTCTCCGTCTGTGTGCAGCAATTTGATCAAATATTTAGGCGCACTCAAAAGCAGTCTTCTAATTAGCCCTGGAATGAAAGGTTTGAAATTACAATATGAAAAATACATATACTCACAAGCATTCTCTGATTTAGCTGGAACCTTAAGCCTACAGCACAAAATCATTGACAGCAAATTGTATTTTGCAGCAGGACAACCAAGCTGCCCCATACAAAGTGGACCAGCCAACAGAACGGACATATTTCACCCAATGTTTTCAGTGCACAAACAAAAACACATGCACCTCTCATTTTATGGGTATTGGTGTGGTGTCACAACTGGGCTATCTGTCACTCTACCTTTAGGCCCAAGGTGCCATGATGCTAACTTTTAATATGTTTCTGGTCTTTGCAGCTGTAACCATAGAAAAGGGGTTATTGCACAGTGCTTTAAGCATAGGCATAGGGAAGCAGGCGGGATGGTATATTGCTATTACTGGAACTATCACTCAGCTACCAGCTATCCTGGGAAGAGGCAGTACTTTCTGTGGATATGGAATACATTTCTAGCTTTAACTTATATTTATCAAACTGAGATAAGACCTATATACTGTATGCCAAAATGTTTTTGGTTTTTTTCAACAGAGATCGGGGGCCAAATGTAATAGAGTGTGAGAATCATAAAGTGAGAGATTTTGGGAGAGTTTTCCCTTCTTTTTTTTTTAAAGCGGCAATCCTATGCACTGAAAAACCAGGTTGATTTTGCAATGTAATTGATTGCCACTTTTTTAAAAATGGGAAATCTCTCACTTTCTGATTCTCACACCCTATTTCATGTGGCCCCAGGTTTCTCGTTATCTTTAGCAGTTAACCCCAGAAAAAAACATTGCGTGGCTTCACTAGAGGAAGCTTCCCAAAACTTATCATGGGACACCCATTTTAAAAGGATCATGGTGGCACAAATCACAAGTATGATTTCTTTCTAGATCCAAGCTTTGGAGCCAAAAATAGGATGACATTTTCTGTAGAATGGATGATAAGTTGTAACCCTCACAATTATATAAAGAGTGTAGTTAGGACCTTATTCTGGTCCATGTGCTCCCAATGCGAATTCGCACGGGAGTGCAATGTTTTTGTTTTGCACATGCGCATTTCTGCACATGGTCATGTGCTGTGTGCAATCGTCCACGTTGAACAGAGTGTTCGTCTGGCGCTTGCACACAACAGTGCAGGCGGGGGGCAGGGAATGCACCCATGGGAATGGCCAGCATTTTATGAGCGTTCCCATGAAAATGATAGAAGTACTCATGCAAATGCCCCGATGACGCGGGTGCAGGGGGCGGGCAGCTGACAGCACCGGATGTCCCCGCCAGCCCTGTCCTCACACAGGTCATGCACAAAACTAAGAATAAGAGAGTGTTTTCATTTTGCATGTACTCACCACATCATTTGATGGTCAGCGACCCCATAGGCTGCGAATGGATGTTATTGCAAAACACCCATTTGCAGCCATAAGGCCGAATTCTTGCGGAGGGGGGCAGACAGCACAGCGTGTGATTGGGCAGTGCTGTGTGTAAACCAGAATAAGGTCCTTTACTTTTAAATTTAGTGGAATGGCCCTGTAGAACAATAACATATATCTTTAAAACCATTTAGGGACATTCAAGACATTGGCAGCTCAGAGAAAAAAAAAAAAGTCAAGTATCCAAAAGTATTTAAACCCGACTGAGAATCATGGGAGATGTAGTTCAGCAGCAGCTGGTAGGCCAAAGGTCGCTAATATCTAGTCTTCTCAGCATGAGTTATATGCCTTGAATGTACCTCATTAAGAAATGAATGGGGTATGGAACACGCACAGTAATAGGGCGCTTGGCACTGCATGTCTTACCATAGGCTGAACAGTTCACTGAGACACAGAATAATAGAAAATCTTAACAGCAGTCAGGACAGTTTAATGGTAAACAAGCTACAGTCGTGCTCTGTGACAAGTCTCTCTGCTTCTGGAGGACCCCCAGTCGTCTGATGCCAGCTGTGGCCACTAAACACCACTTCACAAATGTTCCCTGCTGCTTACTACGTCTATTGCATCCGTAAATGCGGGAGCAGTAATATGAGGACCTGGCTAGGTGCACAGGAAGCTGTAATCTCATCAACCCATCAATGCATCATGCTTATATATGGCGTGGTGCAATAAGCACAAATATATTATAACCTACAGTTACTAAATATAGATACAGAATTCCTAGTGTGTTACATAATTAACCCTTTGAGTGCCAAGTGAATCTGTCAAAATTGGGGTGAAAATTGCCTAGCAAACTGTTTTATTCATTATAATGACCTGTAATGTTTACGTTATATAGGAAATATTATCTTTTTTTGCACAATATTTTTTATTTGAATTGATATAACAAATGTAAGCGACAGTGGAATTTGTAGCCAATATTTTGCACATCTCTTACAGAGATGTTGGCACTTAAAGGGTTAATAAAGTGGATGGTTGCTATGGGTTACAACACATTTTTCTATATTGCACCATGCTATGAAATGAGCAGGTACAGTATGTGTGCAAAGAGCTGTTGATCCGATATGCTCGGTTTGGTCTTACATCCATATTTTGGATTTTCTTTGTGCTGGTTTAAATCCCTTTGCTCCAGGGAAATCAAAAGGAAAACCTGAAAGTGTCTGTGATGCTTTAAAGTGCTTGTTTTATGATGAGTTTTGCATTTATTCCCCTTCCACACTACCTAGCCATTTATCTCTGTTGTTTCCCAGTACGGCACAGTCAGTTGAGCTGAGTGATGAGGAACAATTTAGAGGGATTAGAGATTTAAAGTGAGAAATGTGTTATAACACAAAATATACAGGGAGTGATGCCAACATGTTGTTTTTCTGCATGTACAGTATAAAAATTTTTGGGGGATTAGTCAATTTATTATTTGCCGACTAAGGTTACTGTATTTTTTTTTTTCATTTTGCTGGCTAAAGTAATATTTCTGACAGTTGCTTGGAACCAGTTTCAATATAGATACACACTGCGCGTCAAGTGGTTGCCTTCTCGGTCATTGTTGTTAACAAGCACACACAGTTGTTTTCAATTCAGCCTGTTGGATGCAATGTGCCATTCCAGAAAAGCTCAAGGACACTACCAGCATACCCAGGACTGTAGAGAGCCTGTCTGGGTGCAGGTGATGAAGGAGACTTGGCTGTAACTTTGAGGTGTGGCCACGACCCCTTTAAAAAAAATAACTTTAGAAAAAACTGTTTGTCTGCCAATCTACAAAATGGGCACTGTGTGCCCCTTATACAGAGATAGATCCAGGGAAGGTGGGGCACCTTTGTTACAGTGGACACTTGTATGATACACACATGTATCTCCCAACTATCCAAGTCTATACCTCCGTTTGACTAATGAGTAATGGCTAGTGATTTGATTCATGCTGAAATGTGTGACCATGACCCGAATCACAGCTTCATAATTCCGGTTATCATAGCATTACAAAGCGTGGACAGGACCATATTGACACAAGAGCATCACAATGCCCTCAGAGCTGTCCGCTTTTGCTACAGCACACCCCCTGCAGTGCCAAGAGGGGGCAGCCCAAATAATTATTATGGGTTTAAACAAAAGAGCTAGGGCAAAAGTATTCAATCTCTGTCCTCAGTACCCTAAACAGTACGGGTGTGGTATGGCGGTCCAACAGGGGGGATCCCGACTGCCGATGCTCCGACAGTGGGGCGAGCGCAAAGAAGCCCCTTGCGGGCTTGCTGAACTTGCCATGCTGCGGGCTCGGTGGCTGGCTTCGCTCACCACAGGTTCTTTTCTCCATCTGTAGCCCCTGTGAGTCAGGATTCCCCGTCAGACCACCAGTAGTCTGGATTCCGAAGTCGGGATACTGACCATCGGGATCCCCCCTGTCGGGCAGTCATCCGGCACTCAAACATTTCATCTCATCCAGGTTTCTTCAACGAATCACAAGGTATAAATAACTCTGCAAGTGTAGTACCGTTGACTACATACTTACCAGAACTGCTGCTACTAACCGAAAGTATTTTATACATATATATATACAGTATATTATGAATTTATGTTTTTCACTGCTATATTGGTATTATACTAATGTTTTATTGTTTTATTAATAAATTGCTATATATACTTGTTATTTGAAGCGCACTCTAAATTTAATTCCATTGTGTGCTTTAGATTAATCACCAGTAGACTAACTGGGAGCTGCTGTAAGAAGAGGACAGTCTGTGTTTTTAGATTAATATATCCATGTGAATATTTACTTTGACATTTTTTATTTATATAGTTTTCAATTATTTAATTTATAATTTTTGGTATTAATTGCGCCTGATATTATAATTCCTCTTGGCACTAAAACTAACCTGAGGGAAGTGGTGTTTTCGTTTCACTGTAGATCTGTATTATAAAGCCATAACATACTTAGGGACCCTGCACTGTAAAGTCACCACAGATTTTAGAGACTTTTAAATGCTGGAGTCCAAAATATTTGAATGCTTGCAAAGCCTTGTCATTATTTGGCCGTGTGTTATACTGAATACTAGACCAGTGACATCTCATCACAGCGTCTCTGTTCCATTCCCCAGGGTAGCAGTTTTGAACTCGCTTTAGAAGGTCTCACGGAGAGTGAGCGATGCTTTATTTGCATGTTATGTTACCCGTGACCACCTGCACCAGCTCAGTTTTCATAAGATCTGTGTGAGTAATTGATATCACTAGAGTGAAGGGAAGGAGGCACGCACTGACATAATAACATTACACAAAATAAAAACAATTAGAGGTATGATGGTAATCTAAATATAATTGAAGTCACACGCTGAGCTGAGGCTGTCGCATGCCGCTCTGATTGCAAAAGATCCTTTTTCCTAGTTTGAATGACAGTACAGGGTTATAGTATGCTGTATTGTTGCCTCGTCTCTAATGCTGTTTGCCTGCTTGGAATTTGTTACATATAAGCAAGAAATGTTAGTAGCAGGGAGATTGTATACAAGTGCAGCATCTACTGTATTATCCAGATTGCCTGCATTTTCTTGATTACTGATATTAACATACAATAGTCTTAAGTGAATACAGACATATTCAAATTAACTTTTTGATTGATATTGTGTTTGAAGTCTTAGCAGTAGAACTAGGACTTTTTTCCACAATAGTGGGTAACATAGTTACCAGAAAATGCTGCACAAAAACAAAAAAACAGTAGTTATGTGGCCGAAAATGTCTGTAACACTGCCTTCACATCGCAAAACCCTGCTTTAACTCCGGAATTTGAAAACATTTTTGAACTGGGTTTGAGCAAGCTAAACCCCTTTCACATTGTGAGCCAGCTAAACCCCTTTCACATTGCATGGCGGACCTGGTTTATTACTGGGTTATTACCGGGTTGGTGCCTTTCACACTAAATCCGGTTCACCCATACAAAATGTAAGGAAGAACTGGGTGTGTGAACCCGGTTGCTGTGACTCTATGGTCCTGCTGGCCTCCTGCGGGCTAAGGCTTCGCCAATAACAGCCGCGTTCGATGGAGCTGGTTATGCCGGCTCCACCCCGATGCCGATAATGACTCCTAACAGAAAACAGTGTAATGTTATTTGTAATTGACTTTTATGGCTCACATATTTGTATTATAGCTGAGAATAGACCTGTTTGTTGGTGTTTAGGTACTGTACCAATTACAAATGTTTTTATATAAATGTTTTTTTATATGAGGGAATACTTTACAGTGCCAGTGGTTTGCCTGGCAATGTCTGCCTCCCCCATACCTCCCAACAGTCCCGATTTTATCAGGACAGTCCCGATTGTCAGGGCCTGTCCCGCTGTCCCACCCGCGGGCGGCAGTGTCCCGCGGTGTGGGGGGGCTGTTGGGAGTCCCCCCTGTCAGCTGCTAAGCAGCGGGGAATAAACACTGTGCGCATGCGCACAGCGTCTATTCCCGCAGCCAGGGGGCTGGGGGCATGGCTAGAGGCTCACAGAGCCTCTGGGTCATGCCCCCATAGCGGCAAAATGGGGGCATGGCCTCGCGGAAGAGTATAGGCCACGCCTGCTAAAGTGCCAAAGTTGGGAGGTATGCTCCCCTCTTGTCTAAGCATCTCCCTCCCCTCCTCATCAGTCTATAACTGTATGTTCTGTAGTGTAGAAATATGCCAGCAATGCTTCTCCACTACTTTCAATGCTATTTCTCTTGTTTCCTGATTCAGGATAGCGTCATCAGGCAGGGGGACAGCCTATCACCTCCATTTGCAGAGTTATGTGTTGTAAATACCAGGTCTGAGCTTTTCACCCTGCACAATGAAAAGGCTCAGAATCAGGCAGGATCCTTCTTTTAACCCGTTTTCAAATCCTGGGTTTTTGTAGCCGGTAAATTCACAGTGGTGCTTACACACTGCAGCTAGAACCGGTTTGAAATGCTTAAAAATGGCAGTATACCATGTTATAGCTGCGGTGTGAAAGGGATATTAGTAGAGGTCCAGGAACAAAGACAGTAACTGAAATAATTATGGGCGTTATTCTAGTTCATTCTTTCTTACAAAATCCTTCTTAGATGGACAAAACCATGTGCACTGTGGGTGGGGCAGATGTAATTTGTGCAGAGAGAATTAGATTTGGGTGGGGTTTTTCTTCAAAGTGAGATCTATATTGCAGTGTAAAATCATGCAGTCAGTATTTTCCCTGCACAGAAACAAAAAAACTCACCCAAATCTAATTCTCTCTGCACATGTTACATCTGCCCCCCTGCAGTGCACATGGTTTTGTCCATCTAAGAAGGATTTTGTCAGAAAGAATGAACTAGAATAAACCCCTATGTGCTATGTGGTATGCTAGATTGACAAATGTTGCCTGCTGTGAAATACATATAGTAGGGTCAGAATTGGAGTTAACAACAGGAATCCATGGATCCATTATAACATGTGTCAATGGCTCAGGCTAGTGTCATAATATTTTTATTAGCATTTATTTATGAGGAATCACATATTTTTGCAGGTGACCCCCACAGGTCACGTTTTCTAGGTCACCAGGCAGGAACACTGTATCACCAACTGTCACATTTTAAAAATCCAAAGGTGACCGGAGTCCTGAGGGCCGAGTTTGAGAACCTGTGCTGTCATGCATATGGAGCCAGTAAAGGCCATGGCAGAAAGGGGGCAGATACAGTGTGGCCTGAAATAAAATTCAATCTAGTGGTAGTGTTAAGGATGAAGTAAAGGAGAGAGTTGGTTCATGGGAAGACTAGAGAGGGGAAGGTTAAGTTAAGAATAGTTAAGGTGAGACATGATGTGGGAGTATACAATTGTTATGTAGCATCAAGGACGAGGGTGGGGAAAAAGCTGTCAATATTCCTGAGATGGAAGTAGTAGTTGGGGATTGGTTAAATATAAGGAGTAAATGTGGGGAGTAAATGAGAGAGCAAAATCAAGAAAGATACCCAGGTAGTGGAGTTGATGAACTGAAGTAATGATTGTGTTGTCCATGGTGGAGATGGTAAAGACACAAGAAGGATGGAAGACAATGACATCAGTCTTAGTCATATTCAGCTTCAGAAAGCATTGATACATACAAGAGGTGACATCAGATAGACAGTGAGAAACATGACAGAATGGTGAAGGGGAGAGGTCGGAAAAGGGCATGTAGATTTATGTGCCATAAGCATTACAATAGGTACAGAAAGCCAAAAGTGTTGATGACTGCAGCAAATAAAGTAAGAAAAGTAGGGGTCTAGGATTGAGGGGTGAATTTATGAAGCTTGGAGAAGTGTTATCTATCCCCATAAAGAACGTTAAGTGCAAGGTGATAATGGTTCAGCCAATCAGCTCTTACCTGTCAATTTACATATTGTAGCTGATTGGCTGAACCATTATCACCTTGCTCATAACGTTCTTTATGGGGATAGATAACACTTCTCCAAGCTTCATAAATTCAGCCCTGAGTCTTTATGGTTCCCAGTGAGAAGAAGGAGGGGGCTGGGTGGATGTTGTCACAGAAAAGAATTGGCATGAGAAGGAAAACCAAGAGAGGACTGTGTAGAGAGACTGGATAAGTGGTAGTAGTCTATGAAAAGTCAAGGACCAAGTGACCCATTTATCTTGAAGTAGGTTTGTGTCAGGATGTGTTGAGTGCAGTGAAGCGTTAAAAGCCAATTTGTAGTGGCTCAGGAGGGAATTTGCTTGGTCATTTTAGAAGTGTATGGAAGCAAAGTGTTGAATGGACGTTTTTAGATTTTTCTTGATGGGGAGCACAAAGACTTGTTTTGAAGAAGGGGAAATACCATAAGAGAGGGGAAGTTTGAAAAAAATGTGCAAACTTTAGGCACACATTGACACTGAGAGTCAAGGAGGAGGTTGGGAGAAGCAGAGATAATTTCCTGATAAAGGGATGAGATAAAGATAGCTGTACACACTGCAATAACACCCCGCCCACCACTCGCCCGCTTACGGAGACTACCAGCGGTGCAAGGTGAGACAAAACTCAGCCGCGGCACTACAGTCCCAGCCACACAACGATAACTGAGGTTAATGTTCTCCAGCCACAGACATCTCACTGCCGCCAGAGAGGGATCAACATCACCCCTCCTATATTATTGGGAGCACCTTTTCTACAAAATCATAGAAGATTTGATTATACTAGGCCAGGGGTCAGGGAACTTTATTACCTTTTACCCCAAAATATATTTAGATACGCCGACGATACCCCCTTGATTTGAAAGGATGGAAATCATAATAGTAATACACATTGCACTCCCAGAAATTGATGATATATCCTGCTAGTACCATACACAGGCCCTTATTCTGATTGACGCGGACTTTACCGCGTACTTACGGATCGCGTCTTTACGGCGTCTGCGCATGCGTGGAGAACGCTACGCGCATGTGCCACGCCTTGACTCGGTACCAGTTCGGCCAAATCCCGTCCAAAACTGTTCACCGCTATCAGTCGGGAAATAGGGGCGTATTATGGGCGTCATGCGGAATGACACATGGGCGTAGTTTCAAAGTGGGCAAAACGGGGCGGAAACATGGGCGGACACGGGGGAGTACACTTATGTTGGGGGGCGTACATTCGGAAACCACTCCGAATGCACGCGAGCAAAAAGGGCAGAAATGTGCGGTGTCCACAAGTGTACTATTGCTTTGCGGACACCACTCGTTCATGCGGTAGGCGAACGTACGCCTAATGACTACAACCATTAACACCTGAACCCAATAGAATCTACTCCTTTACTCATTACTCACTAATAGGCCGCTTGTCAGTGCTTTAATTGAAACCATTGCTGCTTCAAGGAAACCTTAGTAATCCCCCACATATGCTGTACTTGTCCCACACTTAAAAACTGCTAACAATGGACATGACTGAATCTTAATACTATCAATACACATGTGTATTAGACATGTACTCATGAAACCACACACATTGATTCCAATTCCAAATAAGCTGTTTTTTATGAGGATAGGTAATTGAATAAGTGGGTCATGTGATGTATTGCAGAAGATACTTCATAGTGGGTTGTTTGGCGTAAATACTCCGCTTACGGGCGGTAGCACCGCTTGGCTCCCGTTCGGATGCGGTATTTCCGAGCATACTCTGTAATACTCTGTAATACCGTGCAGAATCGGAGTGTTTCTCCCGCACACGCATGGTTTGTATGTCGTCCGTAAACACGCCCTGTTCTTAAAGAGTGAGTCCGTCCGAATGCGGAGGACACGTGGGCGTTTCTACGGACGATGGCCGCATGCGGCAAAACACCGTGGCGTGCGGACCGCTCCGTAAGAATGCGGGAATATCCGCACCGATCAGAATAAGGGCCACAGCCTGGCAGCCATTGATGATGATGATGATGATTAAAATGTAAGGCTGTGTGTGGTACAAAATTTGTATGTGCATGCATATAGAGTCATATGCACGCCCGGCTGTGTCTCGGCAGTGCGACCGTCCATTACATTTTTACCTCTGTTCCCTGACCACTGTACTAGGCTGTCGGAGATCACTGAGCACAGGTGAGCCACATACCATACAATTACATAGGAATTATTTCCTCTCCTGCTTTGCTGGGGATGCCCAGTATATCAGGACATTACAATCATTTTACATCCACTTCCGTTTATGCTGAGGTGAACATTGCCCCCTCCTACAGATACTTATGTATCTCTAGCATGGACTGACTTTTTCCAATCACTACTTTTTCCACCCACTTTTTCCCTAGCAGGTTTTCACATTCATTTTATTAATTTATGTTACTACTGTATTTCTTCTTTTTTTTATGTCTCCAGTGTTTTGTATTACTGTCTTAATTGTATATCACAAACAATTATATTCTATATAATTCTTCTAATGTGTTATTCTCCTGCATATGTTATATTAAAAACAATTTATCGACATAAAATCTTCATAAAAATATAGTAAGTACCATATTTGATCCCTGACCCACATGTGCAGTCTTTTTCCCTCAGTAGCCTTTATTCCAGTTCAGGGGAATCCGTACAGAGATCCCTATAGACAGCTGCAGTGAGCTAGGGATCCGTGGATATCAACACCCTGCATATTTATTTCATTTATTTTTTATTCTTATTTTGGGACAAATCACCTAACTTTATAAGTGACTCCACTGGTTCTGAGGAAGCCGCCGAGGGTAACCACGAGATCTAACTACTGCACCATCTGGTCTTTTATACCCCCTTGTCATCAGAAGTGCTCCAGAAATAGCTGCAATATATATTGGATAAGCACCAGCGGCTGGGAGAGGACAGGGGCGACTAACCAGTGCAGGTATCTTTTACCATCAAAAAAAGTCTGGCCAGACATGGACTATTATATATATGAAGTTGTACTTGAAAGGACTGTACTAACATTGACTTTTTAACAAACATCAAAGGCTATTAACAAAAAGGACTTTTTAACAAGACAGACCTCAGGATTATTAATCCACCTATACTAATAATAGGAGGACCCTTTATGTTAAATGTTGTTTGTCCATGTCCAGTGCTGAGCTCACCGTCTAATTATATTTTATGACTATAAATGTTTATGCTATCACTGGCCAGTGAATATTATTTAAATAAATTAACATAATTAATGTGCACATCTGTCTAGCGCAGTTTTCCTTTTCTTTTTTTCTAACTTTATAAGCGCCTGAGGGGCAAATTTATTAAGCTCTGTGAAGTGAGAGTGTCTGTTTTTTATCACTGGCCAATCAGCTCGTAACTGTGAAGTTACAGGCTTGGTTTGAAAAATTACAAGTAGGAGCTGATTGGCAAGTGATAAAAACCCAAACACATTATGACTTCACCGAGATTAATAAATCTAGTCCTTAGTTCTTTCTTTGTTAGTTGGATCTATGACCATGCCACTAAGTTCAGCATACTCCATTTACCTCCTTTATCACCATATCTCACTTCAATAAAGCACTTTTGGGATGTGATAAAATGAGTGATTTGAAGCCTGAATGAGCAGCTGACAAATGTGCGGTAACTGTGTGATGCTCCCATGCCACAATAGGATTGATCCTGAGTTGCGCATCTCTGGCTGCCCGCTGCAAACAGAATGAGAATGAACTGCAAATGGTATACTGATATGATTATATGTACGTCCTAATGCGAACACATGGCTTACTGTTTTGTACATGAGCACAAACATTGGGCTAGATGTATGACGCAGTGATAAGGGAGGAGAAGTGAGGTACTTTATCACCAACAAATCAGCTCCTAGCTGTCCCTTTTTCAACCCAGCCTGTAACTTAACAGTCTGGAGCTGATTGGCCGGGCATAAAGTACCAGGCACTTTATTAATTCTCCTCCCTTATCACTGATTCATACATCAGTCCCACTTATCACTTAGGCAATTACATATATATCCCACGCTAGCTATAGGGGATCCTTCATACAAACAACTCAGAATAATGAGTTACAGTGGCTACATGGCCACAACACACCCCAACACTCTAACAAGATGATTGTCTTGTGTGAAATGCCCATGTGCAGAGAAACAGCCGAGATGCAAGGGCGTAACTACCATAGGTGCAAGGGGTGCAGCTGCTATGGTGCCCAGAGCTGAAGGGGGGCCATCTTGGCTGTCTAAATAATATGTTTTACATACATTTCTAACCATCAGTTGCTAACCAGGCTGCCCTTACAAACTTTTGCTATGGGGCCTACGAATATCTAGTTACGTCCCTGCCGAGATGCTATGCAGCATGCCCAGTATGAGACGATGCAGCTGCATAGAAGTTGGGCATGGGACAAATCAGGCTGTTATGGGCACACAGAAGAGGGGGTTCTGCTAACCTGTACTAGACTTCCCCATCCTGTACTAGAAAGGAACCTAATAATGTGTCCATGTACTATATTTTATATACAGTATGTGATGTAAAGTATATGTGGATATACAATTTATCATGTGGGCAGTACCCAACACTCCTTTTCATAAAAGGCATGCTAATTGAAATTAATATGTAATCCGCTTTCAATGTGTGATTTTCCATATTGTATAGTATGTGCCAACAGATAGACGCTACATGTTTACAACTACACATCATATGGTATAATATAATAGTGATATAGCTACAGTACATGAATACAAAACTGCAGGTAACACCTTTAAGCCTTTACCCTTTATAATCACTGTGCACAATGTCTTCTAATGATAAACAGCCATCATTAGTACAAACAGAATTGATTGTCAAGTTCTTCCCGGCTTATTAGTGCAGCTCATTCTATTTTAAAGAAACGTAATTCTTTTTTTGGGTTGTTTTATTTTGTGGTGTTCAATTTAATAAAGCAACATTTCTAGAGAAAAACATTGCTACAGTGCTGCGTAATGGATGCTTAAAATGTTTATCAAAAACATACATTCGGCTTTATACTCATTTTTTGTGTTGAACAAACACCCCCCCCCCCCCATGTGCGTTCTTTTCCAAACACATGCATTTGTTTGAGCTTCCCCACACTAGATAAAACATCTCTCTCCTAAATGGCAACATATTTTTAAAGTAACATAATTATTATTATTATAATTATTCTTCTTATTACCAAAAACAATAATAATAATAATAATAGTATTAAGTCACGCATAATGGGAATAAGCTAGTATTATTATCTTTGAGGCATTGGTGTATCTATATTAGTGCATGGTGTGCGGTGCACCGTTGACCCTGCATCCATATAATTATATTGACCTCTCTAGAGTTCCCTGGGCTGCAGATAAAAGTCACTGGAAAAATGGTGCGGAGGTCAATGGTGCGGTGGTTAATGCGGTGGCATGTCTACTGATTGGTTAAACCACACCAATCAGTAGAGATGCCTCTGGGAACAAAGCACAAGCACCATAGGTTTGGAGACCTGCGCAGGTGCTCTAGACAGAGCCATAATGGACTGCATATAGGTGTATTATGTGTGATATATATATATACAAAACCAGCAGGTGGCACTCGGTTTCCACAACAAAAGACTCAAAGACGTGTGTCTATCAACGTTTCATTTATCTAAATAGAAATTTCCACCTGCCACCTGCTGGTTTTGTATGTATCCTGACCTGGGGTTTGGAATTGGAGGCATCGGGGCCAAGCTTTATTCCTTGGAAGAGTGCCGACTTCTTTGCATGTGTATATATATATATATATATATATATATATATACATAGATATAGATAGATAGATAGATAGATAGATAGATAGATAGATAGATAGATAGATAGATAGATCGTTTACTGGAGGATTAACATTACTTTAATCTATAGATTCTGCATTAAGTGCCAGAAATTATGGGTTTCCCTGTGTACATTAAATGCAAGGAAATATCTGCATTGAGTGCACCCTCTGGGGCTTAATGCACATGGATGCAGCAGTAATTGAATAGGTCTGGGATGACATTTAGCTGCAGAGTAAATCGTGCAGTAAATTGAATCTGTCGCAAAGTCTCAGGTGCTGAGCTATGGTCTTCACGGTTCTACCCACATCACGAGGATTGCCTTTAATAATCTACAATTCTTACTGGGCAGTAAAGACAGAGGTTTCGCTATCCACTTGTAAATAAAAGGTTTTGATCCTTTATACAATTGGAGCGCTAAAGCTGCATTAGCTCTTTCTAGGAAAAGAAGGTCCTTCAGCGCTCATATGTTTAAAACCCCTCTCCGGTGCAACATTTATCTGGGACTTTCCATGGGCCATCACAAGTCTTCAGCTCACTTGTAGACACCCTGGTGCATGTGGATCCAGCAGGTCTACTAAAGTAGCAGGCAACTCAGGGGTACCTGCTACCTGCATATAGGCGCACTAGCCAGGATGCATATCAGAGTACACAAGGGCAGGATCACACAGCCGTATGGTTATTTATAATATATTGAACTACATAAAGTAGTACAAAAAATATTTTTGATACATATGACAAATTGAAATATAAAGGGCACTTTGGGGTAAAGTTACTAAAATGGGAGTTCTATTGAAGATGAGATGTTCCCAATAGCATCCAATCAGATTATATCTATTATCGTCTAGAAGGTGCTAAATAAATAAGAAGTAGAATCTGGTTGGTTGCCATGGGCAACATCCCATCTTCAATAGAACTCCCGTCTTATTACATTTACCGCTTAGTCTTTATGAATGATTGTTCCTCCTTTTGCAATTGTAGGGCTTCTACTTTCTCAGAATTCAAATCTCAGCCATGGAGGATGAGCTATTGGCCTGTAACTATCAATCTTTATTATAAAATGAGCAGCCCTCCCTAAGGACTAAATGTTCTATCATATGGTATCTTGTGGGTCGCCGTGTAGACACTAAAATATTACTGTAATTACTCTTGTTTTGTTTCCTGCTTTTCCCAGATTATTCTTGTCCATTTTTATATATACATTTTAGGCTATACATGAATACAAATGACGGGAACTAGCAAGCAGCAAAATGGCTACCTGAAGTTCCCAGCCTAAAAACTTACCAAATAGCCATTTTGCTAAATGAAGTCAGAACTGGATCACGCATCTCACCCCTGCAGTTTAGACTCTAAAATGAAGTATGGCCAATGATTTTTTTGGTACTCTTTACTTAGCACGGCGCCCATCGAGGGCATTGAATGCACTAAAAAATCGGGTGCGACGCGACCGACGCGATGCCCGCGATTTCCCATAGGGAACAATGTTAAATGTCTCAATTGACCCGATTTTCCTGTTCAATGCCTCAATTGACCCGATTTTTCCATAGGAAACAATGTTAAATGGCCCACAGAGGCCAAATAGGCACCCTGAAGTGTGAAATGGCCCCCACAATTGTTAACGCCACCCCACAATCAACGTGAACCCGAAGCGTCCTACGACCTTTTCATACCCCCACTATCCACGTCGGCGTGGAGTTGAGAATAGAATAGTGGCAAGCGCAGCGAGCCACCGAGCCCGAAGCGTGGCGAGGGGACGCGGATACCTTCACAGGTAAACGCGTCCCTTCGCGGGCTTCACAGGTAACCGCGTCCCCTCGCGGGATCAAAATCGTGGGCGCCGTGCTATGTAAAGAGTACCATTTTTTTTCCTCTAAAAACGTAATTTGAATAATACTGTAAGCTCTGACAAGAAAAAGGTAACATGTCTAAAACAACAGTTGTGACACTATCTACATGGGAGAGATGTGTTGTCCTCTCCGTGGATATGTTTTTGCCTTCTCTTGTCAGTTCCTTACTCATTTTAGCAAAACTTAATTCCCAAACTCCCATTGGACCCTGGCATGTTAAAGGCATAATGACACTCCAGGAGATCAACTGAGATGCCCTGCTCACCTTCTTCCAACTCCAGGAATCCTAACTTGAATCCCCCAGTAATTGATCTTACTAAATTCCTTAAAATCAGATCTCAACTACAAGATTTTTGTAGTTGATACTCTAAATTGTGTACTCTTTTATAATTTGCATAGATTATTGTCAGCAAAACATAATGGTGGTGTAATAAAATAATATATACAGTGAATAAGAAAGGGAAAGATCTATGAATCATTCCAGTGAAGATTGGTTAAAGTTTGTTTGAACTTGTAATACAATAATTGTAATATATTTTACCGCGAACAGGTAGCATAAAATCTCCACATTCAAAGACATTATGAGACGGAAATAACAGGCAGACATCTTTGTCCTTAACAAACTGATCTGAGTGAAATAATGTACTACTATTCTTATAAGTGAAGTCTATTCAGCAGGCCTAATTCAGCATGGAACACTAATCAGAGATTTTTCAAATCAAGCAATTATTGTTCACATAGCTCATGTGCGGCATCAATTAATGAAATAAATATTTGATTTACAGGAAGCTGGCAATTTTGGGCATTATCTGTGTGTGTTTGTGAAAAGTGCCCTGGCATTATTTAGGTAGCGTGGGGCGGGCAGGGGTACCTGCGGCAGATGTGAAGTTGGGGTCCCTTCGTCGGATGGGAAATTAGCGGCGGGGTCCCTGCGGAGGATGGGAACTAGTAGTGCTACTTGTTCCCATCCGCTGCAGGGACCCCGACGACTGCCCATCCGCCACAGAGACCCCGCCTCTGACTTCATATCCACCGCAGGGACCCCCTGCCTGCCCCGCACTGCCTGAATCCCGTGCTGCCCAGGTGACAGGGGGATCCTTCCTCCATTGAGGGGGGGGACCTGCCTCTGTCCATGAGGGGGGGAAGAACCTGAATCCGGGGGGGGGGGGGGGGGGCTGGACCTTTTGTTGTCCAGCACCCCCGCAGACCTTTTTCCGGCCCTGGTTTATGTAACAACAAACAGCTTTGATGATTGCACCAAAGGTAGCAATTTTACATTAGTAAAATAGGTAACCCTACAATAAATTCAGAAACTGCTACCCCAATTCAAAACTGGTATTTACGTAAAAATAATATCTGAATAACAGAAGAACTCCATTAGAAATCAATGACTGTTCAAAATCACCAAAACTACAAACAGTCTTTGGTCAGGGTTGGATTACATTTGAGGCTGATAAGACTTAGAGACACACAGAACCTCAGCAGAGACATTTCCCTCCAACTCACAAATGTCAACAACTGTTTTTCATTTTATCAGGAAATAAGAAAAGAGGGACTGAGGGGAAAAAAAGTCAAACAAAATGACAGCATCATTAACACCTTCATATCCATTAGCCAAAGGGCTTTCACCACTAATAACTACATTACTTGCAAATTAGATATTTATTGAAAACTTTCAAATACAATAATTGTGATACAAGCACATACGCAGGGCCGGCGCCACCACTAGGCAAATCTAGGCATTTGCTTAGGGCACCAGCCACTGGAGGGCGGCACTTCGCCTCTCGCATGGAGGCTGCAGGGGTGTCCGTGCCGGGTACCTGCAGCGCTGTGTGATCTGGCGGCGGGGTCCCTGCAGTGATGCGCGCTATCTGGCAGCCAGGCGGCGGCGCGGGAAGCGCTGCTGGGTTTGAAAACATTCCGCATGCTGATTGGCTGAGATTCAGCCAATCAGCGTATGGCGAGTTTTCAAACCCATCAGCGCTTCCCGCACCGCCGCCTGGCTGCCGGATAGCGCGCATCACTGCAGGGACCCCGCCGCCAGATCACACAGCGTCGCAGGTTACCCCCCCCCCCCCCCGTAGGCACCGGGGCGCCCCACCCCCCCTCGCCTGGCCCTGCACATACGAATACTACAGAGTAGATAAATCTAGGTCACAATTCTGAATATTGACGTATAATATGCGGTTTCTCTAGATATCAATCAGAATTCTCAAATAATAATTCAAAAACTGTATAGATAAGTAAACAACTAAGTATAGGCGACTAGAAAGAAAAGAGCAAAGAAAGAGCACAAAATGAAAGGGTTATAAAGGAGAAAGATAGGGGAATATTAGAAAAAGAGAGGAAAGAGACAAAGAAAGAAAAGATAACTATATTACTTCTTAAGCATGGTACACACTAATTTCATGTGGATTATTTCATCATCAGTATGATCAGTTTATATTGTATGTACGTCCTTAATCTAAAGACAAAACCAACAATGTTCATTAACTTGCATGGTGTTGCTAGCACTACCTCTAGGTGTGCAGGACATCAAACCTAGCATATGTTTTAACATATGCGGTTATTAACGCAAGGGACAGCTCTTGCGATAAGAGCTGCCCCTTGCGATGCAGTGCCGGCACTGGACTTCCGGGTCTGTGACCCGGGAGTCCATCTGCGCATGCGCAGAGTGACGCGCCGGCCGCAGGGCATGCTGGGTGACGGATCCCTCAAACAGCGCTGCGGTAAGAAGCCCATAGGCTTCTGCAGGGAATCGCCAGCGTGACGGTCCGGCACTCCACTGATGTGGTGCAACTACCCTGGTGCCTCCTGGGTAAATCTGGATAGAAGGACTCTGCTTAGACAAGCAGACAAACAGCGGCACTCACGGGTTTTTTCAACAAAACTGTGTATTCAAGACCAACATTTCGGGGACTAGCCCCTTTGTCAAGGTGCAGGTGAACCTGTACCTTGACAAAGGGGCTAGTCCCCAAAACGTTGGATAGATATATATCTATCTATATATATAGAGGAATGGAAGAGGCGGCACTCAAATGGGATTTTTCAAAAGTGTATTGTGGCAAAAGATAGGACCAACGTTTCGGGGTCTTAATCACCCCTTTGTCAAGGTGCAAGTGGAAATCCATATGCACCTTGACAAAGGGGTGATTAAGACCCCGAAACGTTGGTCCTATCTTTTGCCACAATACACTTTTGAAAAATCCCATTTGAGTGCCGCCTCTTCCATTCCTCTACCTACCTGTCCTGGAAGGCACCGGGGTATTCGGACCCAGCTGCGGGAGTGCCAGGCCTTCTCCATTTTCTATCTATATATATATATATATATATATAATGTGAACAATAAATATGGATGCGGCGACTACTTGTATAATTTGTATAAAATCCGGACTGGATGATATATAAGAATTTTAGGTAATATACACAAAAGTAGGTATAAAAGGGAGTAACATTTATTTATACAGTATAAAAACAGGGACATTTATAGCAGCAATGTTAAAAAACAATTAATTGGATAAAATAATTTATAAAAAAAGATACCAAGAAAAAATAAGGTAGTAAGATAAAAAGGAGAGAGATAAAGCTATTTGCTTATCTTTTAAGGTAGGCAGGCTTGAAGAGGCTACTTCTTCAAGAAAAAGTCTGCTAGACGAAACACGTTGAGCAATCAACAGCCTCCTAATGACTTACAAGTGGCGCTACCCATCTACTCCATATATATATATATATTTACACACATATATGTAAATTGTCTTTCTCTTGATAAAATGTTTTGTTTTGAATATATGCTTGGAGGCTTTGTGCCCCATATTTCTCTATATACTGATGTAAGAAGCAGTAGCATACATATACTTATATTCCGTTTTTTTACTAACCTTTTACCCACACATAAATCCACAGTGAAACTTTAAAAACATTAAATATGGATTTGTCAGATTAACGGTCAATAGTAGAAAAGATTAGGATTTGGATAGATAAGATTTGCTATATCTACTGAAAGCTGCAGTGACATGGGTCAACTTCTTATACTGCTATAATACCTTCTGCATCTGTTTCTCAACACTGCTTTGCATAAACTGTCTTAAACATAAGGTTAATGTTGCAAATAAAAGAGGAAAGTGGCAAATACCAATGTAGCTAATTTCTGAAACAAATAGAATGTTACAATTCTCACCTACTGTCCTGGAAACTCCACGATTTAGGGAAGCTTTCCCTGGCTCTCTGGAGATGTAAACCCCACCCCCACCCCAACCCACTTTCCCAGATGATTAGTTGGTCCAGGAGCCCAATGGTGTATTTTGTGATGAATTGCATTATTGTGGCTTCTGCAGTATATGAATGGGGGGGGGGGGGGTGTCTATTGATAATTAGCGCCTATAGAATTATTTAAATAGTTGGTGATTATACCTTTGGCTATGCTGCTATAGTGCAGGCATTTATTACGATATGAGGACTAGAGCTACCATCCATCACATCCGCGCGGCAAAAAGGGGGTGTGGCCTCATGGGAAGGGGGCATGGCATCACAAAAAGGGTGTGGTATTACACTTTAGACCATACACAGTAATGCCCATTACACATTTTAGCAAACTTCGTAACACCCATTACACATAAAGCCACACGCCGTAATGCCAATTACACATAAGGCCACACACCATAATGCCCATTACACATTGTGCCACACATCATGATGCCCATTACATACTATATAACAAACCGTAATGCCCATTACATATTTGCCACATAAGTGCTGCTTACCTACGTGCGCATTGCTAGGGGTTCTTGCTTGATGGCACCATAGTACCCATTACACATGATGCCGCACACCATAGTACCCATTACACATGATGCCGCACACCATAGTACCCATTACACATGATGCTGCACACCATAGTACCCATTACACATGATGCCGCGCACCATAGTACCCATTACACATGATGCTGCACACATAATGTCCCTTAAACATGATGCTGCACACATAATGTCCCTTAAACATGATGCTGCACACCGTAATGCCCCTTACACATGATGCTGCACACCGTAATGCCCCTTACACATGATGCTGCACACCGTAATGCCCCTTACATATGATGCTGCACACCGTAATGCCCCTTACACATGATGCTGCACACCGTAATGCCCCTTATACATTAAGCCACACATATATGCGTAATGCCCCCACATAGTGCCACTTGTAGCGTCCCTTAAGCAATGCCCCCAAAAGTGCCACTTACTGTAAATTTTTATATGAGCCTTCGCTGCTGCTGCAGGGAGAAATGGAGAGCGGTGCAGCTGCTTCTATGGGGAGAGGAGCAGAGCGCAGCACAGAGCACGCTCCCACTCCCCTCCTGGTGTCCCCTCTAGCCAAATGGACATTTGAAATATTGTGCGCGCTGTTGTTGTGCGGGACGTCAGGGGAGCACGCCGGGCGCCGGCACCACATGATTAAAGGGGGGGCGGGCTGAGGTGAAAGTGGGGAGAATTGGAGCGGAAGCTGCAGGGGTGACAGTCATTGAAAGCTGGGCAGAGAGCAGGGGGCTGCCCGGCTGTATTCAGAGCACTGCAGGTCACGGCTGTTTGAAATAATACCCCTTTCACAACAGAAAATGCAGGTATTTACCTGGGAATATGGTCCCAGGATCATGCAGGGACATTCCCAGGCTGACCCCTTATACACCAGCCTAGTCCCTGCATTTTCTGGTGTGAGGGGGAGAGACAACCACTCCCCTCTCCCTACCCCCCTTTAACCAACCAGCTATATCTTCGGAACCAACTGACCCATTTACATGAGACCAGTATCATATTGAAGACATTTTGAGTTGGCTTCGAATGATTTTGGTCCCGTGAAACTGGGCTGTTTGGTTCCAGAGAAATCTGCCCTCAAAGAACATAAACGTGTCATGAAATTACATTTAAGAAATGAAAAAAAAAAATAAAAAAAAACGGTTTAACCTCAATATCCCTGGAACCAATTGATTCATATGGATCCAGCCTGGTATCAGATTGAAGGCCCAGCGATTTGGCTTCGACTGAGATCAACCTCGAGCTTCAGTGATGCAGAAGGGGGAACTGGCAGCCATTGAACTGGGTGGGGGTCAGAATTAGCGGGTCCCATGTTATCCTATAGGGAAAACGTTCCAGATTTGCCTGGCAGTATCTCCGGTTCCCAGGGGGCTAGAGACACGGGGCTGGGCTCGTTGGAAAGCCCCATCCCTCAGCTACAAAATGGGCTAATGGGTGCACCCCCGGACCACCCCCTAGATTCGCCTATGATCACATCTATAGTGGTGGAGGTGCATTCTGCATGCAAGAGAACAAAGCCAGAAAAGGACCTTTAAAATGTCAAATTGGAATGTGCACCAATCCATACAAACAGCCACAAGGAGGGATTTAACTGGAGATAAGACCCTCCTTGTGGCTGGTTCTACATATTTTATGTGGGATGCTTAGTCTGGGAATAATGTCCCCTACGGGACATGCATTGGATCTGCATCGTGGCAAGGTGATGGAAAATGACAGACATTATTTCTGTATATTTATAGGGAGCTAATTAATCCAATTAAGTGGCACTTGTGGAAATGTATGCACCAGTTTTAATTTTCGCCACACAGCTATATAAAAAAAATGTCATCCCCCTTAATGCATTTATCTACTCTCCCCAGAGGCAGATTTATATTCCTTCCCTACCAGACATATTTTTCCCCATGAGCTAAAGGATTTAGGGATCACACATATAATGTGTCTAACACACATCTTTGTATTTATCTGCTGTGAAGTGAATTAGCTTCTCCAAGATTGATTGCTTGCGATGGCAGAGCAGGGAACATGGCTCAAGACTTTATCTCCTCTCTGTATGTAAGCCAGAGGTAGTTCATCTTGATGAAGTGACCACTAACATTCTACATTTCCCAACTCTGCTGAAACAAAACACAAGTGGAAGATCAGTTTTTATTAACCCTATCAGGATAGTTCTTACTTTTTTTTTATTGTAGATGTAGTTTGTGTTCTCAGATTTATCTTTGTTTCAATAATTAGTTTTTGTATTAAAATCCTGGCCTGTTTTTATTTCCTCCAACCCCTCAGCGGGAGGAAATGCTAATAAATATACTACTGTATGTGGAGCAGAGTTGGGAGACAGGAATGTATGTTCCGGACCCAATTGTTTTGCCTCCTCTTCATCCAGTTAAAGTCCTGCTTGGAGCCCCAGTGAAAAAATCCTCTTAATCGAGTGGGGTTTTTTCAATCCTTCTAGCAGCCTAACGACGTTGGCGAGGAATTTCAAGAACATGCGCATGCACAGCTATGTCCAATGTAGAATTTAGGATACTTAAGCCTATTGGGCCAAGCTCCGAGAAGCTAAATGGAGCATCTTCACAGTTTCAACAGACAGCCATGGGATCACTTTGCTAACATTAAAAGCCCCCATCCACTAATGCGATATGGCCACTTTTTATGTGATTCTGACGCATTGCTGCGAAGGATTGTATAAAAAGTGACACATCACATGTCATTTACCTGTGATTGCAATGTGAGGCGCGTTCCCGTGCGCCTGGCAGTCACAGATCCTATAGGCTGCCATGAATATTTGTTGCAGCTAGGATCGCATACAATGTATTATATGCGATCCTGCCATCCGGTAGCTGCCGGGTGAGATTGCGGGGTATCACATGCAATGTACTGCATGTGATACCTCACACTAGCGGATGGCTGCCTTAAGAGAGGGGGAGCAGAAGATATCTCGGACTGTTGCTGCATTACCCCCTTAATAAATAGTCTCAATACTGTACATGAGCAGTCCTCTTTGTGCTATATATATAAATGATAATATTAATAAAGGCAAATGAAATAATCCAGCCATTAAAATCAACAGTGATACTAATCATATATATATATATATATATATATATATATATATATATATATAGTGAATTAATTGAAAATATATATTTATATCTATTTACTTTTATAAAGCAACACTAATCTTCATAGATAACATCATGAAATAATGTCATATTTGTTCATAATCCATTACAGTGTTAATGTTTGTAGACTCCATCAGGCAAGCTTCCAGCATTCTCCCATCACAAGTTACTCTAACCTCTGACAATACTGCCTGGTTCTTCTTCCTTACATTATCAAGTATACAAACACCTTGTTGATGGCATCACC
This sequence comes from Crinia signifera, assembly GCF_055691185.1. Classification (NCBI taxonomy): domain Eukaryota; kingdom Metazoa; phylum Chordata; class Amphibia; order Anura; family Myobatrachidae; genus Crinia; species Crinia signifera. Next base: position 75,207,102 of record NC_139225.1, read on the forward strand.
TAAACTGAAGCACAGGCTTGTGTCACTGCATATATTACTGGGGTCAACGGACATATTGAGGATTTGACACTGTCAGCCCTTGACAGATGTCTTTGGAGGATGTATCTTTGTACCTTCACTTCCCTGGGGAACCACAGCCTGACTCCTAAAACATGCAACGACACAAAGCTACAGAGCACAATTAGGAAGGAGGCAGCTTACATCTGGACTGAAACAATTGTTATAGGATATAATGCAAAGTGAAATACAAGCAGCAAAAATAAAAATGATCAAACTGGCTAGAGATCACACAAATTGTGTATTTTGTGGAAATATATGATAAATATATCTATATAAATATATATAAAAAATAAACACTATAGGTGAAATAACACCCAACAATAGCATTAGTTGACAAGACATTTAAGGGTACTGTATGCATGTTATAATAATATAATAATAATGTTCATTGTTATAACTAGGTTTATTTTTATATATATAGGCCAACTAGGAAGCTACATGAGTACATGCTATTCTGGAACTACTTATGTGTTTTGTTTAATCATTTCATTTTAATTATTATTATAATGGATGTCCAAAACGGGTGATCAGGTATGCTTTAGCTCGCTTTCCGACCAAAGTCCTTCATCAGATGCTTCTGAGGATGCTTCTGAGGATGCATCTGAGGAAGGACTTTGGTCCGAAAGCGTGCTAAAGCATACCTGATCACCCGTTTTGGACATCCATTCTCCTGTTCCCGTGGACGACTGACGGTATCCAGACCTGCCGGCTTATCCAGAGGGACACAAAAATTGGAGACCTTCTAGCCATTGTGGTGATATGCTATTTTTATTACGTTTTATTGTGAGTGCATTTACACTATAAAAGTGCACTATGTCCTATCCTTTTGAGTTCCCCAGAGCCAACAGAATATGTGAGCAAAAGTGAGAAGCCTGGAGGACATTATTGATCCTAATAAAAGGATCTTAAAGCTATTTTATCCATTCTGCATGTGAGTGCATATAAAGGAGCACAAATTATTACACCTTTAAAAACGATACTTTGCACCATGTTGTTTTATTTTGAGTTTCAGGGGCAGATTTATTAAGCTCGGTGAAGTGATAAACTGTCTGGTTTTTATCACCGGCCAATCAGCTTCTAACTGTGCAGTTACAGGCTTGATTTGAAATATACAATGGGGAAAAGGGAAAGACTAGCACAGACTCTTGCTTTATTATTACACATCTTAGACCAACATACTCTAAATAAATGGACCTGACACGTCCAAATAATATCTCCGGTTGGTGATGCTCCCGCGAGTCATAAAGTAGTACACTCACACCCAAGAAGAAAAAGGATGACTCTCTTTGTCGGGGAACAACTTATGAAATCTAATAGTCCTCAATGATATTCATTAAAGGTAGGAACCTACAATCACCGTCACAACTCCTGTCACTAATTTCACCATTGATGGGAGAGAGAAAGAAGGGGGCGGTTACCAAAAACAATATTTTTATATTTTTTATAATGCACAATAATATAGTAAAAGTGAAAAGGTACAATAGGTGGTACCAAATATCAGCACCAAATTTTGTAATTGTGTCAGCCAGGGTCAAAAAATGGTCTCAATGTTGGGATATCATCCCATGAGGCATTGGGATAAAAAGAGAAAGAATAGACAGCGCTGTAGGACTATATTATAAACATATAAAATATTTATTAATTAATAACAATCACATTCTTATAAAAACTCTGGTTATATATGACAAAATATCACCGGCCGGTGTTAAGTACACATAAAGATCACTCCCCTTATGACACCCAATGGTTAATTGCTTTAAAGTAGTTTTGCACAAATATGCATAAAAGTCACCCTTCACAATTCTTTTGCGCAATAAGAACTGGGTTAGTAGCTTTGTTATTAATTAATAAATATTTTATATGTTTATAATATAGTCCTACAGCGCTGTCTATTCTTTCTCTTTTTGTTCTTCTATTCACCAAGGGTTGAGTATCCCTTGGAGATAGCAGCTTGGACTATATTTAAGGTTATTGCGCTCAGTGCAATTCTATTCCAGCACCAAGATTGCCCCCTCCGGACGGTCGTGCCTGTCCCTGGACGCGCGTTTCACGTGAGTGAAACGCGCGTCCAGGGACAGGCACGACCGTCCGGAGGGGGCAGCCTTGGTGCTGGAAGCAGATATCATGAAGCTCACTAAACGCTAAGTAGAAATATTCGGGCAGCTATCTCTGCTATTATGTTACAATGATTTTTTGAACCCTGCATCTGCATAGGGCTGCAGACCTGAAAATACCAGGTTAAAACTTCAAATTTTAAAACCTTGCAAAAGTAGAGGGATATATATCTATTTGATCAGAGATAGCTGGTATGAGATTAACTTTTGTTTAATCTAAATTGTGGGGAATAAGGCAGACTAAATAATGTTGATTTATTTTGAAAATAGTATTAAAAAATACATACTATCCAATATAATTCCCTATCTAGGAACTGAACTTTCCTATACCTAAGGGACTCTCATTGTGCTCAGCACCAGATTGATCTCCTGCGCTGGTCATACCATCAGGGGTGATACTGGGTCTGGACTCCAACAGCAGATCCCTATTTTTCTTTCTTCTACTGATCTCAAAATTTGGCCTCAGTTATAATCACCCCCTCATTCAGTCCGTTCACTGCCTTAATGACATAGGCCGGAAAGTAGGAATGATTTGAGATCCAATGAGATCAGCTATTTTCAATACTCTTATGTCTGTCTCCGCCTCTCCAAGGAATTTTCCCCAGCTATTCAGATACTTAGACAGCACCATATAATTAATTGCCATTTTGCTTATGAAATACCGCAGAACTATATGCTGTGGTAACCCTTCCGTGACAGTCACCTGATTACTATCTACGATATTTCGCCGAATTTTAACCATTATTTTTCACGTGTGTATATGTAGACATAATGGGTGACATTCTATGGTTTGAGATAAATGCGCATTTTTTTTATCGCACCACTTCGCCCTTTTTAAAATCGCAAGATTGGCCCGTTTTTCGCATATTTAATGAGATGCGAAAAACGGGCCAAATAGTGCGAATAGGTGCGAGTTGGTGCAATGTCTTTAGTCCTGAAAATGTGCGATTTTCATGTCTGAAAATCGCACGTTTGCAGGAAATCGCAAATTAAAATAAAAAAACCGAGCGCGGGGTCCCCCGCAAGAGCATAACCAGCCCCGGGCTCATTGAACCGGTGCTGGTGACATAAAATCAGGGTCCCCGACAAATAGGGGTCCCCTTGATTTAATGAAACCAGCACCAGGCTCAAGGTCCGGCGCTGGTTCCCAAAATACGGGGGACAAAATGACTAGGGGTCCCCCGTATTTTAAGAACCAGCACCAGACCCAACCAGCCAGCAGGGTAATGCCACAGCCGGGGGACACTTATTATATAAGGTCCCGCGGCCAAAGCATTAACCCCCTGGCTGGTCAGCATGGGCAGGGGTCCTGGGGAAGTGGGGACCCCCCCAAAGAAGGGGTCCCCCCCCTCCAGGACTTACCAGCCCATGCTGAAAGTCCGGGGCTGTCCCCGATGCCCCTGGGCGGTGGGCATCGGGCTGATGTAAAGTGTAAAAAAAAGAATATAAACTATTGTTTTCTACTGTAGAACTATGAGTCCCAGCAAGCCTGCCCCGCATGCTGGGACTTGGAGAACCACAAGTCCCAGCATGCTGGGCATTAAAGGGCCCGCTGGCACTTGTAGTTCTACAGTACAAAAAATAGTTAAATAAAACACACTGACACCCTGAAAAATAAAAGTTTAATACATCCATAACACACATACTGATACTTACCTACCTTGAGCCCGTAGGTCGGTCCCTGGATCCTGGATCATTGCAATCTGTGCAGGGTTCTGGCTAATTCGCCCATCAGAACCTGGTCTGATTTTTGGGCGAATTATAGACACACTTTATACAAATCGCATACCATTAAATATGCGATTTGTATACTTTTTCATGTGAAAACATCTGGATGCGATGTGCTGCGAAAAGCAGCCATCGCATTTCCAGTGTGTCCAACTTGTTGGCCAAAATCGCACTTTTTTCACATTTTCGCAGCTCATTAAATATGAGAATATGGAAAAAAAATGCGATTTCAGCCGTTTTTGCGAAAAAAATCGCAAAAGTCTAATTATCTCAACCCATAGAATGTCACCCATTCTATCTATATAAAAAAATCTTTTTTTACACTTTGTCACCTCAATAAACCTCAGCTAGGCTATCCCAATGCCTCATGGGATGATATCCCAACATTGAGACCATTTTTTGACCCTGGCTGACACAATTACAAAATTTGGTGCTGATATTTGGTACCACCTATTGTACCTTTTCACTTTTACTATATTATTGTGCATTATAAAAATATTGCTTTTGGCAACCGCCCCCTTCTTTCTCTCTCCCATCAATGGTGAAATTAATGACAGGAGTTGTGACGGTGATTGTAGGTTCCTACCTTTAATGAATGTCATTGAGGACTATTAGATTTCATAAGTTGTGCCCCGACAAAGAGAGTCATCCTTTTTCTCTTTTGGTTGATTTGAAATATGACAGGTAGGAGCTGATTGGCCAGTGATAAAAACCAGACCATTTTTCTCTTCACCGAGCTTAATAAATCTACCCCTCAGAAACAGTAAAAGTTCACCACCTATCAAGCAGTGCAAAAAGGAAAGTACTGAATGTGTATAGAGGTGGAGGGATAACTATTGGCAGCGCCACTGTAACACACAATTTTTTTTTTTTTTGCTGTATTGTTTCTCAAATGCCTAGTTTGGAAGCATGCAGGCTTTAGAGTACAAATCGGCAGGGCTGCCATCGGAAATTGTGGGGCCTGTGACTGACAAAATCCCGGGCCCCTGCCCCTCTGGTGTATTAAATTGATTATACTTTTTGATAGAGGACCAGCCAGGATGGCGGCAGCAGTGCCGGCTCCTCAGGCTCGCCCTCCTCTTCCATCTGGTGCACGTGGTATGACATCATCACACAGTGGGGGCTTACTGTGTGGGCTCCCAGCATGTGTATGTTTCTGGGTAGCGGGCAGCAGGAGGATCAGTCAAGGCCTGGGGACTGTGTATGTGCGGTGGGCTGCAGAGGACCCGTGGCCCGCTGCTGTGTAGTGGGGGATGGCCTCCAGTTGACCCGCGGGCACGGGCGGCTGCAGTGAATGGGTGTGCTGGTGGGCTGCTGCCTAGGCCCTACCCTCTGTCAGAGCATCCGGGCCCGGGACAGTTGTCGCCATAGCACCCCCCTGATGGTGGCCCTGCAAATTGAAAACAGGCCCTATAAATGGACCTAGTTTCCTGGAATGGCACTGAGAATAGGGAGTAGATATCACATGCTTGACAATATTCTGTCTTTCCCCTTTGGGAGGAAGCAGCCAGCTCTGCATGACGGAGTGTGCGGCATATGGGGCGGCATGGCAGAGGGTGATACTGTGTAGGGGCGGAGCATGGGCGTGTCTGCACAATTGGATCATTGCAGACACAATTACAGGCATTGTGAAGCAGATGAAGTGATTCCCTGAAAATCGCATAATCAAGGGGATTGTAGGAAGATAGCGAATTCCTGGGAGACTTACCCACTGTTCTGGGGGTCTGGAGAACCACCAAATTTTAGTAAATCTTTCAAACTTTCCTGAAGAGTCGCCAAATATAAGCTATCACCACTGCAGATAAAATGGAGATGACCTAAAAAAGCAATATCATTAAAGGTGCGTACACACAGATTTTTCTGTCTGATCTAGGGAAGCCAATCCCGGGGCATTTTTTCAATCCCGGGATTCGGGATTGAAAAATGCTCAATCCCGGGATTCCCGGGATCCCGGGATTGGCTTCCCTAATTTGAAAAAAACGCCCCGGCCACCCTGCACATTCACAGTACTTACATTTGCGGGTGCTGGGTGGGTGGGCGAGCGTGCAGATATTGCTGGGAGCCAGGTGAGCTGCAGGTATGTCTGCTAGCCGGGTTGCTGGGAGCCGTGTATGTCCGGAGGTCGGGTAGCTGGGCAGGGGGGCGGACGGGTGGTCGGGAAGCTGGGTGGGCGGTCGGGTAGCTGGGCAGGCGGTCGGGTAGCTTGGATGGGTAGCTGGGCGGGCGGGTAACTGGGTAACTGGGTAGCTGGGCGGGCGGGCGGGTAGCTGGGCGGGCGGGTAGCTGGGCGTGCACTGTGCTGGACTGATAAGGTGTTTTGAGCCGGGTTGCTGGGCGTGTGGGCGGCTGTGTGGCCTGCGCAGCGTGACAGCTGACCTCATCACGCTGCGCAGGCCGCACGCCGGGTATGGGAGAAGCCGGGCAGCGTCTGAGCCAATGCTCAGACGCTGTCCGGAATTAGACTGCGCATGCGCAGTCTAATCCCGAAATCCCGGGATTGGAATCTCCAATCCCGGGATTGAAATCCCGGCATTTTGGGGGCCAAATCCCGGGATCCCGCCGATCCCGATCCCGGGATTGGCCACCCTAGTCTGATCTCACTGGTGGGAACAAAAACCTGGAAATGAATGGGAGCATATGACAATCAAAAAATTGTTCCCAAACGCTTGAAAACAGACAGTGAGGTTTTTGTTCCCACCAGATAGATCAGACAGAAAAATCTGTACGTGTGTACGCACCTTTACAAACAGTGATGCCACAACTAAAATGACATATTAAATTCTAAATCTGTAATTATTGAAGTATAGGAATTTCATTTTCTGTTTTGGTGCAATTAAAAAATTCCCATCTTCTGATTTCTACTATTAAACTGACATCTTATTAAATACATTCCCACACAATTTGCAGTAGCTATAAAATACATGGCTGCACAGTGTGTCACAACAATTTATCTAGGTACTTTGTACTGATTGTGGCCTACCAAAGTATTTTACTGCATAACAGGAGTGGTAGAGAGCACACACACACATATTATGACAGCTATTGATTATACTACGTGCCTCATTTAGTTTTTTTTTTTTTTTTCTGAGCGTCAATTAAGCTGCCAACTTTGAGCTAACTTTAACCTTGTTGCCAGAGAAACTTGAGGCAGATTCTGTGTTACTTGGAAGTAATGCTTTTCTCAACCGAAAGACATGACAAGATGGAACGGAGAGGGACGACCTGCAGCTTAGCCCTCAAATATACAGCTCGCCGCTAAAGAAAATTACATTCAGTCTTTTTTTACGATGATATTTTCAACACAATATACCATTTAATCCATGAGAAGCAAACCTAATATATTGGTAATAACTATACAATATTCTAATAATAATTATAACAATAATAAATGTTTCTATTGCTGTGTAAATGAATACTCTTATGGGCCTTTATTCAGATCTGATCGCAGTACAAATTTGTTTGGAAAATGGGCAAAACCATGTGCACTGCAGGTGGGGCAGATGTAACATGTATAGAGAGAGTTAGATTTGTGTGAGCTATTTTGTTTCTGTGCAGGGTAAATACTGGCTGCATTATATTTACACTGCAATTAAGATTTCAGTTTCAACACACCCCACCCAAATTTAACTCTCTCTGCACATGTTACATCTGCCCCACCTGCAGTGCACATAGTTTTGCCCATTTTCCAAACAAATTTGTACTGCAATCAGATCTGAATAAGGGCCATGGTGTGTACACACGGTCGACGGCTGTGCTATTCGATCCTGATGCGAGATCGAATCGCACAGCAAGCCATGAGACATGCATGCAATTTTGACTATATAGTACAGATCTGTACTATATAGTCAATGCAGCCCTGGCTTCGATTTGGGCTGTGCATGAATCGGGATCGCAATCAGGATCGCAGGCTTAAAAAACCTGTGCGATCTACATGCGATCCCGATGCAATTTTGACTGTATAGTAAAAATTGTATACTGAATTGTACTGTGTGTACACACCATTGCATGTGTGGGAGTTGCTTTCTGAGAAAAAAAGATGACTTTTTTATGTCAATAAAACATAATATTACTTATGGTGGTTAAATTATTAGGCGGCACAAAACTACTCATCTCTCACTTTTTACAAATTCAAAGATCTATAAAGCTGTGGACACATGGGCTAATGTTGCGGCCTCCGATAATGATTCGATATCGGCAGCCAGGTGCCGGCATCGGCTGGGAATCAGGGATGGCACGGTTGGGGGAGCAGGGCCATGCTGCAGACTGACTAAGCAGCCATCTTACACAGCACGGAGTCTCTGCTGTGCACATTAGAGCTCACTTACCCAGGGACTGCTGACCACTGACTGTCTCATCTTTAACCATGGCATGGCTTTAAGGTACACCACCCCATTTCTATGCCCATTCTAGGTTATATCCCCGTAGGCGTATTGTCTGTTTTCCAATGACAAATAGTGGTATACCCTCTCTACTCTCCTATAATAATCCTTTGATTCTCTGGATACACACTACGTTCTGTGGCAGAGATACTGCCCACCCTGTCTTCGCCAATATAATATAGACATAAGGAGAAATAGTGCATCAGTTTGCCATGTTTTAGCAGTTAGCTACTACTGTATATCCCAGTCTCACCGCTCTGGATGCTCTCATTCGTGAAACTATATATATATATATATAGAGAGCGTGGTGGGTGCGGCGGCACTCAAATAAACTGACACAAAACGACCTGGATAACCCAACGTTTCAAGACCTGGTGGTCTCTTTATCAAGGTCTTCACTCCTTGATAAAGAGACCACCAGGTCTTGAAACGTTGGGTTATCCAGGTCGTTTTGTGTCAGTTTATTTGAGTGCCGCCGCACCCACCACGCTCTCTATCGATACCCTCAAGGGATCTTCAGCGGGGGGCACCAGCCATACACGTATAGACCCAGGAGGAGTGCCGCAGCCATCCAATTGTTATATATATATATATATATATATATACATATATATATATATATATATACCTATGGTATACAACTACTCAGGACCCATCCACAGGTTTACTAGGACTGCAGATTTCCACCTTGAAATATCTACCCTATGCCATCATATCGGATAAACACAGCATTCCACTGAGGCATAAGGGGGAGATGCAGCAGCCATACCCACAGCAGGGTTACCCTTTATATTGACCCTCCACCAATTTACCTATACTGGAGAAGTAATACAATTGCATTGTTTGGTACACCTGCCATGCTTACCTTGTATCACCACTGAATAATACAAGAATATGTGATGTCCTGATTTACTGTACTTCTGGACACCACTACACAAATTCCTGACATATGCTCGTTTTTGCAAGTGGCTTAATTCAGACAAAACTGACTTTGAGATATAATATTACAGTGATCTTCTTGTGTCGCCAGGGTTTTTTAAGTATACTACAAGCTATCAGTCTACAGTGAGAATTTGATCTCCAAAACACAAGATTATATTTACTGTTCATAATTAACACATTAGTTATCTATATTGGTATTAACCATCTGATATTATTTCCCCACTGTATAATTCGCTGGCTCTTTCACCGTTTAGGTGCATCAGATGTATTTACATTGATATTGACTGAATCTATATTTGATAAGTCGGACAAATGGTGATACTTTCCTTTATGTTCAGTGTTGTTTGTTTTGTGTTTGTACCTCTTGCCTTTTAATAGCATTAATTAAAAGTTATATTTTATCATAATCTAAAGGTGTCTATACACTTGTCCGATTTGGACTGATTTAACCCGTGCCCGATGGTTTGGTCGGAGAAATCAGCCCAAATTGGAGGTGTTTGACCTGCTGCCCATCCGAATTCCGACTCAGCCCACATCCCAGTGGCAGGGGATGGGGTTGCATGCCAGACATCACATGTGAAAGGACAGAATGCTATGTATCGCATGTGATCCTGCTGCCCGGTAAGGCCCATACACTGCTGTAATCCATCGCAGTAGTGTATGGGCACCTTAAGAGCCCTTTTTTTTACAACTTATTGACTCTCTGGGGAGCACTTCCATGTGAGAGATTCTACCATTGTACTCTATTCTTACCAGATTGTGGTTTATACTATACCGTTTTGCCAGATTTTCCCTAGCTTGTGCACTGGTCAGCATGGAGATACAGGTTTAAGTGCAAAGGAAGAGAGAGGTCTGGGGAGGGGCAGTGAGTGGTGTGTGGAGGTGCAGTGAGAGTTCTGTGGAGAGGCATTAAGACATCTGTGGAGTGGGCAGTGAGAGGTATATGGAGGAGCAGTGAGTGAGAGGTTTATGGAGGAGCAGTGAGAGGTCTATGGAGGCTCAGTGAGAGGTTTGTTGAGGGGCAGTGAGAGGTCTGTGGAGTGGGCAGTGAGAGGTTTATGGTCACCATTGTTTACATGTTTATAAATTCTTACCATCTGCAAAGTGGTACTTCATCTATTTCCTTAGTCCCTATATGGTGTCAGGATCCGGTGTGGCGCTGTGGCGCAGTTTCCTTGTTTCGGGGTCCAGCATTGGGTGGGCCTGTCTGTCTGCTGACTGCTGCTTTGAGCCTATGCTGGTGTCCGGCCTTAGGGTTTGCCTAGAGATGCCATGTTAGCTGCTTCTGCTGTTCAGTTATAATTGCCTTCATGGCACCTGTGATCAGCTGACTGCTGATCACCAATTTTGGCATGGTCATGTTACAATGATGTTATCTCCCATCATTTCCTGGTCTGAGTATATTACGTGATTACCTTCATCAATCATAAGGGGTATAAGAAGGTAGACCTGAATTCCAGAATCAACCAGAGCAACCTTGGTCATCCCTGTGTGAAGTGGCTCCAGGCTCCGTAGATTTCTGCCAATTCCTGTGTATCTATCGGTCAAGCCGATTCCATTGTATCCATTGGTCCAGCTGATTCCCGCATACCAATATCTGTATAAGAGCTATATATTGGTTTGTACACACGGTGAGATCACCTTGCTATTCAATTTTGCTAACTCTGTACTATTTACATACAATTCATACATTCTACATTCGATTTGCACTATATAGTCATTGCTGCCCTGTCTATCTGGGTTGCGATTTGTGCTGTCACGGGAGCGCGTATCGGGGATCGCAAGGTAAAAAACCTGTGCTATCTGCATGCGATTTTGCCTATATAGTCAAAATCTAGGGTGAAATTTAATATGATGAGAGATTCAGAAAGTGAGAGATTTAGTAAGAAATCTCCAGGTTTTTTTTAAAGCGGCAATCATTTACACTGCAAAATCAAACTGGTTTTGCAGTGTAAATGATTGGCACTTTAAAAAAACCTGGAGATTTCTTACCAAATCTCTCACTTTCTGAATCTCTCATTATATTCAATTTCCCCCTAATGTCAAATCTCACCGTGTGTACAAAGCATAAGGCTTCCCAGTTTCCACCACATTAGCATCAGTAACAATACGGGTCAACAAACAGGTTAAAAAAAAAAAATAAGTTAAACATTTAAACCAGACTGTTTGAATTGCAAAAGAAAAAAATATTAGACTGCAAAACGTTAAACACTCCTAATTATATGGAATTATATCTGATGGACAGAAATCAGGATGCAATGGAACTTGCAATTATTGTTTTTAATAATACTGTACTGTATTAGTTCGCTATAACCTGTAGCATGCTTGTTGTGCAGCTTTCCTGCACCCCACCCTAATTTTACCCACATGACCTCTGATTCTGCCACTTCTCCTTCACTGCTGTATCCCTTCCTTCTGCATAGTACTGAATAATTGAATGCGCCTGAATGTTTGCAGTCTATCTAAGCCGGACACATTAATGAATGGCTTAAAATTAGCACCAAGATTTCGAGGTAATAAAGTGTGGTGTATAATGTAGTCAGCCATGGTATCTTATTCTGGTGTATGCAATAAACAGGATCTTGTCACTCGTACTAAAAAGTATGATCTATCTCTGTGCCATTAGACAATGTACATTCTATTCAAATACATGAATAAAAACATGATAAAATGTTCTCGTATTTTAGCTGTTGTTTTTGTAATTTCATTATAATCACTTAAATACACTTTACTTGCCTTAACACAGAGACTGTCAGAATCAGTAATCATTGTGAAGCCAGCGTAAGCTGCAAAATAACCGCAGTTATCTGAAAGGTTTTTATACCGCCTCCACTTTGAAGAAATTCCATTGAATATGTGAGTTATCTGAGCATGGCATGACATGAGCAGTCACAACACAAAGCACATTGATTAAGACTGAATATGTCAGCAACACCTTAAATTACAAAATACACACTGGTTTCAAGGAGGCTATTTCTGCTCTGCTATGTGTTCAGAAATTACACCTTATCTATAATAGACCGGAATTGTCTTTATTGCAGTAGTAAAAATAAAGCAAGGTGTATATTCCTTTCTCTACTCTTTCTGGCATACTTATACCCCTTTTACAGCCACGACCCGGGTTATTGCCGCTCCACTCTGGGCCGGCTTGGTGTAAATGGTGTGAAAAAAAATTCCCCGGGAATCCGACCCTGCAAATGATCAGGGTTGGACATGGGGCATACCCGGAGTCAGGGGCCATGTAAACGGGTAACCCGGGCATCCGACCAGGGGACCCTTTTCCACCAATGGGGGACCTCATATCTCTGGACTGCAGCATACTGCGGTCAGTCTGGAGGTTGGGCAGGGGCCGCATACAGCGTCCACTGCTGTACTATGCAGACAGCAGCGGAGCCGGGGAGGAGGTGAATGGATGCCTGTGTGCGGCATTCACCTCACGGATGGAGGCTGGGGGTGCACAGAGAGAAAGCCCAGCAGGCTTTTCCCCAGCATGTTGGTTGGCCTTGCGTGGGTCCCGGCTGGCGGATTTCCCGGCGCTTGCGGATGATATCATCTCCAAGAGCCAGCTCAGGGCTCGACTTCACCGGCATTACCGCCGGGCATTATGCAGGGGGATGTTGTTGTAAAAGGGGACAACTGCCGGGTCGCATCCTGGTTGGAGTCAAAAACTTTGGTGTAAAAGTGGTATTATTGGCTACTTCAGTAAACCACACAGGTTGCCAAAAATTGGTAATTGTGATTTTGTCAATCTGCATGTACACGCACGTGTGGCCTCTTAAATTGTGCTAACATTGTGTAAAATGTATATCCATTGGTGTTCTAAGGGCCAGGGGCATCATCTGGGCAGTTACATGCAGCCGCTGAGACCCAAAAGAATGCAGACTGGGCAGAGATGGGGCTACTGCTGCCCTAATAGCAATGCACTGGCAGGGAGAGACGCAGCATGCAGGCCGGCATTGCCCTGTGTTGGCCAGTCCCTGCATGCTGCCAAGGAGAGTGGTAGCTTCACGAATCCTCAGAAACAACAACTCAAGCTGAATCAAGCCCTCAGGATGGAACTAATTGTATAATAGGAGTTGTAAGCAACTTTATGATTAGACCACACACTTAACACTCATCTTAATCATTAGTGTACACTTATTCCAGTCCTATCCCTTTTGCAAAACATACATCTGCAAATAACCTTATTTACAGTTCCAGACATGGAGATCATGTGCCTGCAATATGTACAACTCTCTATTGACGTACATGCATACATAAGTGCTGTTTTGGAGCATGTGCAGTGCAAAACCACACACAATGCTTACGTCTTACTCTCTGTCAGGCGCATAATACACTTTCTGCTGTGACACCCCGAAGAGCGACATCCACGTATGTAACACAACATTTTGAAGATATAAAAAGAAATGTAAAATGAACCTTATTTTACCTAAAGCACACACACCAAGCACACACACTCAGTGGTTCTTTGCATATCCAATACCTCTTTGCCTCTTGTTCTCTTTAATCTTTGTAGTTTACATACCTTTATTACTTATATTACCCCTTTACTCTTCATTTACTTTTAGTCTCCTTTCCTACTGAGCCAGTGGCTGTCTGCTCCTGGCTCCTGTCCATGACAGACATCCTGAAGCTGCGACATCTACTGCAGATGCTTACTTGCACCCAACTTCTTTATGATGATGCAGGAAGCCGGTATGCGGATGGGACTTGTTTTCACAAGCCCATACAGTATCTAGTGGAGCAGGGGAGGAAATAGCAATGTGCTCTCTCCTCCCCTTCCTCTGCTGATTGGCCAGATAGTACCCTTTAGCAGGAATGAGAGCGGGAAAGCGCACTCTCCTCCTCTGTGAGCATCCTGGAGCAGAAAGCAGAAACATCTCCACAATCTCCTTCCCTGCCTCTGCTGTTTGGCCAGGTTGAATCCTGTTAGACCATGCCTTGTGTGTATGTCATGCCTCTGCTATTGTGTGTGACACACCAAATATTGACTTGCGAGTCGCAACACACAGTTTGGTGAAAAGCTGCCTTAATATACAGCAAATGTAAGATTCTTTAAATGTACTCTATAATCCTACTATACAAATACATTTATATATTATCCATTAGAGGGACAAACTCACCATCTTTTCTAAACAGCCCAAAATCCTAGCAGAAGTCTCATAAACATACTGTACTCCAAAATCAGGGTTCTCTCCTGATGAATAAGAAAATATCCCGAATGATGTCCCGACAGTCTGTTTCTACGACATTTCTGCTAAATGCCCGACAGTCAGGACAGGGGCTAATTTCCCTCGTGACCACCAAAGAGCGAGGATAGAACCTGTGGTGTGCGCAAGGGGCTCCAATGCGCTCACCCCCGTCAAACTACTGACAGTGTCAGAGAAAGAACTCGGGGGCGCATACCACACCCAAAAATATACTGTAATATTATGAAATCACATCAAGCACTAAAATGGGCTTTTATGACGTCTTAATGATGCAAGTTATTACCAAAACATTTCTGCATTTTATTAACAATTTATTTTCTACAGGTCATGAAATGACCATGATCAGCCATGTGCTCAGCCATGTGCTGCGGTAAAGCTATTATGAATGTAAGTGGAAAAGTAATGTAATAAGAAGGTCATGACAAGTCCCCTGGGCCAGAGTCCTGGTCACTAACACAACATCTTCAATCCCATTTGCTACACCTTCACAAATGAGAAAGATAGCATTTGTCTGCTACAGAAAGAGTGGGATCGATATCCTCATATTTCCCTGTATCTTCACTTTCTCCTGACTATATTCCTTCATAATGAGACTTCATTGTGTTAGGGATTGTTGGCTACATTTCATCTAAATTGCACATGAAAACAAAAGAAAAAAGAACCACTTTGGGATGAACCCATGTCACAACAGACAGTGGCATCAGATGGGGGTGCGTCCCACAACCAGGTGTCATCCAGTGTGACATTTTACTGCAGTACCTGGCTCCTGTTCTAGAGAATTAGCCAACAGTGTAGGACATAGCCCTTAAAATTAGGTCATGCACCCTTTTCTGATGCACGTGCCTGGGGTCTCCGACAACAGATAGCATTGCTTTAATTCCAACTAGGAGCTATCAGTACATGCACTGGTAAAACTATGGCTGGAGTAGCCCTTATGGGGTGGTAACCCCCCTCTAAATTCTGCCACCCATGGGGACTGCCTGGCAGCGGCAGCGGGTTTCCCATTGGAGGCGTTTCCTGCTAATCACTGTTGGACAGGCAATTCCGGGGTGAGGTATTTTTTTCCCTGTATGGCTGCCAACCTGGACTGCAATTACCAGAACTCTCCTACTACAATGGCAATCCAATCTGATTTGTGCCCATTTGCAGGATTGCGATCCAGTGCATGTGTACATTTCAGATCAGCACCAGACTCCCTGGGACATACCGTTAGTACTGTACCTGCTGTTGGCTGTTGCACATGTTCAGAATAGCCGAACAGTCACCTCTATAATAGATGGGCCAGCGTCGCCAATATGCTTCTAAGGTGACATACACATATTGAGATTTTACATAGCAATGTGTGCTAAGCAATTGAGGTTAGACAATTTCCCTTGAACTTCCCGTTGTCTTGATCGGCCATACACTCATAGCGACGTGCGCTTAGCAATATGTGCTAAGCCTTTTGTGCCATGCAAAAATCTATATTTCTTTCCACTGGACATAGAGGTCATTTGTTTGGCTTCTACATAGCCCAGTGTGTGTGTTCCTGTGCCTTTCATATGCCTTTGGCAGAGAAAATAGACTGTGAATAAATTACCTGCTGGCACAATATAACTATAATACTGGCAATAATAAGCTACATTTGAAACCTCTCAAAATCCATGTTTTTTTTTCAATGATGTTTTAAAAAAAAGTTAGCTTTTTCATTTATTTCACAATTAATGCACTTGGGGGCCGATTCAGCGGTAGCTGCAGTTTTGCTAAAATAGCAAACCTGCAACTGCAGACTTTCGCATTCTGGGGACTGTCCAAGTATGCAAAGTTCTGCCCCGGCACTAAGGGTATTCCCCCTGTATACGCAGCATGGCTCTATATTCAGGTGCACCCGCGATCGCACTTTGAAAGTTCACGCGGACTGCAGCTGCTTGTATGCGCAGAAGTCCAAAAGTCACCTGTTTTGGATTTTCGCGCTTCTCTGTCAGGCCCTTAGTTTTGAAATATTTGTATCTTAAAAAAAATTGTCTTTCTTTACATTGCCACCTGTATCTCAACATCCTTTGCTCATTGTAAGCTTGCAAGCAAGACCCTCCTCCTACCTTTTTAAATGTCTGTAAATACCCAGTGTGTTGTATTTTTGTTTCCAATTGGAAAGTGCAACAGAATTTGCTGCTGTATATAATAAACTGTTAATAAATAAATCACGTATCAAAATGAGGATGATAATCCTTTTAAAAACTTACTGATTCTTAGCAATAAAAGGGTTAAAGGGGAAGTCAACCTTTTATTTCAGTAGATGGGTATATTCTATTTTTTACTGTTGTGGCCCTTGGGCACAACAGTAGGTGACAGGACTACTGACAATGTATGGGGACTATTTGCGTTAATATTTGTATTTATGTTTCTGGAACCAGCTAAGAGGTCCCTGTTTATATTTTTTTATCTAGAGTGAAAGTAATAGTAATTTGCTGAATCATGAATTAGCCTTACTTTAATATAGCCAGTTAGCATCTGCCAGCAATACATCTGTTTCATACAGTACATGTTAAAAATACATATTTCCGATGTGTTACTCTACCAAAGTAATGATGAGGTTAAAGAGGCATATTTTTGTATTTCCTCTTTTATCTGCAAACCTTCTCTATTCGTTTATTTGAAGCATTACCTCAAATTATTGCAAATACAAGGTTGCAATATATGACACACGCTGTATGAGGCTGAAGTCGATATTTACGCTTTATAACATAAAGTAGCTTAGTAGCTCTGTGTATATGTGTGGTATGTATGTACATAGTAAGTTTGCCTCATTTATATTATACAGTATATACTGGTATAAGAGGAGACTTGGTAAAGAGCGCCCTCTGTAGGATCAGAGCAGGTATTTGTCACCACATGTAATAAGCACTCTGCAAGAGTCCTACTACCTTGCATGGGAGGAAATGAAGTATTTTCTGTATTTCTGCACCATGATTAGTGGTGTGATGTGCTATTCTTTATTATCAGAAGCGGATATATTTGCAAAGCACAGAAAAGGCTAATACTCGCTTGTCACCATATAAATTAGAAATGAATCATTTTATCAGTCTCTCTTGTACTATAAATATCTATTTTTCCCTGTTCGCAAAACTCAATAAATCCTAATTTAACAGCTCGGCTTGCCTCTCTGTGTGACGAAGCTGCCTCGCAGCAGTGCTCTGGAATCTGTACATCTCTTGAATAGTTGAAGCAATAATCCAGCGTGCTTCTGATGGCCTGATCTTGTCATTTGTCATGACTGCTCAATCTGCCTGGGCTCATTACTACTGTAATAGTTGCACACAAGCAGAATGCTGGTTTCCAGGCTTGAGTGACCTCAGCGGACCAAGTTACTGGTGCTTGCCACCATATGATCCTTCCCAGAACATACATCTTTTTGTAATTAAACCAATTTTACTTTACTCTATTTATTTGTAGCTGTATTGTGAAAAAAGTATAAGTTACATTATTCCTTTGAGTCAGTGCCAGATTAAGCCTTCGGGGGGCCGGGGCACTTTAGTAAAGGCAGTATAAACTTGGTCAATGGGTAACTTCAGGGGATATATATATATATATATATATATATATATATATATATATATAAAGACAAGAAAAGGGTATAGAGGTGCGCTGGTAGTTTCACAGAATGTGTGTACACACAGATGTATAATGACAAATTTTAAAAAATTTATTTCTTAAAATAACATAAAACATACTGAATAGTACACATGATCCTAGTAGAATAAATTATATGTGTGACACACACTTTCCGACAGATTGTTATTATGATACAGTCAAATTCTTATTTTCTCAGTTGAAGAACCCTTTTTCTGAAAGACCCTACGCGTTTCGTCCCGATGGGACTTCTTCAGGGGTGTTAGGGTATCAATCGACAGGTGTGTTCATATAAACCGGTTGGATGGAAAAAAAGGGGAAACTGTGCCCTGATCGCAGTGGATACTGTTAAGGTATCATAGATCCAGAATAAAAACACAAGCCAACTGCTGTAGGCATCAATGATATAAATTCTGTGCTCCTCAATACCATAGGTAAGATACACGGTGAGGATTCTCCTCTGGAGGGATGAGTGTGTCTCAACAGTCAGAAGGCGAAATATATATATATATATATACATACACGTATGTACATACATACATACATACATACATACATACATACCACATGAAAAGCCTGTGTTTGTCCCTCCGCACCCTCAAAGTGCGGCTACGCCCAAACAGCTGCGAATGGATGTTTTGCATAAACATCCCTTCGCATGGCTCGGGTAACCGACCATCGAATGATGTTTAGCGTGCACGCATATATAAGTGACTTTTCAGTAGCGGATATATGCGTGCACGCTGGCGTGGATATGGCCGGGCAGCTGACATCCGGTGATGTCAGCTACCCGCCCCTCCACACCCGCGTCACTGCCTCATTACCATGAGAACGCCCAGCGTTCTCATCGGAACGCACATGGAACGCTGGGCGTTCCCATATGGTGATGGGGCAGCCCGGCGCCCCCCGCCCATCTCTTCCCCCCCACGCTGGCATGGGTGCATGTACCCAGCGACCCGAAAGGTCGCTGTGGGTGCACGCACCATACGCCTGCACATGCGCAGATACCCGTCTGCGTAGACGCACAACATCGGTACTGCGTGCGAATCCACGCAGTACCGATTGGATCTGAATCAGGCCTTAGTCAACTCCCAGTAATGCACTGCACACTGGGCTCCCAATGCATTTTTTTAAAAATACATGCCAACCACAGGGGGCCCCTAGCTAGAGGGGGGCCCAGGGGCACTGACCCCTTGTGCCCCCCATTATAATCCGGCCCTGCTTTGAGTGCCAACGTTGTTGTGAGAGCTCCTAAAAATACCTGCTAAAAATGCCAGCATCGCCCACGTCAATTAATTCAAGGTTACTTAAATATTGCACCCAAAAATAAACAAACACCGCCAGCGACGCTGGCATTTTTAGCGGCTATCTTGAGGATCTCTCACAGTAACATTGGCACTCATAGGGTTAAGTGTTAAAGAATATATCTGACAGCATAATACCATTTCCTTACCTGCCAACATGAATAGTATCTTCAGGGAGATGTTGCTGCTGGAGTGACACACACATCAGTGCATGATATCTTCACTTTCATTTATTCAGACAAAGATCATAACTACCCTGAAACTGCTTATTATTCAATTCTATGGGACTTCAACTGGTGCTGAAAATTGGTGCTTAAGAAATGATAGAAAACCCAAATGTACTATTAACCCCTTCCCGACATTTGACGTACATTTACGTCATGGTCGGGAAGTACTTCCCGACACATGGCATAAATGTACGTCATGGGTTAAAACTGTCACCGCGTCTATAGACGCGGTGACAGTTTGGAGATGTCTGCTGTCCCTGACAGCAGACATCCCCCCTCGCCGCCCGGGGGGGGCAGGGATGCCCCCCCCGGTCGGCGATCGCTGTGATTGGCTGTTCAAATGTGAACAGCCAATCACAGCTATTTCTGTGTTACCGGCGGCTATGCCGCTCGGTAACACAGAAAACGGTGGTGATCGGTACAGCACCGATCACCACCGATCCGCGGACACCCCCTCCCTCCCACCCGGCAGCACTGTGTGCTTACCCGGCACCCGGCAGCCGCTCTCCTCCCTCTGTATGCGCCGCAGCGCTGCCTCCCCCCTCCCTCCCTCCCCCCGCCAGCAGCAGCAGCAGCACTAGGGAAAAAAATGAAATGAAATGAAATGATTATATATATATATATATATATATATATATATATATATATATATATGTGTGTATATACACACACACACACATATATATATATATATGTGTGTGTGTATGTGTGTATACACACACACACATATATATATATATGTGTGTATATACACACATATATATATATATATATATATATATATATATGTGTGTACATATACATATACATATATATATATATATATATATATATATATATATATATATATATATATATATATATATATATATATATACAGATAGATATTCCCGACCGAAGACGTATATATACGTCATGGTCGGGAGGTACTTCCCGACCGAAGACGTATATATACGTCATGGTTTTAAACTGTCACCGCGTCCATAGACGCGGTGACAGTTTGGAGATGTCTGCTGTCCCTGAGCCCCGGTCGGCGATCGCTGCGATTGGCTGTTCAAATGTGAACAGCCAATTGCAGCGTTTTCTGTGTTACCGGCGGCTAAGCCGCTCGGTAACACAGTGATCGGTGGTGATCGGTGCTGTTAAGTACAGCACCGATCACCACCGATCGCCAGCCCCCCCATCCCACCCGGCAGCCCCCCCTCCCTCCCACCCACCCGGCTGCCGCAGCGCCAGCACCCCTCCCAACCCCCCACCAGCCGCAGCGCCAGCCCCCCTCCCAAAGCTGTGGACCAAAATGGGGTCACTTGTGGGGGGGTTCCACTGTATTGGTGCTTCGGGGGTCTTGCTAATGCGACATAGCACCCACCATTCATTCCACCACCAAAAATCACTCCTTCCCTTCTGAGTCCTGCCATGCACCCAACTGGTATTTTTTGGTCACATGTGAGGCATTGCCGTACTCGGGAGAAATTGGGGCACAGATTTTGGGGTGCTTTGTATCCTTCATTCCTTGTGAAAATGAAAAATTTTGAGCCAGAACTGCATTTTTCTGTAAAAAATTACATTTTTTTACACAAAAATGCAGATCTGGCTCAAAATTTTTCATTTTCACAAGGAATGAAGGATACAAAGCACCCCAAAATCTGTGCCCCAATTTCTCCCGAGTACGGCAATGCCTCACATGTGACCAAAAAATACCAGTTGGGTGCATGGCAGGACTCAGAAGGGAAGGAGTGATTTTTGGATTTTGCAGCACAGATTTTGGTGGAATGAATGGTGGGTGCTATGTTGCACCAATACAGTGGAACCCCCCCACAAGTCACCCCATTTTGCAAACTACACCCTTCAGGGAATTCATCTAGGGGTATAGTGTACATTTCAAACCCCCAGGGGTTTCACCAATTTTGATACAACTGAGCTGTGAAAATGAAAAATTAATTTTTTTTATTTTCACTGCCCAGTTGTACCACAATTGGTGAAACCCCTGGGGGTTTGAAATGTACACTATACCCCTAGATGAATTCCCTGAAGGGTGTAGTTTGCAAAATGGGGTGACTTGTGGGGGGGTTCCACTGTATTGGTGCAACATAGCACCCACCATTCATTCCACCAAAATCTGTGCTGCAAAATCCAAAAATCACTCCTTCCCTTCTGAGTCCTGCCATGCACCCAACTGGTATTTTTTGGTCACATGTGAGGCATTGCCGTACTCGGGAGAAATTGGGGCACAGATTTTGGGGTGCTTTGTATCCTTCATTCCTTGTGAAAATGAAAAATTTTGAGCCAGAACTGCATTTTTCTGTAAAAAATTACATTTTTTTACACAAAAATGCAGATCTGGCTCAAAATTTTTCATTTTCACAAGGAATGAAGGATACAAAGCACCCCAAAATCTGTGCCCCAATTTCTCCCGAGTACGGCAATGCCTCACATGTGACCAAAAAATACCAGTTGGGTGCATGGCAGGACTCAGAAGGGAAGGAGTGATTTTTGGATTTTGCAGCACAGATTTTGGTGGAATGAATGGTGGGTGCTATGTTGCACCAATACAGTGGAACCCCCCCACAAGTCACCCCATTTTGCAAACTACACCCTTCAGGGAATTCATCAAGGGGTATAGTGTACATTTCAAACCCCCAGGGGTTTCACCAATTTTGATACAACTGAGCTGTGAAAATGAAAAATTATTTTTTTTTATTTTCACTGCCCAGTTGTACCACAATTGGTGAAACCCCTGGGGGTTTGAAATGTACACTATACCCCTAGATGAATTCCCTGAAGGGTGTAGTTTGCAAAATGGGGTCACTTGTGGGGGGGTTCCTAACTTTTAGCATCTTATGGTGCCTAGAAACCTACATGGTGCCTAAAAAATAATCTCATAAAAAGGAGGCTCCAAAATCAAGTAGGTGCTCCTTCTATTATGAAGCCTGTGGTTTGGTCACCGTGCACACTAGGGCCACATATAGGATATTTTTGAAAACAAAAGAATTGGGGGAATCAATTTTTAGTCACATTTCTCTAGTAAAATCTACTGTATTCGTTAGAAAAATGTATTAAAATTGAAACTCTGCAAAAAAAATGAAATTTTGAAATTTCACCTACACTTTGTTTTAATTCCTGTGAAACACCTAAAGGGTTAACAAACTTCCAAAATGCTGTTTTGAATACTGTGAGGGGTGCAGTTTTTGAAATGGCATCATTTATGGGGGTGTCTCACATACAAGTCCCTCAAAGTCACATCAGAACTGAACTGGTCCCTAAAAAAATCAGTGTTTGAAATTTTCTTGAAAATTTGAGAATTTGCTATTCATATTGTAAGCCTCCTAGTGTCCAAAAAAATTAAAAGGAAGTTGAAATAATGATGGAAACATAAAGTAGACATATGGTCTATGTTAGTTATTAACTATTTTGAGTGGTATGATTATTTGTCTCACAAGCAGAAAATTTAACATTTTGAAAATCGCTAAATTTTCCATTTTTTCACGACATTTTGGTATTTTTCACAAAAAAACACAGACTGTATCGACCCAAATTTACCACTAATTTGAAGTACAATGTGTCACGAAAAAACAATCTCAAAATCACTGGGATAAGTAAAAGCAAAAAAAAGTTATCCCCACTTAAGTGAGACATGTCAGATTTGAAAAAAATGGCTCTGTCAGGAACGCAAAAACTAGCTCTGTCAGGAAGGGGTTAATTAACGTAGGGGCTCCAAAACGACCCCATCCCTACAATATGTAAGAAGGGAAGGGATCACTTTTACAATAATTTCACTTATCCTTTTGGGATTTGGGGCCATTCTACGGTATACTGGCCCTGCATGTGCGGAGTCAATTGTCCTGGAGGAATCTAGCCCATATCTACTGTGGCTAAAGTGAACTTCAGATGGCATTATTGCTGGGGCCAGTAATCTGACATCTGACCGGTGGTCAGGATGCTGGTGGTTAGAATACTGATACCGGTATCTGGAAGGAGGGAATCCTGACAGGGTCAGATAAGTATCCTGGTGTATTCAATGTTCCAGAGCTGGTCTTCTGCGTGTAGTCAGGATGCTGGCATTGATATACTGAACACGGGCATACTGACCACGGGGATGCTGACAGCCTTCTTATGGACTATCTCCTTCTAAAGATGGTGTAAGTAGCCAGAGCCAAGCTTGGTACAGTGAGTCTGGCAGCCACCATAGAAACCTACGTGTGCTGCTTCTTCTCTAGGAAATAAAGGAGCAGCAGCAGATACAAGAGATGGCACATAGTACATCCAGGAGATCGTTAATATTTGCTGGTGCCCTCCACCCTGAAAAACATTAATTGTCATGCAAATATTGTTTGATAAATAGGGCCCTATCTATGACAGACAAAACCTGAGCCTGGAATTATCATCAATCATATAAGCAAAGTAAAGAGTAGGTAACCATGTACCTGGACAAACCATGCTGCGCTGCATGGGAGCAAATACATTTCTATACTTTTTTTTAACTTTACTTTTTTGCATGTATGCAGGGTAAATACTGACTGCTTTTGCATGTAGCTTAGAAATGCTGAGCAGTGTTATGTTTACACTGCATATTAGATATTAGTTTGGACATGCTCCCCTTCCAAATAATAAGCTTTGATATCTTCCTCATCTGCCTAGGTGCACAGTCACTTGGGAGTCCAGTTATCACTGAATATTTGTGGCTTAATGCCTGAAAACACCAGTTTTTGTGGGTTAACCGCACATATTTAATATCATCCTAAGGTGTTACAGAGGGGCCCCTCGATTCTCACTGACAGTCTACTCTACATAGGCCTCTATGGGGGCTACAATGCTGCCATATTTACCAACTTCCGGAATGCAAAACATTCCAGGGATTGGCCCTCGTAGCTACTGCCATCTATAGCAGTAGCCAGCTGTAGACTATGCGCTATACTTCCCAGTCTTAGCCATGAGAGGGTCCTTGCATACCATTTAGAGAAGCCAATCCTGGGCATTTTTTTTATATTTGCTTACATGTGCGGTGCGGCTGGGAGCTAGGTGGTGCGGCTTAGAGCCAGGTGAGCTGGCTTTTTGTCCGGGAGCCAGACAGGAGTCAGGATGCAGCAGGAGAGCCAGATGAGCTGGCTTTTTGTCCGGGAGCCAGACAGGAGTCAGGATGCAGCAGGACGGGCGTGGGGACCAAATCCTGATATCTTGTGATTGGCCACCCTAGTGCCATGGTTTTCTTGTATTTGCTCATTTATGTATTCTGTTAGGCACTGTGGAATCCTTGTTGTGCGATATAATAAACTATAATAATAATAATAATAATAATAATAATAAAAAATACATTGGGGGAAATTTACTAAGATGTGTATTCTACTTCACATGTGATGATGCTATGGGCAACCAATCAGATCTTGTATTCTATCTTCTAGAGGGTGCTAAATAAATAAGAAGTAGATTCTGATTGGTTGCCCATAGCAACATCACAAGTGAAGTAGAATACACATGTTAGTAAATTTCCCCCATTGTTTTGCCTTGTGAATGATTGTCCTCTAAAACAAAAATCCAAAACTCAGACTGTATTGCATCCCGCCGCATATACCAGATAGTAAGACAAACAGAATGGACCCTTGTCATCTCTTTCCTTCTGAGATTATTGTATGGTGCCTATTTAAAAAAATACAATAATGAATATGCCAGTGAAGAATAGGATAATGAAATAAAAAACAACAACAAAATGGGTACTTGTGAGTTATCTGGACGCCCGATTTTTTGATTGTATGCCTTAAGTTAAGGCATACAATCAGATACGATGCGATGCGATATCGCATCGCATCGCATCGCATCGCATGCGACCATCGGATGCGATGACCCGATTTTTCCATAGGAATCAATGTTAAAATGATTCCTATGGAAAAAGGGGTCCTTTTCATACCCCTACTATCCAAGTGGGCATGGAGTTGGATATAAACCTGTGGCGAGCGTAGCGAGCCACCGAGCCCGAAGCGTGGCGAGCGAAGCGAGCCCCGCGAGGGGACGGTATTCCGTGTCCCCTCGCGGGGCTCGCTACGCTCGCCACGCTTCGGGCTCGGTGGCTCGCTACGCTCGCCACAGGTTTATATCCAACTCCATGCCCACTTGGATAGTAGGGGTATGAAAAGGACCCCTTTTTCCCATTGAATTCCATGTTAAAATGGACTCAGTCCATTTTAACATTGATTCCTATGGAAAAATCGGGTCATCGCATCGCATCGCATCGCATCCGATGGTCGCATGCGATGCGATGCGATGTGCCCGATCCGACCCGATTTTGAAATCGGGCGTCCGGATAACTCACAAGTACCACAAAATGACCTGTCGCAGCTATGTGGGGCTGGTGTCAGGTGGGCATGTGTGACAGGTGAATTAGCCAGTTACAGAAGCCCATGGTGGAGCTGCTTAGAGTTAAATGTCCGGATGAGCTCCCCACAGCTCCCTGTCTAACCACTGCACATAGCAACCTGCACGGGATGATTAGAGCTGACAGACTCTTGCCTAAAATATTAGATCTCAATCTCTGTGTCTCAACAGGTGCGCCTGTCAGAAAACCAAAATCTGGCAATCTGCTCATGCCTGTCCTCCAATCCAATCTCAGCGCTGCAATTAATCTTCATGTGAGCCTGCAAATGCCTGAAAGTAAACCTGATAACAGCCAAGCTGCCATCCCCTTTTCTCTTACATTTATAGGGAAATGATCAGGCATGGTGTTACAGACAGGCCATCCTTAATTTGCCAAGATCCAGTAGAAAATGTACAAAACCTTCATTCATACCCAGAAATTATTTCAGCAAACAGGGTAAAAAAGATCCTCTATCCTGTCAGCATTCAGATTGCATACCTCTGTGGCCAACTATAACTCATCGCAGTCATCCTATATAAACATATGAGGTATCTCTTACCTGGAAATATGTTATCCAGAAGTTTCCAGAGACAAAGATAAAAATTAGTAAATATTATATTAATGTTTACTTATAGGCAATTATTCAGATCTGATTGCAGTACAAATTTCTTTGGAAAATGGGCAAAATCATGTGCACTGCAGGTGGGGCAGATGTAACATGTGCAGAGAGAGTTCAATTTGGGTAGGGTGTGTTGAAACTGAAATCTAAATTGCAGTGTATAAATAATGCAGCCAGTATTTACCCTGCACAGAAACAAAATAACTCTCTCTATACATGTTACATCTGCCCCACCTGCAGTGCACATGGTTTTGTCCATTTTCCAAACAAATTTGTACTGAGATCAGATCTGAGTAAAGGCCTTATAGTGGAAGCATATTCTGTTGCACTGTAAATATATAATATACACAGATATAATATTGTAAAGCGCAACGGAATCTGCTGCGCTATATAAGAAACTGTAAATAAATAAATCTATGGTCACTGCAAGAACGCAGTACCTATTATCCTGGAACACCCAAGAGGCTCACAGATATCGTGGAGCTCTGCCAGAAGTAGTTTTAGTGGTGGATTCTGAATACTTGTTGCCTTTGTAAATTACAGAACGTTGCCAGACCATGATTGTTCTGATGTATCAATTCATTGTTCTGTATACATAATTAATGTGGCTTTATTATGGGCACATGTATGTTAGATCAGTATTGAATGAGTTAGTTTAATTTGTGCAGGGAAGGGGAATTCTAGCCAGCAGAGAAACTGATAGTTGGTGGCACCGTTTACAAGGAAATCATTGAAGAAGAATTTCTAAAGCCAGCTGGCACTGTTCAGTTTCACTCAGCCAGCCCTGACCTGCAGCCCCACCTGCTGACTGCAACAGTGGGGCGCCCCTTTTTACGGGCCAGCTAATCATGATAGATTGCACTTGGCTCTGGGAATGTCAGTTCAGTGCTACCTTCAACCTTCTCCCCCCATTTGTAAACAGCTCGCAGCAAACAAAACGGCATAGTGATGGTAAATGGACCAGCTAAATAGACAATCTGCCCTACATCTTTACCTTACATTGGAAAGGAAAATGTGTTGGAATATGCAAGCACATAGAGTGAAATGCATCCAAGATTTATTATGAGAGCAAAACCCTACTTGTTTTTACATGCACTTCTGTGGGCTGCGAACAAGCATATTAGTTTTTCCTCCCAGAAAACCATGAATCCTGCAATGCTGGAAATTGCTTAATACCCGTACATGTTATTCTCCATAAATGGCCTTCATTCACGGCATAAGCGTCACATACTTAGTACGATCTGATAATCGCATTGTAGTATGCGATTACACCTGGCAG
This sequence comes from Crinia signifera, assembly GCF_055691185.1. Taxonomy (NCBI): domain Eukaryota; kingdom Metazoa; phylum Chordata; class Amphibia; order Anura; family Myobatrachidae; genus Crinia; species Crinia signifera. The sequence continues at coordinate 75,234,919 of NC_139225.1, forward strand.
ATATATTAATGAACAGTGACATAGATAATGGCTTGGAAGGAGCCCATCAACATGTGCTCAGAGTGGTAGCAGGACTCCTGTGCATGCTTGGTCCCACTGATCTCTGCCGGGTAAATTTTCAATCTGTGGCCCATAGGCTACAATTGACTAAGGCTATCTTTAGATGGCATTAGCTGTGGGGGCCAAACTGAATGTATTGAGTGTATTGAGATTTCTCCATGCGCAAATTTCCGAAAAAAATGGAACAGTGGACATTTTTTCTGGTGATTTTTGTAGCGCTGATGATGCCAGCAAAATAATTTGAAAAGGGTGTTTTCACACCTTTTTCACATTTTGAGCAATTTTCGTGAAAAATATGACCTGACTAAATGACCGGGATCACAAGGCAGGAGTCAGCAATCACATGACCCTGACCTCATTGGAAAGCATCCTTGCACCCTTTGGCGATGGTGTCTGTGTCACCCCGATAAGGCTGTGGAGTGCATTCGCAAGGACAGAACTTTCTCCAAAGCTCTGCTCCTGCACGTTGTAGTTGATACATCCATGCAAATTGAGCAATTATCGCAGTGTGGATGGGGGCGATTTTATTACATGACATCTGCCACACAAAGCATTTTTGGGCAGAAGCCACTACACTACTCGAATGAGTACCAACATTTTAAAATTCGAGCAAGTCGTATGGTTAAAATCGGCAGTCAAAAATGGGCAAATTTGACCATTTGGAGATTTTTTAAGGAAATTCAGCTTTTTACTTCTTCTACCAAATTACTTCTTCATGTGCTAAAAGATGCTGTAACAGAGTGAAAGCAATTTTTAGCAGGAACAACTGTATCTGTTTCAAACTTACTGGAAATGGAGAGAGGGAGCTGTGAAGACAGATATTGGAGATCGGAGCAAATAGGAACTGGCTGTGGGGTAGAGAGTTTGTAGGCTAAAAACTTTCACAGCTCAAAGTGAAAGTAAAAACGGTCACAGCTCAAAGTGAAAGTACATTGCAGAAGCTGTTATTTTAATGGGCTTTTTAACTAGTAATAATAATAACAATGAATTCTATTAGCAAATGTCCCAATTAGCCCAACATCGATTATGATCGCATTTTAAGTGACAAGAAATCAATATATATTGACCAAAAATCGACCTTTAGTAATTATTCTCCTAAATGTCAGATGTGGCCATTGCAATATGCCTGTAAAAATGCCACCACCATAATCTGGCAGGCAATAGGAGCAAATTCAACAGAAATCCTACAGGAGATGTGGCTTTACAATTATAGTAAAACAAGCTAAAAAAAACAGTACAGAACAAGACTGAACAGTGTAAACAGTGGCGTAAGTTTGCCCCAGTCTCCCGGAGACATGGTAAATGTTGGTGCCCCCCTACACACACACACACACACATATACACATATACCTCTTTCACTTGGCCATGCGACACATATGTCTTTCATTCAGACGCACACACCCTTTACTCAGTCGTGGACACACACAAACCTCTTTCACTCATATGCTGTGTACACACAGTGCGAGTACCGTGTGATGCGATCCCGACGCGATCAGATCTCATCGCACGAAATGCATGCGATCTGCATTGACTTATAGTGCAGATCTGCATTATATAGTCATGGCAGTCAGGACTTTCTGCTTGCCATACATGAACACGCTTCGGGATCGCAAGGGTTAAAAAACCCAATGTGATCTGCATGAGATCCCGATGAGATTTTGACTATATGGTGATAATCTCATGCAGATTGTACCCGTGTGTACACACCAAGACACACACATACACACACAGAAGAGAAGTGGGTACTTGTGTAGTTTCACGGCGCCAGCATGGCGCCGTGCGTCTGAGTCCCCTTGCGGGGCACGCTTCGCTCGCCCACGCTGCGGGCTCGGTGGCTCGCTACGCTCACCACGCTATCTAAAATCAACTCCATGCCAGCGTGGATAGTGGGGGTATGAACTATCCACGTTGGCATGGAGTTAAGTTACTTTATTTTAGATAGTTTGGCGAGCGTACCCAACCCGGAAGTAGCACGGCGCCATGCTGGCGCCGTGAAACTACACAAGAACTGAGAAGTGCCCCCTTAAGAGAAAATTCCGACTCCATTGTCTCCTGCAGTTCCACCACTAAGTGTAAACATACAGGTACCTCCTGTTTAAAAAACTGTTCAGCGGGACTCCTTCCTGCTGCAAAGTGGCATGCTCCTGGCTTTGTGGGTTGATGCCCCTGCTACCAGAGCCATCATTAAGCAGGCATGGCCAGCACTCTGATAGCTGCTGGCCATGTCCCCTGTCCCTCTGCTTCCTCTGAGTAGATGCTGTGTCCGCATGCCCATAACATCTAATCCGAGCTGCTCTGTAAAAATCAGGACAGTTGTTAGGTATTTTGAAAATAATAATTATAAAAAAGTAAAAAGAGCAAGATGCACACATAACAAAACTTCTCAGTCACCCTTCCCTTTTGAAGCTGACTAGGAAATGTGCTTTATTAATGTGACGCTATCGCTCATTTCAATGTAATCCTCTGTAATCCTTTGAGTAGATTGCTGCAATGCTCATAAAATATTAGCATGATTGGGAAGATTTAGTTTAGATTTAGACCTGTCAGATGTGTCCCCCGGTCCTCGTCATCCCTTCATCATCTGGCCCATCACTAAAAGTGTTTTGCAAATGGTAAGCAGCACAGATAGTGTTTATGCATGGGCCCTGACCACTTTTACAGTATGTGTAGATTGGGATCTTATTACTATGTAATATCATACTATGCTCATGGCCCACAGGAAGGGTAGACAAGTCTCCCAAAGCTGGCCACAGACACTTGCCCCCACATAAAGTCAGCCCACCCCCCCACCCCCCTCCCTTCCTCCTCTAAATGCACATACAGCTGTCATTGTAATTGGATGGTGCAAATTATTTACAATGCTGGTAATCTGTCATTGAATAGAGGGTTTTGGGACAATGGTGATGAGATGACATATCCACACCCCCTCACTTCCTACCCCTTGAGAGGCCACTCCCCCTGTTTCACGGACCTGGCTGCTCACTCCTGCAGGTTGGACTCAGGAGGGGTGGATAGCACACCTTGCACCCATTATGGATACACCGCTGCTGCAGATATTTTCCCAGATTCTGATTCTTTCCATGTAGCTCACTCAGTAGAATGTACATTCTGGTAGGAGATTTGGAATACAGAATGCCTGTTCCGCTGTGACAACTTTGATGAATAGAAGTGCAGAGAATTACGATTTTTCTGTAACCTTGTCATTTGTAGAGGCCAGCCATGCTGTCATAATATTATGCTATGTTATTGTGTCTGACAGTAACAAATAGGATCAAGTGATATTATCTGACATTGCTTCTTATTATTGCTACAATAATCTTATGGTGTGAGCTGTAGCTGTGGTATGCAGATAAATCGGGATGACTGCATTCCACCAGATGATGGCAGTTAAGCCCCATACACAGTAGGGACCTTACTATGGTCAACACGCAACACTGCAAATTTCGCAGCATTGCATGTGGATTAAACGCCGCTCGCACAGCCGCCCGCCGCTCGCACAGCCGTCGGCCGCTCGCACCGACGCCCACCCCACCTCACTCACCGAGTTCAATTTATAGAGATTGTGGGGTCGATTTATTAAGCTCGGTGAAGTGTAAAGTGTCTTTTTTTATCACCGGCCAATCAGCTCCTACCTGTCAGTGTGAAGATGACATCAGTCGAGCAGCCCCAACATCCCCCCCCACCACCACCACCACCACCCACATCTTCTCTACAAAATATAGGGCTCCAGCTATGCTGTCTGAGAACCGCTGGTAGATCAGGGTCAGACTATTGTCTACTGCTTTCCAAGGGTAAGAAGGAGCTGAAGGTAGTTGGTAGGTTGTTGCTAAGTGTGCACCTCCTAGGGGAAAGAAGTGGGGTGTATTTGGTGTCTGGCTGCTGGGTGCACACATCACAGGGAGCGGGATAGTTGGTTGGTGACTGTCTGCCGGTGAGCACATAGTAGGTGGTGGGTATGGCCACCATTGCTTAGTGCCCAGCAAAAACCGTGTGGAGCGAGCTTTGAGTCTAACCGATAAACTTGTGAGCTGGCTGAAAATAGGCCAGGGTCCAGACAATCGGGACATACCGACAGCCGGGACCAGGGATTGGATACTCCCCATATTCTAGCCACTTTATCTTGAGTGCATGCTCCCCAGGGATGACTCAAGGGTTGGGCTGCCAAGTCTATTGCCCAGGATTCTGCAGCCTGGGTTGTGTAGCTACAGTCAAATAGCGTCAGAGATTGAATACCCCCCAATGTCTATTAATACCCTACCTAAAATCTGTCTAGGCATTGCCGAATGCTTGTAGTCTACACTCTATACCTCTATAACATGCATGGTATTAACATTAACTTTTTATTTCTACAAAAATGATTGTTATCCTGCATACACTTTATCATTGTTTCTGATCTTGTAGAGGAAAGTGAAAGGTTAAATAGCGGCATGTAGTACAATAATATGTTTATGTAGAATTTATTTTATTTATTAACAGTTTCTTATATAGCGCAGCATATTCCGTTGCGCTTTACAAAGGAGACAGTGATACAACAAACAGGGTGTTTACAGACAGTCAAAATGTAGGAGGGCCCTGCTCGCAAGCGTACAATCTATAGGATGTGCACAAATGAAAGCATGTCTTTGTGGAGTGCCTATATGTCTGTTGAACATACTGGGTGAGATTTAATAGGATGAGAGATTCAGAAAGTGAGAGATTTGGGAAGAAATCTCCTGTTTTTTTAAAGCGGCAATCATTTACACTTCAAAATCAAACTGGTTTTGCAGTGTAAATGATTGCCGCTTTAAAAAAAACTGGAGATTTCTTCCCAAATCTCTCACTTTCTGAATCTCTCATCCTATTAAATCTCACCCACTGTATGTTAATCCTTTCATTCTTGAGGCAACACTAATTAGTGTATCCTTCCCATAGCAGAATATATGTTTAGATCTACACATGCCAGCATGTCCTGACACTGTTTCAGCATACCCTAATATGGCATGCTGGACTGAGTAGTTCCACAGCAGCTAGAGATCCACATGTATAATACACCTGGTGTATAGACTAGTGTCCAGTTATTAATGCTGCTTAAATGAAAGTGCAAGTCAGTCATACCCCTTTCAGACCGCAGCAGTAACCCGGGTTATTGCCAGGTTATTACGGGTGTAGTATGGCAGTCCGTCAATCGGGATCCTGATGGTCAGGTCCCGACATCGGAATCCTGACTGCCCGTGCTCTGACCGGGGGGCGAACATGAACAAGCCCCTTGCGGGCTCGCTGTGCTCAGCACACTGCGGGCTCGGTGGCTCACTTCGCTCGCCACAGGTTCTATTCTCCCTCTATGGGGGTCGTGGACCCCCACAAGGGAGAATAGCCCCTGTCAGTTGGGATTACTTGTGCAGAGAGACTTAGATTTGGGTAATATATTTTGTTTATCTGTGCAGGGTGAATACTGGCTGCTTTATTTTTACACTGAAATTTAGATTTCCGTTTGAACACACCCCACCCAAATCTAACTCTCTGCCCCACCTGCAGGGGAGCATGGTTTTGTCAATTTGCTTAAAAAGCAGCCTTGCAGTCAGGTCTGACTCATGCAGAGAGTTGCGATTGCTTAAGTGTTAGCTCTGGGGCAGATTTATTAAGCTTGGAGAAGAGATAAACTGGAGATAAAGCGGAGAAAAGGTAAAAGGAGATAAAGCACCAGCCAATCAGCTGTGTTTGAAAAAGACAGTTGGTAGTTGATTGGCTGGTGCTTTATCTCCTTTTACCTTTTCTCCGCTTTATCTCCAGTTTATCTCCTCTCCAAGCTTAATAAATCTGCCCTAGAACTTTGTTGTATGAACTGTTACTTGAAATCTGTAGCCAAAAGCTAAAGGGAGTTTTTATTTCACAGGTTGGACACAAGTGCTGAGGTATGGAGTGAGCCCCAGAACGATAAATTGATGGACGGCCAGGAAGAAAGAGACTCTGCTGCCGAAGCAGTCAGCACACTTCTAATTAATGGCATTAGTGGGAATGGTAAGTCTATTTAGAGGTGGCTCTCAAAGTAAAATGTACCTTACTGAACATAGAGAACACTTAAAATCTGAATTTACTGAACTACTGCACACTGTAATTTCCTAGAATGTATGGGAGACTCTCATCCTTGGGGATCTCACTGAATCCCAGTGTCAAATAATTTACAATGCATTTTACTATGAATTGCATGATCATAATCATGGTCCTGCTGCAAGAATACCAAAAGTGTTGCATAGTAGTGCATGCCTGCACATATCCTCCTTGTACCTCCTTTATGGAATCACCTTGATGAATGGTCCAATTTTGATTTAAAATATATTTGATTGTGGTGTACATGGGACTGGGCAAACTAAAACTTTGCAAACTAAAAATACCACATCAAAAATAAAATGGTTCTCTGATTGAATGCTCATATACTGTACAGTTATCTTTCTTCTGACTTTTTTGAATTTACTGTATGACTGTCTGTATGTCAGAATTATGTTTACACTGAACAGTTTATGCTTAAACTGAATAGTAATATGCAGTACAGTGTATAATACTATAAATATATATATATAGAGAAACTGACATTGACGTCTCAGTTCCCATATTCTCTATACACAGTGAACATTTCTCTCATCACAAAGTAGATTCATTGTGTAGACCAGGGGTTCCCAATCTTTTTCTAATCACGGCACCCTAGAGTATCAGAATTTTTCCTAGGCACCCCTAGGCCCCAAAAAATATATATCAAATTAAGTAGATTGTGTTTATATGTGCTTCTTAGGTTCAGTTATGTGGTAAAAAGCAGGATTTGGTTCTGATTGTACACATTTTATGATTGGCAGCAACCAGCACTGGTTTTGTCCAGAAATAATTGATCATAAATCATTTGAATTGGTCCTGGATGACCAACCCAAGGCACCCCTGCCAGTGTCCCGAGGCACCCCAGGGAGCCTAGGCGCACAGTTTGGGAACCACTGGTGTAGACAATAACTATTTAGAATGAAATCCATATTCAGCCATTATACAAGGTGAATGAGCCTCATTCAAACCTTTTAGGAACTCCCCCACATATAAATAGTGCAACTATGACCTTTATTCCGATCTGATCGCAGTACAAATGGAAAATGGGCAAAACCATGTGCACTGCAGGTGGGGCAGATGTAGCATGTGCAGAGAGAGTTAGATTTGTGTGAGTTATTTTGTTTCTGTGCAGGGTAAATACTGGCTGCATTATTTTTACACTGCAATTTAGATTTCAGTTTCAACACACCCCACCCAAATGTAGCTCTCTTTGCACATGTTACATCTGCCCCACCTGCAGTGCACATGGTTTTGCGAATTTTCCAAACAAATTTGTACTGCGATCAGATCTGAATAAGAGCCAATGTGTGCTTGATAATGCCAGATAGTTATTGATCAAATTTATATTGATATAAAATTATTATTATATATACCATGGGGTTCATTGACTATAGTGTATAAGCCATTAAACATCATTAAAAGACATTCTGTGGAATGGTTGTTAATGATCATGATATAGTTTTTGCACATTAGTGTCAATTTCCTACTGCGTATTGATGTGTGCATACATTTATACTTATATGCAGCAGCTTAATGAACCATTCCACTAAAATATTGCCTCTCTCCTCCCCTGCTGCAGAGCCACATGATCCTGAGGACGATGTGAAGTCCTATGATGCTGCAGATGCTCCCGTCACGTTCCCCGCCTTAATGCAGAAGGAAATCCAAGCCTGTCACAGAGCATTGCCACCCATCATATCCAAAGAGCCTTGCTTGCTTGGCCCTTCTTCTCCCCTAAGGTTATCAGATACAGCGGAACATGTTATCAGTGACCCATCAGCTCAGGCCATATCCCTGACAACCTGTGTCACCAAAGGTCTAAGTACTTGGTCCTTGCCCAGCGACAGTGAGAAAACACCTTTTACCATCATGGAACCAGGAGCTATGTCGGCTCTGACTGGTGACTGCTTGATGCAGCAAAGCCGGACCTGCCTAGGCTGTTTTATTGAATCAAAAGATGTTGTAGATCCAGAGCCAGGTGTCAGTTTGAAAATAGGAGATATAAGTAGGGACTATGACACCTGTCCTGTTGCTGACATGGGCATTCATTGCATGGGTACAGGAGACAGTCTAAAATATGGTGATCAGCTGCTTTCTGACCAGCTCTTAAGCTTTCCTGTTCATAAATCACGAGAGACAGATAAAAGGGACCAAGACAAGTCTGACAGTGATTCAGAGGACCCTACTCAAAAGAACTATTATGAAGGATTGCTACTCGACAAATGCAATGGTGATGAGGCCTTACTGGCCAACCCTAGCCAGGAGTGGGGCTACTTTGAGTCATTTATTAGCGAGAGTAAAATTGAGCTGCTGGACTTGTGCTCCAAAAATGAACTGTCTGTAAACTTATTTTCAGAGGAAGATGTGGATAATTACATGTTTGATGATGATGATTCTACACTCGGTAGTGATGTGTGCTCCTTAAAGATCAGGTACGAATCATTTCAGGACAATGTAAGAGAAAAGACAAATGCTCTTCAAGAAGATGCTCAGTTTAACTTCTTCCCAAGCGTCTTCACTAATTGCACAAAGAAGGAGACCAAAGGGTCAAATAAGAGGGTAGTAGATCCTTCTCAATTTAAATTAGAAGAAGGTGGGATATGGGAAGATGATGACGAAGAAGATGGTGAAGAAGAAGGTGAGAGTGGAAAATCTGGCTTGAATAAAACCTGTGGAAATATGGATGTTGTGCAATACATAAACACCAAAAGGAGCCACTTTCTGGATTCAGTTAACTCAGCTGAGGACTCGGGGGAGTACAGTGATGACAGCTCCTGTAGTGAATCTTCCTATGATGTACTAGGAGACATCAAGGACTGTACGAGATACCTATCCCGGGAACACTCCCATTCTCTAATTCAGCCAAATTATGGACTGAGGGTGAAAAGGAAAGTGAGGTATAGTGATGACTACTTGTATGACATGGATTCCCTGGAGAATGAGAAAGTTGTAGAGAAAAAGGAAGGCACGCCAGATGGACCCAAAGAAGAAGACGACGATGACTGGTGCCCAAAGAAACGCAGGAAAGCTTGCAGAAAAGAGCCACCTGTCATAATCAAGTACATCATCATCAACAGGTTCAAAGGTGAGAAGCACATGCTGATCAAGCTCGGCAAGCTTGATTCAAATGAAACCACAGTTACTCTGAGTGATGACCAGCTTGGGAAGTACCAAAAGCTTGCGCCAGTTAAGGAGTACTGGGAAGAAAGGAGGAGGAACACATCAGCTCTGAGTGCACAGAGAAGTCTTAATGGCTCGGAAAATGCCGTTCCACCGAGAAAGAGAAAAGGTCAGCTAGCAAACAGACACCGGTTACAAAGGATACAAACTATTGAACAACCAATAAGCAGGGATATGCTTTCCTCTTATGACCACAGACAGGGATGCAGCAGCAAAGCTAACGCTAGCCTTAATGTCTTGCCTTCACTAGCTCTGCAAACCCCGAGCTGTGTGAACGGATTACACTTAAGTGACATAGCAGAGGTTGCCCCTGTTAAATGCAGATCTTTAGAAAGGGAGCTTAAATGTGCAGACCGGAAAGTGATTAGGAGAATCAAATTTAAAAGTGAAGCTAGGTTGAAATGCAAACAGCTAAAACTGGAGCAAGAAAATGCCATCAGCACTGCAGATCCAATAGAAAACTTTCCTGCCGCAAAGGACCAGGATTCAGCAGCTCTTGTAAAAGAGGAAACTGTTCATAATGCACCAGACAGCTCCAATCCATCTCAGTGCCACACTGATAATGAAGCTAAAAATTCCTCATTTCTACAAGCCACCTGCACTCCTGACAAGCCATTACCATCTGCTCACATCACTACCAATGTACCAGTTCTCCCCGGAGGGTATCTACAGACATTGTTGGATGCATCAGACTCATCTAGTGGCAATGGTATAACATATTTTGCCCCTCATCCCTTGGGGCAGCACTCAGTTAACATCATGCAGACAGCAGAAAAACAGTTCAGTTCCCTGCAACTTGCACAGAGCTGTGTGCTCTCCCCCCCCTCAGAGTCCGAGCTGCAGCAGTCACCCCATCACTTAGACATGGAGCAGAGCTTCCCAGACATGTGGCACAGCAAACCCCCTAGCAATCAGGCTGAGTTCATATCAAACCTTAGGGAAGTGTCCATCATATCTGGAGACTTTGCTAGTTCGGCAGCTGTATCAGATACAGACATGGCAGCCTCTGGATATAGTCAAGTTCATTCAAACAGCAACAAACAGCTGTACCACAAAACATATCTGCAAGAGGGCCAGATTCAGCAGGATGACTCTTATCAGCCCTGTCATTATAATAGTGGAGATGGGCACTTCATTCTGCAGAGAGGAACACTTAGCACAGACAATGGCAGGCTTATTAGTTTTGACTCAGTAGGCTCATTGTCAGTTAGTTCCAGTAATTACAGCTCTTTAAGCATGAAGTCATGTGAAAAGGATGGAGAGGATGAAATAAGCGATGATTTTCTAGCCCACTGCAGCCCCAAACTTGTAATCCAGCAAAGTATTGATGAAATCACACCACTAAAGGAGTCTACCGACCTCCTGGACATCTCCAACTTCACCCCTGACAAATTCCGACACTCATCCCTTTCAGAGATGTCCCCGCCAGATACACCCAATCTCTCCCCTCAAATCACAGGCACAGATGTTAAGTCAGTAGGGAACATAAAGGCTTTTCAGAATGGTACCCAGGTTGTACTCAATGGACCAGAAAAGGCCAAGTGGAACTGTACTGTTCTTCCTCCGCAGGAGCAGACTAATAGTGGCTTTGCACTAAATAACCATCAGTTTCAGTTTCATATGTTTAATGACGAGGATTCTGTTAATGTTTTGGAGAAAGGTCCATGTCTGCCAGCATTTGATGAGGCTGCTGTTCCTATTCATGCCAATGGCAAACCCTCAAAATCTAAAAAGAAACTGTCTGCCAGCAAAAACGCAGGTGCCAACCAAAGTTCTTCTCCAAAAAGTAGCAAGAAGAAAACCCCCAAAGCCAGCAAAGGGGCCGAAAAAACACAGACAAAGATTCCTCGTCAGACGGGCCCCAAGTCGTCTAAGAAAGGGAAAAATGGCAACAATGAAAAAACCCAAAGTGCTGGCAATCGATCAGGTCTCATAAATAATGCAAATCCAACTAAACAGGCTTTAAGTGACTGCATGAAGCTTTATGGTCCTGGCTCATCCAAGGCAGGGAAGCACACAGCTGGGGTCAGTGAGTGGACGCTCGATAAAAGTAATAATACTGCATGGTCTGATCCCAGGGTAGGTAATGTCAACAATCTCCTTGATGATGATCAGAGAGAATTTGAGGAACCTTCTAACATTCTGTCCAACATTGCATCTGGTATGGCCGATGTTCAAAGGTTTATGATGGCATCAATTGAGCCTTTTTATAATCCTGTGGGCCCCAGTGACATTCCTGATGTTCTGCTGTCTCCAGAATCAAACAGCCTAAAATTGAAAACATTGAAAATCTTGGCTGGGACACAACAGGATTTCAAGAAAAAGGTAAATGGCACCTCAGTGGGAGGTTCCAAAAAATCAGCCAACAAGGGCTCAGGTAAGAACAATGCTAAATTTGGGGTCTTTGATCCAAGCTCTTCGCTAGGTTATGGAGCCAACCTTCATGCAGCATTTTTTGATAAGAACTTTGGGAACCTCAGTATTTTAACCAATAACGTACCGACCCACAAAAAGTTGTATCGTCATAAATCAACATCTAAGTCTCTGCGAGATGAAAACTGTAAAGGGAAAAGGATAGACCAAGCACACAAGGACCCAATGGTCACAGCTGCATTTGAAAAACTGAGGTAATGTTGCACCAAAATGTCTCAAACACATTTTTTGTTTTTCTTTTTATTCTCACATTTGCTAAGCCTGCTGGTTCTTGATTAGTTTTCCCTTCAAACCAGTCTTAAAAAAAGACTAAAGCTGCATGATAGTCATTGCCTTGCATTAAAGAAGAAGCTACGCATGACAATTGCTAACGAGCTACCTAAAAATCACTGGTTCCTGACTTGGCCGGGTTTTAAAATGACTAAAGACTAACAAAATAATCCTATTTTCTGCTGTTTGGCTTCTTTATTTATGATAAACTTATGTGCTTCTTCGTTTCTAATGCAAAGGTTTTCTTTTAACAACACCTTGTAAAAATTAAAAAAGTAACAAAAAGGAAATTACGCATTGAAATGCAACAATGTGGAATCTAAAGGATGTGAAACACATATGTCATTTAGATTCATGTGGTCCCATTGATATTTTCTTCAGCTACCCCTGCTGCACGTTCGCAAGATCTGCCTAGGAGAATCAAAATGCGTGAAACTGTTTATAGTCCCACCTACTGAGCTGACATCGAGCATTTTTTTCTCTGCAGGAATCTAGGAAAGCAGAAAAAAAAAACATTTTGGATTTTCCAAAAAAAAAAAAAAAGACTTTTTTTTTTCTAAAAAAAAAAATACATTGATGTTTATGTTTTGTTTATTTGGGAAAAATATATGCCTTGTGGATTGTTGATCTGTTAAGTGCTAAAATCCAGGGTTTACATTGTGCTAATTTGTTTGAAGGGCAGCTTAATCTGGTATTCTCTGTGAAAGACTGTTTTAAAGTCATACTGTTGTACAGTAGTTACTGCACTATTACAGCCCACACAAGAAATGAAATTGTGCCAAACTCTGATCTGTGACTGTACATATTTTTATTATATATAATATATATATACAAATATATATTACTACATTTCATTGGTGGGTAATCTCAGTCTGGATCTGAGCCTTTTGCTTTACTGCAAACATTCCAAAATACACATTTTAAGTCACATATTTTGTTTAAATGCACCTGACACACGCAAAGTGATCATAAAGCTGCATTTTATTGGTTCTTCAAACTGCGTACTGAGCTTAACATGTATAGTGCCATATTTTATTACCTCATACCATAGTCTGATTGCTAGAAAATGTGCTTAATACGTATCATCTCTATGCCCAAGGAAGACCAAAGGTGAAAAAGATTCACTATCCCTCGTCTTCATCTCATTTTTTTAAACACTTCAGCACTAAAGTGCGGAGCAATATGCTGCAGGACCCCAATATTTGAATTCTTCAAAGAAGGGGACATAGCTTAGTCATAGGTACTGCACAGATATTTGATTCCTTATGCCAGTATTTTGTATACAAAAATGCTTCCTACGAGCAACTACTGTAAATCTCGAACTACAATTGCTTTCCCTTAGAAAGGTAGCGGTCTGTTACGCCAGTCCGTTAAAGTTTCCTGCCGTGATACAGATTAGTCAGTCTACATTGAGCCAATGGCTGACATATCTGTATGCAAGCAGGATATTATTTATGGTATGCTGCACTGAACTGGAGTTAATAGCCTTTATTATTGAACAATCATGCTGAAAAATGATAAGGAATAATAGATATTTGCTTTTTAAGACAATATTTGGATTGTTTTTATGTTTTCCATTTGCTAGATGTTTCCACTTAAATTTTAATGTCACTCTTATGCCATTGCATGCATTATTATATGAAGGTTTTTACAGAAGACAATAATCTGTTGGAAATAATGGGCCTGATTTGTGTCTATAAGTAAAGAAAAAGGAGTAAGTAACTTTCTGGAACAAATCATGTTGCTATGCAAGTAGACCAAATACCTTATATTCTTTTCTCTGCAGGGTAAATACTGTCTGCTTTTGCATGTAACCCACATATGTTAAACAGCTTTATTTTAATGCAGTTTAGATTTTGAACACACTTCACCCAAATCTAAATCCCTCTTCACATGTACGCCCCATCTGCAGTGCAACATGGTTTTGGAAAGTTGCTTGCATTTTTTGCTTTAGTTATAAAAATGAATCAGGCCTAATTTACAGCGTCCTGTCTCCCAAAACACTTATTGGCTTATGTATCACAGCAAATACTGTACAAGAAGATGTGAGGGACAGGTGGCTGACGTTCTAACTCAGTGGTTCCCAACCTTTTTTCTCTCCCGTACCCCTTGATCAGGCTTTTCATTTATAAGTACCCCCTCCTCTCATTTTGAAAATATGGACAGTACTTAGCGGTATCCTTATGCATGTCCTTATATTAAGGAGGAGCGGAGGAGTAGTATACAGCAAGGAATCATGCCCTTCTGTGTCTAGACACTGGTTGTGTACTATCTCCAGGAATCCCGCTAACACCGGTAGGATTAATGCCGCTGCTTCCTCCGCGTTTGTCAGTGCTGGGCAGATGACTGCTGATGTCTGAGGGCAGCATGGGAAGCTCCCAGTGGATTGCTGGTCAGGAATATGACACAACATGGTTTGTCTCCATGGCAATGGGGGATGCAGTTACAATCCCGGCGGTCGGGATCCCAGCGTTCAGAATCCCGACGCCGGAATCCCGACCGCCAAAATATTTTCCCTCCGTGGGTGTCCACGACACCCCTGGAGGGAGAATAAATTAGTGTGCCGAGCGTAGCGAGGCACCGGGCCCGCTGCGTGGCGAGCGCAGCGAGCCCGCAAGGGGGGGCGATCCACGTCCCCCCCTTGTCGGCATTTCGGCTGTCGGGATTCTGAACGCCGGGATCCCGACCGCCGGGATTCAATACTGAATCCGGCAATGGGTCTTCTTCAGCCATCAAAAGACCTTTTCATAGTCCGCCATTACCAATATTATTTTCAAGTACCCCCAACTGGTCTGCAGAGTACCCCCAGGGGTACTAGTACCCCAGGTTGGGAACCACTGTTCTAACTGATTAAATATAATTTTTGGGGGGGATACAATTTAAGTCTATAATTATCTTTAACTCCGTTAAAGTAAGGCTGGGTACACACCTGGACGACCGGCTCACGATGCACATCGTGAGCCGGTCGTCATTGTTTTCTTCCGACCCGCTCACGATGACGCGGTGTCCACGACCCGCTCACGATGTGCACCATGAGCGGGTCCGATCCGATGGCGACCCGCACCCGGGAGTATGGTCGTCCTTCAGATCCTACCTGCAGTAGGTAGGATCTGAGGAACGACCGACCCGCGGGACCGCGCATCGGATCAGTATCGGTCCACACCGGGACAGAATAGGGCCCGATCACCACACAATTCGGTCGGAATTGGATCTTAATTGATGGGATCGGGCCCTAGTCGTCCTGGTGTGTACCCCCCTAAGTTAAATAATGTCACTTAGAAGCCATAAAAAGCGTGTGCGCAAAAACAGATGAAAACTGATGATATTATACATGGTAACAAAACTCTTTAAATCTTTTTGTTACTGTATCGCTATCATGTGTGTCATTCATTTTATTGAATTTCTTTAAATACAAACTCTGTAAGCATATTATTCTGGCATCATAGTATATAGCTCATTATATTGCAGGTCTTTTTTTTTTGCTTAGTGGTTATTACAAATCATAATAACAAATCCCACTGATAGTTTATGTGTAATAAAGTATATAGTAATAAAACATATCAAATGTGTCATATGATACAGTATATATACAATATGATCAAAATATATAATCTTGCCTATCTAATTTAGTGACTATTTTTATATGCAAAGTTCAATTTTACTCTTAAAAGTTATGTCAGCAGTGGTGTTGTCCCATTTATGATCAAAGGACTAGCCCTCTTCTTGGCATTTAAACTGTTTGCTTGATACATAGGATCAATGGGGACATGTTTTTAAAATCTGGTGCATAGGAACAAATGATGTAACTCACAGAATATGAACAGAGTCCAACTTTCCCGTTTGCAGTTCTAAAATAAACGGTATAACTCTATGCTCCACATTTGAAATGTTTCCTAAATTAGTTGGTTCCGTTTCAGACATCATCCCCATGACTTTAAAATCTCCAATTCGGGACTTATCACCAGTGTTGTTTTATTGTATTTATTTGAAGTATTTAAGATGTGTGGGTCATTTTCTTAGATGCAACTATAGTTATATTAATGAGGCTGTGGTAATATGCATTGTTTGGGAGATATAACTGTAAGCTGTCAAGATCAGTGCTTCTCAACCTTCTCCTCAAGTTCCACCTCTTCCAAAGAGACAGCCCTGTCTACAACAGCTGCTACAACAATTAGCTGGAAATATCTATGTACTGGTCAATGTTGCAAAAATTAACTTTTCAATTAGCCAGTGCATCAATAATTTTTACAAAACTACTGTCCAAATGATAAAGGGTAAAATAGGAATATTTTTTTTTTCTATGTACATTAGTGGCATCAACATAGAGGAACTCTACATTGTACAAGCATTCCATATCAAGGAATGAATAAGCAGTACACTGCATCTGAGCTGCAGGTAAAGCCACCACAGTTGGCCAAAGTTAAAGAACACAACTTCTTTATTCTTCAATACTGACAATGATACATCTTGAGAGTTTCTGTCTATGGTAATACATTTTTGCAGATGAACAACAATCCAATCATGTAAGGCAAGGTTGAGAATCAAATACCTGGTTGCTTTAAAGCAGGGGTGGGGAACCTCAGGCCCGGGGGCCGTATGCGGCCCCTGTAGCCGATCTGAGTGGCCCACCCACCCGCCCGGTGGCTTTGCAGGGAGTCAAGTACAGGGGTATCTTAACAAGAGGTCGGTAGTTCTCACGAGATTCCTCTTAATCAACAGCAGTCGGAGACTGTCAGTCCTATTCAGCAGCAGCCGCCGGAGCGTGGAACGGCTGCAGCAGGACAGTTTGTAAGAGAAATTTTTACATATGGCCCCCGAAGGACTTTTTCCCCATACAAATGGCCCTTGGCACAAAAAAGGTTCCCCACCCCTGCTTTAAAGGATAGCCCTTTAAAACTTACCATAGCTATTGGTTGAGCAGAAACCTATGTTTAAACAGAAGTCACATTCAGTACATCTTCGTCCTTGAGTCTAGATTTTCAAACTTGCAAAACCTTTGATACATGTACCCTTTGAGGTATCTCAGATTGATTTAACATATAAATATAAGGGGAAAATGAAATTATTAGCCGTTAATTACCATGGGTATGGTAATTTACTGCTGCCTAGGGATATTTAATTGCAGACCCTTTTTTTACCCAAGCTCCTTGTTAATGCCTTTTAACTTAACATGTTAATGGGTATTAGCACACAGAATCCATGAAAAGTTCACAAATGTGTGTGTTGACAGAGTTGTGGCAACCGTTAACCTGCTAGTAATCAGGGGCTCACTTTGGGCGATCGGTAAGCCCATGGTAAATAAACTCAGCTAATTGAATTCCCCCCCCAAAGGACTTGGTAAAAACCTAGTCAGATTAGTAGGCATTTCTATTACTATTTACACAAATAATAAGACAAGTAGTATTGACAGACACACACACACACACACACACACACACACACAAGGAGTTACTTGGTTTACTGGACAAAGGTTGAGAATCTCTGGTCTAGAGCTTTTATGTACTGTACCTTATCCCTCTGATGAGGACATACATACATATCATACATACATAGATAGTGCTATCTTTAAATGCAATATATACGTATCAGGGCATTTGTGCAATTTTGAAAAGATGTTTTTTTTTCTGTGTAGATCTACTGTTCACCTCAATTGTTTACACACGTTATTTGTATCGTTGACTCTCAACAATCAAATATTTATGTTGACATAAGACAAACATACTAGTTAACTGTTAAGGTGCTCATACATGGTTCATTTTGCGGGTGTGATGTGATGCGCGCTCCCGCGCACATCCCATTGCACATTTCAAAAAGTATGTGCTGCACATTCTTTTTTAACTAGCTACAGATCGCCTGCAAATCACATTCAAATCGTGTATGGGCACTTTAGTTTCAATGTAGTGCTCTTGTTTACAGCAGTAGCCATTCAAACGTAAGATATGTTTCTTAGGTCAAGAGATGTAGAAGAGTGAATTAAGCAGCTGAACAAATTTCTTTATTACTACAATTGGACAGTGCCAATAGCTAAGTGCCAATAGCTCATTAAGAACTCTGTGACTAAGACAATAATACAATTTATGTAGTGAGATAAATGGTGCCAAATTTACCTAGGCCTGATAGTCTAATGGCTCCTGTGCGACGACTAGAAGTGAAACATCAATTAGGCATGTACTTGCCGGCCCGAAGCCTAAATAGTACACTCTTGTAAAAAAAAAAAAAATTACAAAAAAACCTTTAAAAGTGCAATCAGAATTTTATATTTGACATTATCCAAAGATGCTTGGCTAATTAGTGGTACAGTATTCCCCCCGGCTAAGAGATGGTCTTTATTAATATGATAGTAGTTATGTATGAAATGAAAATAGACCTTTCACGTTAACTTATTATTATTGTGCTGTCTTTTGAGTTAAGTCTTGAAATATGAATATTTTTAAAATATGGTCAGAAACGCCTTGCAGTTTTTTTTTTTAAATGTGCCAAACCTATTGCTGACACTATAAAAATGTTAATATTAAATAAAACATACTACCTATATGTCATTGCCCACTTTTTAAACAGTTTTTGTTTTTAGTTTGACACCCTTTTGTATGCTCTTATGCTCCATATTGATTGTTTGCAACACCCTGTAATGCACAGTTCCCAACTGCCTTGGGAGGTATGACAATGGAAGTGGTATTTTAGAGTGGGGGGAAAGGGACAGTCTAGCATTTTGATTGTAAAATAGGTATCAGAGAAAATGCTGCAACAGTGCTATCTGCAGGCTCAGAGAAGCTATTACACCCCAGTAAAAACATGCTCACTGCAAATTGAGCATATCAATAAATACAACACATACTGTATTCCAGGTTTATTTCCATAAGTACATTGAATAGTACTTGCTATGTTAACCACATCTGGACAACACCATTTATCTAACAATAGGCATCCTTACTGTTAGAGATTATATGGATTACATGATCCATTACTGCACAATATACAGTATTCTTGTCCAAATACATCTATGTGACCACAGTGCACTTACTTTGCATGACCATTTGTAGGATTGATGCCTGTCTTATTACCATGTATGATGGCATAAGAAAAATACCACGCCATTGCTTTTATCACATTTGCACCATCCCAAGAATTAATTCAAATTTTTTAGAGACTTTTTTTCTTACATTTGCACATTTAGAGCAGACCTGGCGGCTTGGTGATGCGATTCAAGTTGATTTAAGTTAAATCACATCATTCCTGACCCGCATCCCATAGATCATGGTACATATAGTACAGTTGCCACCCAGAAATGAAAAGAGACCCCCATTGGAGCCATCGCAAACTCATTCAGAATTTTTTAAACATTTGCAGCCTATATGCAGAAACAAGGAATATAGCGGTTAAGGGTAGGCCTATGGCTGTGCAGACTGGACACAGCAGTTGCTGTGTCACTTTTTCATGTAAAAGTTTGCAGACAATGGCAGATAAATGTCCTGTAAATGGTCCTGACACATCTGCATTTCCCCAGCCACATCCCATAAACACCTCCAAATGGTCACTTCCTGTCAATCATTTTCCATTGAAATCCTCATTGCGAGCAAGATCGTGGAAACACCTTGATGCTTGTCTATTGTGAATGCAACACATGTGCAGTCTGCAGATAATTGGAACAAAGGCCTGACTTTTTCACATTTGGCAAATTGGTGTGTTTGATGCCAAAAATATCTAATTATAGTATGCAATGTTTCCCTATCTACACCAACTCCAATAATTCCTCCCAGCGAGCAATGCCCCGTCACACCATTTTCACTAATCCTCTGCAAAAGAAATGCTTATTTGCTGGTTTTTGCACAGATGCCTTACGCCAATCATGATATTAAACTCAGTTTCAGTTATTCTGTGTATATTCCCATTAAGTTTTAGTAATGCGTTCATGTGTGCCAAAGGGTTCGATAAACAGCATATTGTCATCTGCACAATGCCTGGGGGTAGTTATATGATTTAAAACATTTTCATTCTGACAGCATTGCAACTTTAAGCATCATGGCAGAGCACCATGTTCAAAGTTATAATGCCACTTGGTTGCATCATGCGTTAAAGTTATAATGCCACTTGGTTGCATCATGCGTTAAAGTTATAATGCCACTTGGTTGCATCATGCGTTAAAGTTATAATGCCACTTGGTTGCATCATGCGTTAAAGTTATAATGCCACTTGGTTGCATCATGCGTTAAAGTTATAATGCCACTTGGTTGCATAATGCGTTAAAGTTATAATGCCACTTGGTTGCATCATGCGTTAAAGTTATAATGCCACTTGGTTGCATCATGCGTTAAAGTTATAATGCCCACTTGGTTGCATCATGCGTTAAAGTTATAATGCCACTTGGTTGCATCATGCGTTAAAGTTATAATGCCACTTGGTTGCATCATGCGTTAAAGTTATAATGCCCACTTGGTTGCATCATGCGTTAAAGTTATAATGCCACTTGGTTGCATCATGCGTTAAAGTTATAATGCCCACTTGGTTGCATCATGCGTTAAAGTTATAATGCCACTTGGTTGCATCATGCGTTAAAGTTATAATGCCCACTTGGTTGCATCATGCGTTAAAGTTATAATGCCACTTGGTTGCATCATGCCTTAAAGTTATAATGCCACTTGGTTGCATCATGCGTTAAAGTTATAATGCCACTTGGTTGCATCATGCTTTTGCACAGGGGGATCGAGGTTTTCATTCTGCGCATATGCATACGCTGGATACAAGCAGGCATGACAAACTGCTAGTTCACCATCCCAAACACACTTAGCAGTGTGGGCGTCCCAGCGACGGGCTGTGCCCATGGGAACGCCCAGTGTCTCACGGGTGTTCCCATGAAAACGCTAGGAGTTCCCATGTAATTTAGGCAGTGACGCGGGTGCACCCAAGGCTGTGAATGGATGTTTGTTTATGCAAAACATCCATTTGCAGCCATGCAGGGAACTTGGCGAGCGAGGGGAGGTGGGCGCTGTGCAAGCAGCAGGTGGTGTTTAATCCACATGCAACAATGCCAAATTCGGAGAGTTGCGTGTGGACCAGAATAAGTTCCATTGTCTCTATTGATGAACTCGGTCAGGAGGTCTGTCCAATCTCTTTGGTGGGAACAAAAATCTGGTAGTGTATGGGAGCTAAGGACAATCAACCATTTGCTCACAATGCTGGAAAGCAGACAATAGTCATTTGGACAAATTGGATAAAGCGGTTTGATATAACAAATATATCCAAACAATGATTTTTATACATTTTCCCATGTTTGGGAGCAAATGATTGACTGTTATTTGTTCACATACAGTGACACCTTTTTGTTCCCATTTGACAGATCGGACAGATATTTCTGTGTGTATACAGCTACAACCTCTAGTGCACAATATATTGATGATTGTACCATTCAGCAGCATTAGCTGGACGCTTCTCATTGGCTGCTATTTCATTGGCTGTTTGCAGATAATATTCTCCAGCTGGTTGTGCGTAATTAATTAGTGCTGTGGCTGTATGAGATTCATCTGTTCATTTTCCAATTGCAATTAAGGCCACTGGTATTGAGGGTCTGTATAATGGATCAATATTGCATAACTAAAGCTCAACTGGAGTATTCACATTACACTATAAGATAAATAGTTTGTCTTAAAGCTGTACACAAGCAATAACCACATGGAAAAGCTTCACAGCAGTATATGTGAAGTTAGCTTATACTCAGCATATGGCAGCATTTACACAGATGGAAGTAAGTGTGTTTATTGTACTGTACCCCTGGCATCAAGCTGGCACACATACAACTTGTTCCATACCAACTTCAGGTGCGTGTGAGTATGCATTCACACCCAGTTTTCTACACCTCCCTTTTATGCGACTTTATTGAAATGTATGAAGCAATTTTATAGTTTCATATACATTTTGGCCATTTGCACCAGTGACCCACTCACTTTAAGCAGATAACACAGCTGTAAGGCCGGGCATTGACAGGCGACTGGTACTCTGAAGGCACTAATACGATTCAGCTATATACTGTATTTCCCAATAGAGGGTCTTACAGAAAGAAAATAGGTCTATTATTCATTTTAAATAGAGTAACTGTAAAATGTTGCAAGTTGGAGACTCAAGAAGGACTAGTTGCTAAATAACGGGACAAGCACCTTGCAGTATCTACTGCCAAATACAGTAAGCAGAAGGTCAGATATGATGACAGTAAGCAGGAGGTCAAATATGATGACTCATTTGAAAGGAACAATGAATAAACTCAAAGTATTTTAAACTCAAAGTGTTAGTTCTTTGTAAAGACTATTACCACAATGTGAATTTATTAAAAACCCTACTACATACCAAGGGTGGGTAACGGGCTGCTATGCAAGGCTGCAATGTGCCCTGTCACTGTAAAGCAATGTGCCCTTATGATGCCTTCTGTATAGTGATTGGAAAACAATAGTAATATGCATTCTTGCAGTATTTCAGTATTTCATATTGCAGTGGCCTCATATTTGGAACATTGCTTTATGCCTCAATACCTGTGCTATGTGCGGCATATTTGGGCTACAATGTTTAACATTGATGTTTTGTTTTTGTAACTACATTGTGTTGGCCAGAATATTTTAGAGTAACAAAAAAGATGTGTTCTCATTGATATAACACTATAAGAAGTAAACACATTATTGTACTTTAATAGGGTGTACACACGGTTCAATTTTGTCTATTTTTCTATTTGATTTTGCTTCTATTCCAAATTCGAATAGGTCCCGATGTGCGTCCCTGCGGCATCGAAATTGAATAGAAAAATAGACTGTACATACAAGAGTATGTAGTACAAATATGCATACCTCCCAACTGTTTTTCACGGGACCGTCCCGGTTTTTTGGGACGGTCCTGCCCCCCACCCACTGCCGGCAGTGTCCCACAGTGGTGGGGGGGGGGTCAGTTGAGAGTCCCCCCCAGCCTTAAGGGAATAGACGCTGTGCACATGCGCACAGATTCTATTCATCGCCGCAGAGGGCAAAAAACAGGGGCGTGACCAGGTGCCAACCTCATTTGCATAGACCACACCCACATTTGCATAGGTCACAACTCCTTTTGGCGTAGCCGTGCGAGTGTCCCTCTTCAGAGGGCTAAGAAGTTGGGAGGTATGAACCTGTACTACTGTATATTGTATAAATCGAATGTGTACAGGGACCGTGCATTTGAACAAGGATTGAATAGAAATCACACCGTGTGTACACTACTTAACAGTTTAAGTCATGTAACTATAAAGTGTAAACAAAATAGTTCTATTTTACCCTGATAAATGAATACAATTCAGCTGCAGCTATATCTTTTCATATAGATTTCTTCAATTAAATAACTTGTATTCATATCATGTTTTCTATGATTGTTTAAATTTACAAAGACTATGAAAAAAAAAGACCAGACCAGCGGACATGGGGGAATGACCTTCATTGATTTAGCAATTTGATGACAGCATAAACATCTGACATGCGCCAGTTTAAAGACACTTATTGTGGACCTATCAGACCAAATGTACATGGTGCACTCTGTAACGCTTTCCAAAGAGACCTAATGCCATCTCTTGTGCAAGTAATCATGTTACAATCCCTCAATGTACGGAAGCTATCGTCTACCAGCCCTATCGCTAATGTCACCCATAAAACATACAATCAGATTACAGTATACAATTTTATCATATATATTCCACTGGCCTTTATATTCTGCTAGTTTTACCTACAGAAATCTGAATGTAATGCTTCTCAATTTATGTTTCTTATCATTGCATGTTTCAATTATTGCTTAACCGGTGCAGTCTCCGAGAGGTCTCTGTCATGCAACCTCCCAGCAAAAATAGGGGTTTTTAAGGTGCTAAGTTGATTTTGGTTTGCAGTGCCCACTTTCAGTATTACACAAGCTATTGCAGGCCCCATTATATGAATGTAAAAACAGACGTTTTGATTTAACATGAACTTCTGCAAAGTTAATGTTTTTGGTTTGCCTTTCTTTCTTTTAGAATAAGCTTTATAAATATCTGTAGAATCAATCGAAGTATAATTCTTTAAAGGGATCATTAGAAGACGCCTACAAAAAAAAACTTGTATATTTTTAAGTGTGCCAATTTGTAATATATTTTGTAAGTGTATATTTTTCTTAGAGAAGTGCTGTGAAGTGTCTGTATGTGTGAGTATTCCTTTTCTTACACCCTGGGGTGTCATTAAAAGGATGTATATTTAAGGGTTCCTGGTTTTAAAAACCAAAATACAAAGAAAAAAAAAGTAAATTTTGTTGGAAATTTTGTAATAAAACAAATATTGTGGAAGAGTGTAGTGATTTCGTGTAAAGATTCATTGAGAATTTTGTGAGCTCTTTGCTGTTTTATAGATTCCCTTGTAAATTATTCTTGTAAGATTTGAAGTTTTGTTGTTCTTGTTGCAAAGTTTTTTCAATATTTGTGATTGATCCTGTATGGTGAAAATGTCACATTGTTAACATGCTGAGTTTTGGTATATTGTTTATGGAATAAATAAAAAAAACTGTTCTTAATTTGAAATATTTTTTTTGTTCTTCCTTGCTAATCACCTGTTTCTGTCACTTTCTAATGGTTATTCCATTTGCTTCCTTTCTAAAATCAACATAAAACAAAAATACTGTAAACTTGGGTGCATTCATTCCCCAAATGATCACATGATTTGATTGGTCTAAATTTGTGTCCTGTAACATATGACTTGTCACTTACCACATAACTGAGCCTAATGCTAGGTACACACTATTACATATATCTCAGATTAATTGATCTGCAGATATTTCTACAGACAGATATTGTTCTCCATACATGCTGGCTGATCCATCTGGACTGACCACAAAGCTGTCAATCACCAGTGGCTCTTGGTGCGTCTGTATGGTCAGTCGGCGGATCACCTGTACAAACAACACAATGCACAGATACAGTATATTTTTAGATATACCATGCATCAGCTGTGGTGCACAACCGACACAATGGGTGACATTCTATGGGATGAGATTTGTGTTTTTTTTGGCGAAATTTGCTCAAAAAACGGGCAAAATCCCGTTTTCGCATATTTAATGAGATGCGAAAAACGCAGATTTTGACGCGAAATCGCACTTTTACAAAGTGCGATTTTAACTCGCACCGGAACTCACATCCAGATGTTTTCCCATTGAAAAGTATACAAATCGCATATTTAATGAGATGCGAATTTAGGAAATGTGTCTTAAATTCGGCAAAAAATCAGACCAGGTTCTGATATGCGAGTTGGCCAGAACCCTGCACAGATCATTGAGATCTGTGCATGGTTCTTTGGTAAAAAATGTGTTGTTGTTTTTTTAAGAAAAAAATTGCATGGGGTCCCCCCTCCTGAGCATAACCAGCCCCGGGCTCATTGAGCCGGACCTGGTTCCAAAAATACGGGGGACAAAAAGCGTAGGGGTCCCCCGTATTTCTGAAACCAGCCCCGGACTCTTGGACCGGTCCTGGTTCCAAAAATACGGGGGACAAAAAATCTGGGGGTCCCCCGTATTTTGAAACCAGCACCGGGCTCCAACAGCCCGCAGTGTCATGCCACAGCCGGGGGACACTTTTTACATAAGGTCCCCCGGCCGTACCATGAGCACCGTGGCTGGTCAGCCTTGGACGGGGTACCTGGAGGAGTGGGGAACCCCCCAATAAAGGGTTCCCCCCCCCAGGCTTCACCCGTCCAGGGCTGAAGCCCGGGGCTGTCACCGGCGTCCCTGGCCAGTGGACGCCGGCCTGATGGGGTTAAATCCTAACATTGCTTTATACAGGAGGACTACAAGTACCAGCAGACCTCCCCCGCAGGCTGTGACTTGGAGAACCACAAGTCCCAGCATGCGGGGCATTAATGGGCCCCCTGGGACTTGTAGTCCACTTGTAAAAAGAATGTTAAAAGAAAACACACACAGAAAAGTAAAACTTTATTACATACACCCACACACACATCTCACTTTTACACCCACATACTCACCGATCCAGGATCCAGCGCTGGTCTCCCTTCTGCAGAGCCGGCTACCCCCACACTGACAGCGGGCTGAACCAGCTTTCTCCGATGGAGCTAACAGCTTCAGGTCACACAGGCTGAGAGCGTGATTGGGCGATGTGTCTCCATGGAGACGCATAGCTCAGCCCTGATTGGCTGAGCTATGCGTCTCCATGGAGACGCATAAGCTGAAGACACTCTCAGCCTCTGTTGCGCTGGGACAACGCGACAGAAGCTGTTAGCTCCATCGGAGAAAGCCGGTTGTCCCCGCTGTCAGTGCGGGGGTAGCCGGCTCTGCAGAAGGGAGACCAGCGCTGGATCCTGGATCGGTGAGTATGTGGGTGTAAAAGTGAGATGTGTGTGTGTGTGTGTGTGTGTGTGTAATAAAGTTTTACTTTTCTGTCAGGGGCAAACGCAGGATTTTCAGAAGGGGGTTTCCAGAGGGGCGGAGCAAAGCACGGAGATGGACACTTAGGTGACCCAGTATATGCTTTGATGTCCCGCGGGTGTTAGGGGGTATTATATCAACCGCTCAGCATGTAGGGTCTGGATCAGTAATTTCCACTTATTATCCCTTTACTGCACAGATGGTGGGAGATGAGGTGGGAGAAGGGGACATTGGGCTGAATGAAGGGGCCCTGATACATAACTTCCGGGGTGGTAGAAGATATTTAATACGCAGAGGAAGGGTGTATAGTGGAGTGGGCTTATTATTCATAATTTTCTGGTGGGAGGACAGCTTGCTTGACTGCAGATATCTCCAGTTCCCGGAAATAGATTTCTTAGATTTTAATGGAATTATAAACTAGAGAATCCCACCTACAGTACCAAATGGTGTTGGGGACTAGGGGATCAGAGTTCAGGAGGCAGAGCAATCTGCCAATGAGTATATAAAACTACATACCAGGTGTGTGGAGCTGGAGCAGTAACCAGCTGCTGGAAGGCTGATATCTCTGGTTCTGGGAACAGTAGAGACAAGCTACTAGTGTCCATCAAAGGGGGAGAGTCTTAGCTTTTGGAATATTCCCTCAGAAATACTCTAAGTCAGACAGAACCTGAAATATCTGACTGGGAAGAGCAATTAAAAGGCTTGGATGGGGACCACTTCTTTGAAGTCAGATATCTCCGGTTTCCAAGGTCCGATTTTAAAAATTATTGTACTCATGGAAAGAGGGGACCCTCAGCTTTCAGTCTTGGGCCCTTAGACTCCTTGGGGGTTTCTGGGTACTCGGAAACCCCCCCTGCGTGAGCTACTGCTGTGTGTGTGTTTTCTTTTAACATTCTTTGTACAGGTGGACTACAAGTCCCAGCGGGCCCATTAATGCCCCGCATACTGGGACTTGTGGTTCTCCAAGTCCCAGCCTGCGGGGGAGGTCTGCTGGTACTTGTAGTCCTGTATAAAGCAATGTTAGGATTCAAAGATTTAACCCTATCAGGCCGGCGCCCACTGGCCAGGGATGCAGGTGACAGCCCCGGGCTTCAGCCCTGGACGGGTGAAGCCTGGGGGGGGACCACTTTATTGGGGGGGTCCCCACTCCTCTAGGTACCCCGTCCAAGGCTGACCAGCCACGGTGCTCATGGTACGGCCGGGGGACCTTATGTAAAAAGTGTCCCCCGGCTGTGGCATGACACTGCGGGCTGTTAGAGCCCGGTGCTGGTTTCAAAATACGGGGGACCCCCAGATTTTTTGTCCCCCGTATTTTTGGAACCAGGACCGGTCCAAGAGTCCGGGGCTGGTTTCAGAAATACGGGGGACCCCTACGCTTTTTGTCCCCCGTATTTTTGAAACCAGATCCGGATCAATGAGCCCGGGGCTGGTTATGCTCAGGAGGGGTGACCCCACGCAATTTTTATTTTTATATTTTTATTTTTTTATACAAACCCAAAATCGCACATAAGCTCAATTTCGCACATTTTCATGCCTAAAAATCGCACATTTTCATGCCGAAAATTCGCCCATTATCGCACTCAATCGCACTTTTCTTGCCAGAACACGCACCTCATTAAATATGCGAATCCAAGGCAAAAATGCGATTTAAAAAAAGTGCGATAATGGGCGAAAAACTCTCATCCCATAGAATGTCACCCAATATATCTGTGATTGACACCGTTCACAGATATATCGCTCGTACACACTGGCCGATGGTGCACCGATATATATTGGCCGTTCAATCAAACAATCAATATATCGGCCAGTGTGTACACACCTTAAGAATGACTTATAATTTACTTAATTTAATGTCTTTTTTGAAATCTCTCAATAATAAAACTATTGGCCCAGGAGTGCCATGAAAAAATTTGGATACTTTATGGTGCCATGATAAAAAAAAAATGTTATATGGAGGACAAAAAGCGGTACTTATGTAATATCTGGGCTCCCGTTTTTCTTATGAGACTGCGTCCCCTTGCGGGGCTCGCTGCG
The DNA here is from genome assembly GCF_055691185.1 of Crinia signifera. Taxonomy (NCBI): domain Eukaryota; kingdom Metazoa; phylum Chordata; class Amphibia; order Anura; family Myobatrachidae; genus Crinia; species Crinia signifera. The sequence goes on from NC_139225.1 coordinate 75,263,353, forward strand.
CTCACCACGCTTCGGGCACGGTGGCTCGCTATGCTCGCCACACTATATAAAATCAACTCTATGCGTAGTTGGATAGTAGGGTTATGAAAAAATTGGGTGCATTTAACATGGGAGCCCAGATAGTACATAAGTACCCAAAAAGCACCTTAAAGAAACCACTACATTTGATGTGCCTGGTACGTTGTTCTTCTGTGGTAGTAAACCCCAAAGCTGAACCAATAAAAAACACTATATAATAATGTAAATAAAGATATAACATGATACCCAACACTGCATGTCAATTACTATAGCTGTTCTTTCTTGTCCCGTTACCCAGCTTCCCATAGATTCCATATTATGCAAGCACTTAAAGATTGTCCCCAAAAATGTTATATTAATAAATACAAAACAACATAAAGCTGTCACTAAAGCTGTTCCTTCATATAGTGTCTCCGTTCAAAACTGCCTTAATTGTGCCCTTATGTGGTAGGTGGAGATCTCCTCTTTCCCATGCAAAAACCACAATGCTGGGCATTCCCATATGCTAATGGTACCCCCCACCGTCCATCCTCCATATGATTTGTCAAACTCATGAAGGCTTCTGTATCGACAATGACGTTTTTCACTGAAAACGTGGCTCGTTTTTTCCCACGAGCCACGTTTTCAGGTTAGGGAACAGAAAGAAGCCGCAGGGAGCCAAGTTTGGTGAGTACAGTGGATGCGGCAACAATTCATAGTGCAATTCATGCAATTTGGTTGCAACATTTCCAGATGAGGGAGCTGATGCATTGTCGCGGTGGGAAAAAAAATTAACCTATGAATCAATCTGAAATTTTGTATGGCGTTGTTTGAAATATGGTAGTACATGATAGTAATACCAACTCTCCTCAGCAACGCCACCTGTCTTCAAACAAAGGTACTTATTGATCCACCCTCGTACAGTATATTCAGCGTTAAATGACTATTATAAATAAATTGTAAAGCGGGAACTTGAAATAAGGATCAGTAGGCTGGCTTCCAGTGAATAGACAGTGAACAAGATTTACTAGAGTGCGAATTTTAGACTTTTGCGATTCCCACGTTTTCTGAAAATCGCACATTTAATAGAATGCAAATTGCGGTAAAAATCACCTTTTGCTGCGAAAATCACCCATTTTTAAACGTCAATTTTTTTCTCACACTTCAATTCGCATCCAGATGTTTTCCCATTATAAAGCATACAACTCGCAAAAGTAATAGGGTGCAATTTTTTGTTAAACGTTACCAAAAATCGCAAAAAAAAAAAAATTAGACCAGGTTCTGACTGGTGAATTTGACAGACCATGCATAGATCGTTATATTTGTCGTAAAAATTGTATAAAAGTATAATTACCTGGCAGGGGAGATACTTTGATCACAAAGGTGGTTCTCCCAGAGCAAGGCTCATCCATTGCACTCCATGTGTGTTGACTCCTGCGATTTCCCCAAATGTGGGAAACTCGACTGCATAATAATGGGGGGACTGCGTTTGCGCTTTCCCTTGAAAAAAAAAATGTGTAAAAGTAAAAATAACCGGGCTCATTGAGCTGGACCTGGTTCCAAAAATACGGGGAACAAAAAATGTAGGGGGTCCTCCATATTTCTGAAACCAGCCCTGGACTCTTGAACCAGTCCTCCAATAGCCCATGGTGTCATGCCTCAGCTGGGGGACACTTTTTACATAAGGTCCCCCGGCTGCACCATGCGCACCGTGGCTGGTCAGCCCTGGAGGGGGTACCTGGGGGTGTGGGGACCACCCCAATAAAGGGGGTCCCCCTCGAGGCTTAATCCATCCAGGGCTGGAACCTGGGGCTTTCCCCGGCTTCCCAGGGCGGTGGACGCTGGGTTGATGTCTGTAAAAATAAGATTAAACCCATTTCCTTTCACAGGAAAACTTCAACACCCAGCAAGGGAGGGTGCTAATGTGCACATTTTACACCCAAAAATCTTACCAACTTGAATCCAGAGATGTTATCTGTGTGTAACTGGTCACTGTGAGCTGCAAGCAGTACAGTGTGCAGCCTAAAATTAAACTCAAAGGGAGTGTCCTTGACAGCTTTATTGCAGACTGCAGTGTGCTGCTACCAACATGTAAAGGGTAAAATTCTGTGCAGGCGGCCCATATTTTCAACATAACACAAATCCAACAGCAATAATTTCAAACAATCAAACTACCTAAGAAAAAGAAACAATGAAAATAAATCAGTATGGGAAGAACTATGGACTAATAATTAAATTTAGAAAAATACAGGTTATTTTTGTAATTGGGTCCAGCTGCAACTTGTCTTGGATACATTAGTGGCACCCCCTCCCCTGGTTTGCACACTACGCTGTGGTGGAGATGTGGGAGAAGTGCTAATAGGCATAGTGGAGACGCTGCTTCAGTATTGGGGGGTTGGGTATGCTATGCTCACCCTGAGCGGTAAGGTGAGAGCAATGCACTAGTCTGCTGTTGTATTGCATCTGTTTGTGCTGATGTGTTTTCATTTTGTGCCCTAATCGAATCAGTTTGTGCCCTGATGGCATGGCTTATATCAGCTAGATGCGTATCTATGGTCGCAGGGGCAAACTCAGAATTCTCAAGGGGGGGGGGGGATTTCCAGGTATACAAGTGTGTGTGTATATATATATATATATTCACACACACACACAGCTCCAGAACAAAATTATAGGGGCACCATGATAGAGGAAGTGGGCAGGGAGGTTTTTTTTGCAAGTCCCTTGCCCCTGCTGAAAGGGGGGGGGGGGGGTGCGGCTGAAAGCAGCTCACACTGACAGCGAGCAACACAGCCTACTGCCCTGTATACATGCCTGACTGCATTCACGGATATTCCAGGGACAGCTGGCTGCTACCTAGTACCAGGTACCCTCCACCGGCCGCTGCCTACTCCTCTTCTGCACCACACCCCGGACAATTAAGCCCGGGGAAGGGGTCACTCCATTGGCAGGTGCAGCGGGAGCTCCATCTCCCAAATATTTTTTGTCCTGTCAGGGGGGTTTCCCGGACTCAGAAACCCCCCATTCGTGCGCCACTGCAGCCATGCGGATTCTTGTGCCCTCTGCAACTCTGGTGGTATTAGAAACCTTGCGGAATTGCTGCAACATATTTTAAATATCCCTGAATGTACTCCATCTGTTGGCTTTGATTTGCCATGAAATCTATTTGTTTGTTTCTAAACCCATCTAACGATCAGGCTAATTGGTAAACAGTAGGAGCTGGTTATGTGTCCATTCTGTTTCCTCTGTCAGTAGTAGTCTGCATCTACAATCCCCTGGGCACATTGAGCATATACCTGTATGTGTTATGTATATATGTATGTACTGTCACTGTTTAACTGTTACCTAAACGGCTGTTGCACTGCAATCCAAATCAAATTCCTAGTATACGCAAGTATACCTGGCCAATAAAGTTGATTCTGATGTTCTGTTGTTGGACTAGGCTTTTCAGGCCTATCATCCTCAGGAGCAAATGCATCCACAGGCTCCAGTATGATTTCTTCCTTCTCCTCACTGCGGTGTGGCTCAGCAGGTGGATGCATGCTTTTTTGTGATGTCCCTGTAAATATGTTGATTTAATTAAGTATGTGTTGCAATTTGAACTAAAAAAATCAGTTGCAAATTAAGACACAAATAGTAGATGCTGTCAACACATTTACCACTTAAATATTTAGTTTAAAAAAAGCAGCTCCCATATGGTATTCTTGGTCACCCATATATAAGCTAACAAAAATTTAAAAGAGAGCGCTTCAGGATAAAGAAATTAATTTTACATTTATTTAGAAAGCATAAATAAACAATAAAAAATATTGGACACAAAAAGAATATATACACAACTTTACCCAAAAAATGAAAAATAATAACATTTCTGATAAAAAATATATATCACTTTAAAATCACAAATTGGTCATGATTACAACTCTGATGTTTATGCATGTAACGTCCCCACTTAGCAATTAGATTTAATATAATGGTGCCTGCAGGATTGCTCAAATGTGCAGTCTCTAGCGCTCCAGATAATCTCCCCTTTGGAATGACAATCAAGATGAAGTGGAGAGCAGATAATCATCAGAGTATGGAAAGCATAGGTCCCAGAATTTCTTTGTTATATATGAGACTAAGTAACTCCTGATGACAATTGCCGTATATTGGTTCCAATATTTAAATGCATTAGTATGGCTCAGTTACCTTGCACTTTCACTTTGAGCACGTTATCCAGCAAGGAATAAAGAAGCTGTGATGTCTGAAACCATAGTGTGCAGTGCTGTCTCAAGCAGGTACATCCCATAGTACCGGAGATCGGAGGCGCCTCTCAGCTGCTCGGCTGCTTAGCCTTGAGCTGGGGAGTGTGTGCACCTGATGGACCGAGCCGGGGCTGTTCGGCCACTCGGTCACAGTTCAATCGGTGCATACAGCAGTGACAGGAAGGCTTCAGTTGTTATTCCCAATGCTATTATCGCAGGCGGGCAGATCATCAAAGGAGGCTATTGCTGGGAAAGCATCGGCTTAGAAATTACACATATATTATTGCTGGCAGTACACCAGGTTGTGTTGCAAGACGACCATCTCTACGCGTTTCTCCACCGTGGATTGTGGCGGTTTCCTCAGGAGATTGCAATTTGTTATTTTAAGTTGCACATGTGTCATTATGTGTTTGCTTTTCGTGTATGGGTCATAGAGTCGACAAGAGGGAGGTCGACATTCATTAGGTCGACCGCTGAAGGTCGACATGCATGAATATTGAAATGTCTAAAGGTGGACATGTTTGTTTGTTCGCACATGAGAGCAATGTTTAGAAACTATGTATGTGCATAAGGATTTATGTGCATGTGCAGCCTCTTTGTGCGAGCGGGCACGGCGAATTGATTATTTGCCAGCCAGTTCACATGCAGCAGTGTGGATTGGGGAATTGGGGCAGCAGACATCGGTTGCACCCATGGGAACACCATGAAAATGATGGGCGTTTCCATGGTAATTCACAGGTGACGCGGGTGCTGGGGGCAGGCAGCTGATGTCACTGGATGTCAGCTGCCCACCCTCTTTTCATACAGGGGCGCCAAAGATTTGCGAGCCATAGAGAAATCATTTGATGGTCGGTGATCATCCAATGATTTCTGCCCCGCCCACGTTAAGAGAAATAAGCAAGGAGCACTTGGTATATATTTGTAAAGTTCAGTCAGCGGTACAATAATATTATATAACCAACACTGTGTGAGACAGAAGCTGGAACAGTCCAGCTTCTGGAGTTTCCTCTCCTGTTAAAGGGCCCATACACCTGCCAAAAATTGTGACAATCCTCTGTTCTGGAGATGATTGTCACATGTATGGGCTGCCCCTACTGGCGATCCTGGTCATTAACACCCCGCTCCCATGAACTGGCTATACTAGCCAGCGCAAGACAGGGTGAAGGAAGTCCGATGGCCGAGGAGAAGCTGGGAAGCGCTCCTGAAGACACCAAAGTCTTAGGTGGGTGGCATCCAATGCAAAAGAGCTTAAAGGCTGTTGCCCCAGGTGAAGTTCACAGATGAAGATGCTGGAGGAAGCTCTGGGGAGGCGGCGGCCATGCAAATGAACATAAAGGCCGCTGCCCCAGGTGACTGTCCAGATAAATAAAATATTAAAACAATTGATGTTTTGTGGTCATTTCAATATTGCCTTTGCAGGGGGACTATAGGTATCAGCGGGCCCTTAATGCCTCACATGCTGGTACTTGTGGTTCTCTAAACACCAGCATATAGGGCAGGTTTGCTGTGACCTCTGGCCCCACTGTAAAGGCAAATACTACTTTATGCAAAAGCTATCCCCCGCATCCTTTGGGCGGTGGGTGCGGGGGATAGCTTCAGCCTAGGCCTTGGGTGCCCTGGAGAGGGGCCCCTTTATTTGGGGGGGCACCTCCCCAAGAATCCCCAGACTGGGACCCCGTGAAGTGTTTATTGGAGGTATCGCTGCCATATTACAATTGCCACCTGGATCCTTATGATGTGCAGCATGAATTTAGCGACATGAGTCTCCAGCTTCTTGGGTAAATGTTATGTTGGTATTTTAGCATTCTGTAGAAAAATATAACTTGTTGAATTAAAATAAATATTTATATATGTACAGTTAACTTTTTTTATATTATATACATCTAATTTGTCTACACCAGCCTTTTCAATTCAATCAGTGCAGAGATTATAGAATAACAGTGCCTTGGGGGCAGGGGCGTAGCTATCGTAAGGCAGCCCCCGCTGCTGCTTGGGGGAGCGGGCGGCAGCGGGGGCGCCGGACTGGGTGGGAGGCAGGATGCTACTTCCCCGGGGCCACTACATATTTAGGACGGTCTCCAGGGCAGCAGTCAAAAACAGTACTTAAAGATAGAACGCCGACCGCTCTGTCTATGCTACAATACAATTGGAGGCAGCTCCACCTCCCTGTGATTCTCCCTCACAGATTAATCTACAGTATTGTAACAGCAGGACATGCGAGTGAATGGCCGCACCGCTGCGGAAGAAAAGGCTGCTGTGAGGAAGAAGAAGCTCAGGGAGGCGGAGCTACAAGCCGCAGCTTCCGATTGTGTTGCAGCACAGACAGACAATGCTCCCAAAGCCTGCTGTGCGGAGGCTGCTTCCCCTTTGCTCGTGGGGCTGCCAGTGCCAGTGCTGCGGAGAGAACAGCTGCCGCTTGATGACCAGTGCCCCCCCCCCTCCTGCCCGGAACGCTTTTTGCAAGTATCGGCTTAATTCAGCGCTCCTGGGCCCCTGTCACTGCCTGCTCCTCGTCAGGAGACGCAAACTGGCAGCCCAGCACAGAGGTACTCATCGTGGAGGAGGGGAGGGATTGCATGTAACTGAGCTTTATATGCAAAGTATATGTGTACATTTTGTATTAGTGTGCCCCTGGATTGGTCCCTATACGATACATATGTTTGTGTGTGTGCCACCCCTGTTTCCTATACAATGTGTACTGGTGTCAGTGTGCCCCTGACCCCTATATAATGTGTGTGTGTGTGTGTGTCAATGTGCCCCTGGTCCCTATAGACTGTATATGTGTGTGTGTCAGTGTATCCATGGTCCATGTACAATGTATGTGCTTGTGTGTCAGTGTGCCCCTGGTGCCTGGGTACCCTAGTCCCTGTGCAATATATCTGTGTGTGTGTTGTGGTGTTGGAGATGGTAGCAGCCACCCTATTTTTCTTCTTACACTGTCTCTACCTCTTGTTTTCTCCCTGACTTTGTGCAGTATTCAATGCCGGTGCGAGCGGCCGGCGAGGAGGTTAAACTGCGAGGATCACAGAAAACCAGTGATCCTCGCAGTTTAACCCCCGCGCCGGCTGCTCGCACTATGCAACGTTCCGGGGGAATCCTCGCAGTCACAGAACTGCGAGGATTCCCCTAAACTGCGAGAGCCGAGGCTAGTGCAGCAAACTCGCTGTAATTAGCCTCGGCTCTCGCAGCTTTTGGAGGCACATTCGCAAATTCCCCCTCGCTCAAAAAACGGAGCGAGGGGGAATTTGCGAATGAGGGGGGGTCAGTTGAATACTGACAGGGTGAGCGGTGACTGCGAGCAAAAAGTCCTGCTCGCAGTCACCGCTCGCCCACGGCATTGAATATATGCCACTGTCTCTCTCTGATTGACTCTCTCTGTATCTACTGTACCTGACACTCTCGTTTCCCTCCCTTTTTCTCTCTTGCCCCCCCTTCTCATCCCTTTCTCCCTTTACCCCTTTTTCTCTCGTTTCCTATTTTTCCGTGAAATCTTCTCTTTCCTTCCTCCCTGACCACTTCTACATATTTTTCTCACCCTTTTCTCTCACCCTCCTCACTTTCTTTTTCTGTCTTGCTCCCTTAACAGACATTGTAAAGACAATAGGGTAGGGTTCCCCATCACAATTTTGTTATGGGGCCCACAGAGTTCTAATTACACCCCTGCACTTATATGTGACTGCAGCTAAAGCCATCCATAGTAAAGGTGTGTTTGTTGGCGGTGGGAGGACAGATGGCTTGTTGTGAGAAAGGCTGACCAGGTCTCTTAGCGAAGAGGTGGTACCGAAATGCTGCTGCATTTTGTCCTTGCACTGGTAGAATAGCTGGGCCACTTGATTTAATTTGCCCACACAGGCTAAACGTTGCCAGTGGGGCATGAAGGAAAATTTAATTGGCAGGGTGTGTGCCTGGAGGAGAAGTTGATGAGCATGCAAGATTTTCCCTATATACCATAAGGTCTTTGGTACTTTCTATATCCATGCCTCTTTCCTTTCTTAACCTCTGCCACAATCTCCATTTGTCCCTCTAGGCACCCCTCTCCCCAATCTTCCTTCCTCATCTGTACATCTGCTACCTCCTCATCCTCATGTGTGCCTGTGCCTCCCCCATCCCTGACTGGTGGCTGCCATTAAAAGTGACCAACAGAAACAAAAATTATGGCAGGTAAGCACAACTTACACACACACACACACACACATTGAGTTATATATATATATATATATATATATATATATATACACACACACATACATATATATATATATGTGTGTGTGTGTGTGTGTGTGAGATGTGTTGTTACATTGTGTCATATTGTGAAAGGGGTCCTGCGGTGAGAGGCATATAGTGTAAGGTGCATTATGGGGGAGGGGGGGGGGGCGCCAGAAAGTTTTTTGGCAGGGGGGAGCAAAATTTATAGTTACGCCACTGCTTGGGGGTCATTAGTAAACCGTAGGTGTCGTGTCCATTTCAGGGATGCGTCACAGCTTGCGATTGCTATCAGCTACGTAGATCAAATGGCTCTGGCGCCAGTTGCACAACCATATGGTAGTCTCCAACAGGGGCGTAGGGAGGGCGGAGCCGGTGGAGCATGAGCTCCGGGTGCCGAGACATCAAAGGGCGCCAGGGCCATACAGCCCACTCCCCCACTCCCTCCCCTGCCTGCTCCCTGCTCTGCCTGGGGGGGAGCCGGCATCATGCTCTGACCTGTGAAAGGTGGAGGCAAGCTGTGGCTGCTCTCCGGCTGCTCTTACTATGTTACCGCTCTGCTCCAGCCTCACCCTCCTGGCAGCTCTGTCCCACACTCACCAGGCAGCTCCATGAAGATTGAGGTGTGTGAAGGCAGCTGGGGCTAGCGCTGTGGCGCTACATGCAGGGAACCTCTGAAGGTGATTGATAGCTTCCCCCCGCCAGATAGAAGTGCCGGGGCTCAGTAGCACTGCAGGGGCTAATGGCGTTGTCACACACAGCGTGGGCTTCTCCAAAGCACACACTCCCTCTCACTGGGCATGCTGACTGACACTGGTACACAGCAGGTAGTTTCACTGCCAGTAACGTACAAGGCGTGCGGGAACTGGGACCACCCACAAGCAGGACTGGGCAGGGCGCATAGGGACATATGGCCTGTGGGCTGCGGGGACAAGTGCGCAGTGCACCACATTAACAGGACCCTTGGAATCCTGGGGCCCTTGGGAAACTGCCCATTGAGCCCAATTGAAAAGACGGCTTTGCGTACAGTGCCTGCAACGGTGAGCAATTTTAGTCCCCCTTGGCAACGAGCAATATTAGTCCCCCTTGGCAACGAGCAATATTAGTCCCCCTGGCAATGAGCAATTTTAGTCCCCCTTGGCAATGAGCAAAATTAGTCCCCCTGGCAACGAGCAATATTAGTCAACCCTGGCAACGAGCAATTTTAGTCCCCCTTGGCAACGAGCAGTTTTCGTCCCCCTTGGCAACGAGCAATTTCATTCCCCCTTGGCAACAAGCTATTTTAGTCCCCCTTGGCAATGAGCTATTTCAGTCTCCCTTGGCATCGAGCATGAAGCCCCTTGGTATTGAGCATTAAGCCCTTGGCATCGAGCATGAAGTTCCTAGCAATGAGCATGTAAGTAAGTGGCACTTATGTGTCAGATGTGTAATTGGCATTACGGTATGTGGCTTTATGTGTAATAGATATTACAAAGTTTGCTAAAATGTGCAATGGGCATTACGGTGTGTGGTGTAATGTTAGGCCACATCCCCTTTTTGCCGTGCAAGACAACAAATCGGGGGAGCAAAACATGCCCTTGCTCCGGGCACCGTGGCACCTAGCCACACCACTGGTCTCCGATGGTTGCATCTTTGCACACAAATGACGGTTCTGAGACACCGCCAATGGGTGTCAATACAAATCATAGTGGCTGCGAAATTTGCATATTTTTGCAGAACCGCTGTGTACAGGATGGTAGCTGCAGTGGGATCTGTGTACATCAGACACTTGGGGGGTATTCAATCCCAAGTTCTGACAGTTGGAACCCTGCCCTGTTTCAGTCCGCTCGCCAGTTTATCGGCAGGTGGAAGTCAATGTTCCACCTGTCAAACAGCGAAAAGGGACCATGTCGGCAAAAACAGCCGTGGATTGCTAAGATCCGTCCGTGAACTCGACAATCCACAACCGTTTTCGGCAAAATGGACCGGGCTGTTTTTATAGTTGGGTCCGTTCTGTCGAGCTGCCTTTCAATCTGAAATGACAGCATTGAATAGGCACCCGGCGCTATTTCCCCTGTCGATAATAGCGGTGGGGATTGAATACCCCCCTGAACTCTACTTGTATATAAATTCTGTCACCCTTTGTGCCACATGTCAAAATATATACTTTGAAAAAAGAGAAAATTCACACTATAAGCACTACTGGTAAGCAAGAGAATCATAATAAACTCAATTTAACATGACATAAAATTGAGATTCATAGCATAATGTTTGTCCCAAAACATATGGGCCCGTCTTCCACAACCAGCTGACCTCATTGTCATGTGTGGTACTACAAGTGTCGGCATGCTAACACCTTTTATTATGTTTAAAAATATGGTGTGCAGTTCAGATCCCCCACCCCATATAAACTATATACTTTTCCAGACACTTTCAGTAATAGGTTAAAAAAAAAGCGTGTGTGTGTGTATATATATATATATATATATATATATATATATATATATATATATATAGTTACCGTGTTTTATTCAGCCTCGAGTGCCGCCCTACCCCCACTTCTATATATATATATATATATATATATATTGGGTCACGGAGCCGGCGGCACTCAAACAGGGACTTCACAATAAATAATGACAGGCTGAGACAGTGATCGGCTTGGTGCTAACAGTCTCAGAATTTTACATCCATTATCAGAGTACAATACAAACAAGAACAGCTCTTACCTAAGTAAGCTCCCTCTCGCCCAACACCTGTGCAGTCGATACCATGCTCCCCAGCCCCGGCGAGTGGGGGTGACGTCATCCACGATGCGCCCCACATCAGCTGGAGCGGGTTGCCATGGCAATCTGTGTAAACAAAAGTGTGTGTACAATAAGAACTGGAGAGACCGCATGGAAGACTGCACAAGAGAAACATATGTAATAACACAATAACTGCAGATGAGGGTTGCATTCAACATAGCAAAAAGAAGGAGAATTACAAGAAGCAGTTCAATGACAAATATTCATTAAGTCCAGCGGGTGCAATGGTGTTTAGATTAAAAATCCAAAACGCCTCACGTTGTAGAAGCAATTTGTGCCGATCCCCTCCTCTGCTGAGGGTGGGCACTTCCTCGACCATCCAATATTGCAGTGATGGCAGGGGATGTTTATGGTCTGGAATCGATGGGCAACAGCCTCGTCTGATTTTGCCCCTTCAAGGGCTAGCTTGATGGACGAGCGGTGGGAAGCCATCCGCTCCTTGAAAGTCTGAGAGGTTTTGCCAATGTAAAGTAACCCGCAAGGGCACCTAATGGTACATACAACAAACCTACTGCTGCATGAGAATACATGCCTTGCTTGTAGCATGGCATGATAGTAGATGTGCGGTGCTGTGGTATGTCAGGGTCCTGGGAAATTACCGGCCACGACTGCATGACCAACTTACAGCACTTCTAAGCTACCTGATCACGGCTGCTGAAAATATTAAATTCACTTCTGAATGCAGTATGGAGACCATCCATTATTTGGTTGTCTGTATTACTATTTCCCAGACTGGGCTTACAATGTCACTATATCACAAGCCCACTGACCATAACACGCTACTTGCAGCGTCAAGTCATCATCCACCCTCGTTAAAAGGAGGTCTTCGCCCATATTGGCGTGCCTCCCCAGACGCTAACTACAGTCGGTCGCCTGTCAGGAGAGGGAGAGCCTCTTACCTGCATGAGGGTCCCGGTGTTACATACGGACGTGCCAGTGAGATTCCCCAGCTCTAAATCGAGAGGAGACTGACGGTGACCGTTGCTATTCATTGAAATCGATTTTAAATCCTGTGGTATTCAAGCCCACACTGATGTATTGTGGGGTACGAGTACCTGTTTATTATTGTCTTTTATGAAGTGGCAGACTGCCTTTTATTAAAACGTTATTGCACTAAGATTGCTTCCTTCTACATTTTGTTCTACAGATTGTCCTAATCCCATTTGGATCCAGGGATTCCTTATTGGTTGGAAGCAGCGGTCCTGGAGATATAAGGATCTAGTGCCCATTGCAGCAGACTCTGAGGGAGGACTGTAACCTTTTAAAAACACCACATACACAGGTGTAGTGGTTCTAAATTATAAGCCAAACAGCTAGCGCACCTCTTATCCTCTTGCGTATATATATATATATATATATATATATATATATATATATATATATAATTTTTATTGTTTTTTTAATCAGTATTATATGAATGCCTGAACCTGAAGAGCAAACTGTGGACACCAAATTAGTAAGACTGAAATAAATTGATTAGTTTATTAATTAAGCAAGTAAACCTATTATCCCTCCTCTTGTAGACGGCTTAATGAGAATCTCTATTCTGGAAGGCATTCTAGTTTATCCTGATGGTGAAGTGTGCATCAGCTGGGCAGCTTGTATTAAGCTGTCTTCATAATCTACAATGAGGCATAATGAAAAGCTAAGCCCTGCTTCTCAATATGTGCTGATTAAATGTCACACAAATTAAAAATAAAACCGGTACATCATTAGCAAACCTGGGAAACAGAGTAAATATTGGTATATTAGAGAACCAGCTTAGATAGGCTTTAAATATATCGGTCATCTGAGTACTACACAGGGACATAAAGTTTGATAATTTTTGGGGAATTTACTTTTCAGCTAGTGTCTATGATGTCACAAAATGCACTTGTATACAAGTGACATGTCTCTGGGAGTCTTTAGACAATATAGTACTGTTCTTCCTGCTGGATAAGTTAAACATATACACTATATGGGCCGGTATACACTGGTATGGCATACTGGCATGTCCAGCACTGACTGAAAAACCATGCTACCGTTTCAAATTCATCTGTATTTATGCACCAATTGGAGCTTCTGAACCAGTAGCCAATCAGGAGATCTTGATTGGCTGCCATTCTATGGCAGATTTCAAATGATGGCGACCATAGGTTGACTGGACATGGGTGGGGGCAGACCAGAGCCCGCTCTGCATCATTGCTACTGCCGAGCTGAGCCAACACCCCTGCCACCGTCCAGAGCCTTCTCCGCACTGCCACCAACCAGAGCCACTGCTGCTACCGATCAGAGCCAATGCCGTTACCGCCAACCAGAGCCTCCTCCGCACTGTTGTTCAAACCTACCAGAGCCTCCCTCTCACTGCTGCTCATTGGATAATCTTACCCTGCTTCCGTTCTCCCACCTGTATGCAATGTTCCCTCTAATTTTACGAAGGCTATGTGCGGCAAAAGATTTTGGCTGTGCAACTTTGGAAGGAAATTTTAATTTTTGTGCGTCACTTATATATAACTGGAAAATGACGTTCAGCATTTGTGTTAACTTTACTTTAAAATGATATTAAAGATTTAAACATTGAAAACACAGCACACAATGTATTTAATGGGTGAAACACACATTTATTTGAGTCCACAACTGCATAAAGGGACCACTGCTGCTTTGTGCGCTCTGTTGTAATGTCTGTGCGCACGCTTGTCGAGTTGTGTACGCGCGCACGTGCGCACAGCTTAGAGGGAACACTGCCTGTATGTCCTTGCTGTCACTCTCTCTCTCTGTTCCTGCTGTTAGTCTCTGTCTCTGCTTTTACTCTCTGTCCCTGCTGTCAATCCCTGTCCCTATGTCCCTGCTGTTTTCCATACAGGTATGTCCCTGCTGCCACTCACCGGATCCCTATGTCCATGCTGTCACTCTCTCTGTTCCTGCTGTCACTCTCCCTGTCCCTACTGTCACTCTCTGTCCACGTTGTCACTCTCTCTTTGTCCCTGCTGTCACTCTCCCTGTCCCTGCTGTCACTCTCTTTCCCTGCTGTCTGTCCCTGCTGTCAATTTCCCTGTCCCTCTGTCCTTGCTGTCACTCTCTCTGTCCCTTTGTCTCTGATGTCACTCTCTCTGTCTCTGAATTTTGGCTCATACTGTGTGGAATAATGTTATTTTGGGCTCATAGTGGCCCTTATTCTGATCGGTGCGGATATTCCCGAATTCTTTCGGATGGCGTTTTTTAGCCGTCTGCGCATGCGTGGAGAACGCTACGCGCATGTGCCACGCATGGTCTCCGTACTTGTTCTCACTAATACCGTACAGAAATGTGCACCGCAATCATTCGGGCAATATGGGTGTGTTATGGGCGTCATGCGGAATGACACAGGGGCGTAGTTTCAAAGTGGGCTAAACTGGGCGGAAACATGGGCGGACACGGGGGAGTACACACATTTTGGTAGGCGTGCATTCGGACAGCACGCCGAATGCACGCGAGCAAAAAGGGCAGAAATGTGCGGTGTCAAAAAGGTTACTCTTGCTTTGCGGACACCACTCGGTCATGCGCTAGGCAATCGGAACGCCTAATCAGGACGAACGCACCTCAACCAATGTCACCTGAACACAATACAATCACATACTTTACCCATTACTTGTTAATTACACGCTTCTCACTGCTACAATTGGAAGCATTGCAGCTTAAAGGGAACTTTACATGCTGCACTTGTCCCACACTTTTACACTGCAAATAATGCACACAACTTAATATTAATAATACTAATACACATGGCACTTGTGCATGTATTAATTAATACAGACATTTGGGGGGCCAACATAAAATTTATTAAAGAAACTTTGGTACAAATTTCAAAACCATAACAAAACAAATGGTACCATACCAGGACAAAAATGACATAATATATAATAAATAGCCACAGCAGAATCATTGGGAACACATCAGGTGGCTTCACAACAAAATTACAGCACCAACACTTCAAGTACAGCACACAGTAATGGTAGCCGAAACAGGGCAACAGGTGAACCAAACATGACATTTGAACCGCGGGCAAAAGTGGTGACCCTGGGCACGGATTTGGACACAGGATGCTGACACACACAGCTCAATGGAAGATTTGGGAAGACATAACGGAGGAGATTAATGGGGACACAAGTTCATTTGCGAGCACGTTTGCCCCTGGCAGGCTCCTTGCCACGTGCAGCAGCTCTTCTGCCTCGTCCACGGCCAGAGTCCGATGGTGGCTCATGTGGAGCACATGCTGGTGAGGGGGTGGATCTTCTTCCCCCTCTGGCAGCAGGGAGTGATGAGGTTGGTAATGCACCCGAAGCGGGTGACATTAGGGCCCTATTGCTGTTAACTAGCTCCACCATAAGTTCATTATGGCGGAGGAGGAGGTAGTTTTGCCGCAGGGCTTGATCAGCCAGCACCTGCAGGCTACCAGCAATAGCTTGGTGGCTGGCAGCCATAGCTTGCTGGCTGGCACTCATAGCCTGCAGGCTCTCAGCAATACTCTGCTGGCTGGTGGTCAAACCCTGCAGCACCTCCTCGGCCCTACGCACCCGCTCGAATGCCGACTCTTCCTGCTGCACAATACTATCCAGCACACGGCCCCACATGGACAATTCAGCCGGGGACAATCCCGGCTGCTGCTGCACGGGCCTGCTACTGGGGCCAGGTGGCACAGACTCCACAACCTCCTCAAGAGAATCTTGACCAAGCGGTGGCGATGCTGTTGAACGAGAAATTACCAATTACCACACATTCCATGCCAAATTTAAAACATCTACTTATGGCCTGGCAAATAATTACCTTCAAGAGTAGAAGCCATCACTTCCGCTGGGGACTCGCTGTCTATAGTGCTCACCCCCCGGACCTCCTCCACTGCAATACAGCACTGGGCCATCTCTTCCAGGGGGGTGAGCTCCAGCTTGGATGGCATGGGGCCAGCCCCAGAGGTCTGGCTGTGTTGCCACCGCTCGGTCAATTTCTTCTTGAGGTTGCCTTTGAAGTCGTGCCACCTGCAATCAAAGTGTACATATTAATACATGTCACTCCTCATGTTTGCTGTAGCACCCATTGCAATCTGAAACATAATACAACATGTGCCTACTAACACCAAACTTACATTATATTAATTTTTCATACCAACCCTTAGAAGATACAAAAACAGTCACCCTCCAATAACTATCAATTCAATGTCATGGCCAACATGTCTGTGCCTCCAAGCAACGTGAACACCCATTGCCCAACTCCATCTAATATTGAATGTAAACATTACTGGACTTGTACTACTCTAATGTAACACACATGTACTTGCCTCTTCTTAACATGCTCCGTCTGACGAACTTGTGGAGCCACTGCATTAATCTCCGCCGTTATCTCCTCCCAGATCTTCCATCTCCTTGTGTGTGTCAACTTCACCGCTGGACACTCAATTAAATCACGTGCCCGGGTCACCAGGATGTCAAGCTCCCGCGGTTCATATGCCATGTTTCGTGTTGTTGGTTCCCGTGTTGCCCCACTGCGGCCACGGGCACTGCCACGGCCACCGGTTGCTGTACCTGAAGTGCTGGGCTGGCTACTCTGTTGGGAAGCCACCTGCTGTGTTCCCAATGATTCTGCTGAAGCTGAGGATGGCCCAGCTGCTGATTGGCCTGATGTTGATGGGCCATCTGGGTCCTCTGGGTTGAGGGGGACATAGGTGGTGTTGGCCTCCATGCGTGCCAAGAGATTCTGCACCACCTGGTCTTCCTCTGACTCTGAGCCTGGCATGTTTGCAACAACTGTTTGCCTTTCTAGGACAACTTTAAATACTATTTCTGTAATTGGCGTTAATCAGCTGCAACCTGCGTTCCGTACGGCCGCGTCCCGTACGCCAGCGTCAACCGTGCGGCGCATACGTCCCGCCCCTTGGTGTTGAAAAATATTTCCCAAAAACATGGCAAACTCAGTAAGTCTGATTTATTTGCTAAATGCAGATTCCAACACCAATGACCAAATACAACTGAGGTCAGACATGCAATGTATATTTGAATGTACTTCTGTACTGTGCACTTGTTTGCTATGTAGTACAACTTACACTATTCATTCCATATGTCAATCCAGTCCACCACTTAGCCACAAGTAATCAGTGCTAGCATCCAAATCACATGTGAAAGCACTCCACATTCAGGTTAGATGCTAGCTACTTTTCATTCCACCTCTGTAGTAGGGGCCAGTAGAAGGTAAGTGTACACATGGCAGCATGTGGAGTTAGGTGTAAGTGTCTAGAGATGCAGACTATTTCACCAGTTGCTTAGACCCATGTTTGGTGAATGTTATAGATTAGATATAATGTGTTTCCATCTTATTTTACACTGTTTAGGATGGGTGTGCGATGCAATGAGTTAGCCGTCTGTTCGGGCGCATACACGCTGTTAGTGTACAAATGAACAATAAAGTTAATACCAAATATCACTCTGATCAACCAATGACAGCACATGATTGTTTGATTTGTGCCATTGCTAAGATGGCGGCTTATGGCAGAGCAGCACCCTTTTCTGCAGCCGAGCTGAGGACACTGGTCTCCGTTATGGAGACCAGGCTGGGTCGTGTGGGCCCATTCATAACGAATAGGCAGAAACGCTCTGCCTATGCGGTGGCCCGCCGGCGGATATACGCCCGCACCCATGTGCGGCGGACCATCGCTCAGCTTGAGCGGCGGTGGTCCGACCTCCGGCGCAGGGAGCCAGAGAGGCTTCAATCGATAAGGGCCAGCATTGCTAGATGTGAGTATTTCAACAGTAAATGTGGATTTGTACATGATTGCTTACCTGACATTATTTAATCCACTAAGGTCAGCAGCCTGATCATGAGTTAAACAACGCATACAATATACGAGTGCTACTTCCTGATTGACACCCTGTAATGGTCATAAAATATGTTATTGGGGAGGATTAATGCTTGTGATGCTTACAATGGCCCAAATGTCACAGCATACCTGCCATGTTACAGGCTGTGTTTTGTAAAGGCCACTGAGGAGCTGTTTGCATGTACAAGTATCAGTACCTCTAACCTTTGCATTTATAGGTTGATAAGGCTTAATACAAATTACCACTAATTGGCACTTTTTTGATTTTTCCAAAACACAGCACGTGCACGAGCAAGGCAGGCCCGGGAGGAGGCAGAGGCGGGCCAGGCCCAGGAGGAGGCAGAGGCGCCCCAGGCCCATGAGGAGGCGGAGCCAGCGATGGGCGAGGAGGAAGAGAATGAAGAAGGGGTGGCAGAGGAAAGTGATGGAGTGGAGGAGGCTGAGTGGCCAGTGGAGGCAGAGGTGGCAGCCGAGGAGGAGGTCGTGCCGGCTGAGGAGGCCCAGGAAGAGGGGGAGGATGAGGAGGCCTGTGAGGTGGAGCAGGCGGCCGAAAGTGGTATGTATACATAAAGATTCGTTATTCCTTTTGTCATCCACTATTTGATATGTAGCACTGTTGATTCAAATGTGTTAGAAAATACTATAAAGGCAAACAACAAATTGGGTATTTACAGACACACTTTGGGGTTAGATAGGGTGCCCAAACCATCCCTTTCATCCTGGACACATATTAATGACACAGGTTGTGCGGATGGCTTTCAGGTCAAATTGAAGTGCCACTGAACCTGTGTAGTTAATCTGTATCCAGGAAGAAAGTGATGACTTGCTCATGTAAGGGTTACATGTCCCTGCTGGTTGCATACAATCTGTAGGCTCATATAGGTGAGTAGAGTTTACTGGTGAATGATCTTTGTAAACTAGATTCAGTATGGCATAAATGGAGTATGGCCAGGCGTGACTTAGACTAGATTAACACGTGGTGAGTGCCCCTGGGCCCTCCTCTAGCTAACCACCCCCTGCGGTATGCATGTATGTTTTTCACCATAATTGTGTGTGTATTTGGTCTTAGTAATGCTTTTGAGCATGGGAGTGGGTTAGTGCTGCAGCTTCCCCTAACTGGCATTCTGACAATGATTTCTGGAGCAGACCATTAGCAGCCAAGCCATGCTTGATTGCACAAATGTACTGAGCATTCCGGAAAATTGTGTAACTCCCCTGCCAGGCTCCATCATATAACCGACACTGAACTTTGTTTGCAGAATTGTGATTGGTGCAGCGCGTGGCATGCTTCTCAGAGCTTAGTCATGGGTGGGTTTGGATTGAGAAGGAGCAGTATGACTGTGAGGTGTTCTACAGAGTAAAGGGTAGAGGGCCAAAATCAGGCTTTCCATGTAGTATGTATGCATGTATGTATAGGTGTATGTCTCATATATATAGGTAGATATGTGTGTATATATATATAGTTATATATAGAGATATATATATATATATATACACACACACCTCTCAGAATGCATGTTTAAAATGTAGGTTTGACTATGTTAAATGTATGCATGAATATCATTAGTCATTTGTCATTTTGAATTTCCTCCACAGATGAGCCTGCCCAAGCAGAGGAGGGTCTCCGTGGGGCCCTCCTTAGAGTCAGAGGCCTGATGAGGGAAATGTTGGTCCTAATGGACGAAATAATTGATGGGGAAATTTGATGTTTTTTTTTTTTTACCGTTCTGTACTAATAAATCGTTCTTTAAAGTTCAAAGTTGTCAGTGTTTTTTTCTAACATGCTAAAGTATATGTGTAACTTGTTTAAAATCTTTAAAATAAGCAAAATGTACATAGTGTATCTAGATGTATGTTAGGGTCACATGCTGTAAGGGTTAATGTGTGTCATGAATGTAGTAGGAATGTGGGTCAGTATAGATGAGCATTTAATTGATTGAAATTGCTAACAATCCCTTTTTCAGGAGGTTGCCTAATAGCCTAAGTGGGTCATGTGATCGCTGTGTGTACTCAGTACAAAAGTGTTGGATTGTGCGTAAATACTCCGCATCGGGGCGTACGGACAGCTTCCCGTAAGTTCTGACGCGGTAAGACCGTGCTTGTGCGGGAAGACCGTGCAAGAATCTGTACGTTTCCACCGCACACGCACGGTTTGTATGTCGTCCGTACACACGCCCTGTTCTTAAAGAGTGAGTCCGTCCGAATGCGGAGGACACGTGGGCGTTTCTACGGACGATGCACGCACGCCGCCGCACAGCGTGGCGTGCGGCCCGCACCGTAAGAATTCGGGAATATCCGCACCGATCAGAATAAGGGCCCCTGTGTGGCATAACGTGAATTTCAGCTCATACTGTGTGGCATAATGCGACTTTTGGCTAATTTCATGGAAATTTTGGCTCATTCTGTGTGGAATTATGTGTTTTTTGGCTTATTCCATGGGATGCTTGGCTCATTACGTATGGCATAATGGGATTTTTGGCTCATTCCATGGGAAGTTTTTCTCATTCAGTGTGTCATAATGTGATATTTGGCTCATTCCGTGAGGATTTTGACCAATTCTGTGTGGCATAATGTGATTGTTGGCTTAAACTATGCTGCAAAATGTGTAAGGTGCACTAGTACTAGAGAGTATAAGGGGTCCTGATATTGTAGTGCATAATGTGTACAAGGGTTATATGGTGTGGCACACTACACTTAAGGACATGCTCCCTTTTGAGTGGCCACACACCCTTACACACCCTTTCCCAGAGCAAATAGGTGCATGTATAATTAGAGCCTTACCCCCATTACCCAATAGCTGTAAATTAATCATATGTTTACACATACATGTGATGAGGAGGATACCACGTCACTTCGAACTAATCCATTATTAATGTCAACATGTAAAGTGTGGCATATATTGTGTGACAAACAGGCCATTAACCCATATATCTCTCTTTTTCTACCTGGGTATGGTGTCTGACATCGGAATCCCGACTGTCAGGAGCCCGACATGGGGGCAAGCGCATTCAAGCGCTCACCACACTCACCATTCAAGACCCCACGAGGGCCTGTGTAAATCCAGATTCTGACTGTCGGGCTCCTGACAGTCGGGATCCCGTTACCAATGTCGGAAAAATTACGTTCGGTATCCCAACTGTCGGTTTTTGTTCTTAAACCAAGTTTCCAGGATGGAAATGTGCAATGCCCCTTTACACTATGGGAGCAGCATGGAATAACTAGTATCTGTAGGTGACTTTGTTAACAGTGAAATGAGAAAGCCACATTTGCACAGGCAGTAGAAAATGCATTCTTTAGCAATGGTTACACCCCACAGTTCCACCATTCTCCCTTACATTCTCACTTACACCCCACAGTTCCACCACTCTTACTTGAGCAAGCTATTCCACATTATTAGGATGGAATGGTTTGAGACATCATTGCAAAAGGCAAAGTTCACTGAAAAGTTCAGGAGAGGTACATAGAAACGTATCACAATCACTAAAATAACAAATTTGGAAGTGTTTTAAAAATACTCTTTGGTATGAAACGTGGATTTATGCACAAGATCTGCCAACACTCGATCCATGGTTAATATCGCCCACATATGAAAATGTGTTGATAGAGGTGCTATTGTGGTAACGGCCTTGGGCTCAGCTTACTGTACATACTGTATGTCTTTATCTTGGTACGCTTCTGTATTTTTATGTTTTTTTTTTTAAACAAAGAATACCACCACGCCAACAATATGTAGAGATACGATCTTTTATTAAACAGAAATTCATTGTACACAACCTATGATGAAATCTGTGAAAAAGGAGACCGTTTGTCATGAAAAATACTATTTTCTATTAATAATGTAACAGTTATCCAAATTGAATATATATAAATACCTGGCATTATCCATTTGTAATGTTCATCAATAATTCGTTGGAGAGAAAAAAAAGATGTAAAAAGTACATATGGCGGCCATATTGGTGCCACAGAATTACTGCTGTCATTCTGTGTGCCTTTAGGTAGTGAATGAAACGGATGAATGAAAACATCTCCATGAGAGAAATAAAGAGAGATATATTTGAATCTGCTTTGTTTAGGGCACACCACAGGGATGCGGTCGGCAGGTTGACAATAAGTAGGTCGAAAGTCAATAGGTTGACCACTATTGGTCAAGAGGATATAGGTTGACACATGAAAAAGAATGACGTAGGTGGACATGGTCAAAAGGTCGAAAAATACAATAGGTTGACATGGGAAAGGTCAATGTGAAAAAAGTCCAGAACAGGTGTTTTTTCATACTTAGCTATTCAAGTGGACATAGAGGGGGAATATAATAGTGTTCCAGAAGCATGGTGAGCGAAGCGGTATACTTACATGTGTCCATGCAGATGTAAGTCCACATAGACATCAAAACTTATGAAAAACTATTTTCATGTCGATCTTTTCCATGTCGACCTATTCATCCCTGTCATGTCTACCTTTTTGCTGTGTCAACCTATGGACTTCGACCAATAGTGGGTGACCTGTTGACCTTAATTGGGTTGACTCTTTGACCCATACTCACAACAGTAGCCCCTGTTGGAGTTCAATGAAAGTAAAAACTGAGAAGTGGAGTAATACTATAGTGAAGGTAATAGATGGTGGCATTGATAGTCAAATTGGTGTTACACTGACCTTGCTGCTGTCACTGCCAATGTGGGTGACATGGAATGTTCTATATTTCACATGGTCCAAAGCTACATCCACAACCTGGATACTAGCTGGATGTGAGGGCAAAAATACCAGTTGCCCTCACCTCCGGTTCTGGGTCCCCACTGTTGTCATGGGGAAGCATGGGGAAATCATTGCATCCCCATAGCTAGCCAGATCTGGAGTCGGGCCACTGATCACAGGGCATGTGGATATGTGGACAGGAGCAGTGGTGGATTTACCACTAGGCTATTGAGGAACGTGCCTAGGGGAGGCATTTGCTGGGGGGTGGCACACCAGGTTAATAAGGCCAGGCGATTCCTTTTTTTATGTAATTATAACTTATTTATTTTATATTTATTCTGCAACTGATAGGAATGGGATAATGAACAGTAAATTGGGTAGAGCTTGAGGCTGCTTGGGGGCCTTGAGGCATTGGCATTGAGTGCAAAATGAAAGGAAAAGTGATGTGATGGGGGGCAGAGAATAATGTCCCTAGGGGTTGCCCGACCCCTAAATTCGCCCCTGAACAGGAGTCCACTCTCTGTACCTCCGGCTATGGATCTTTAGCATCACAGAGAGGTGCTGCATCATGTACAAGGCTGGGAAGATGCCATGTGGGCAGAGGTGTAAAGCTGTCTCCTCCAGCATTAGTGTAGTGTCACCATGGTAACACCCAGGGAGAGGCTGTGTGGTTGGAACAACATAGTCTGTCCCCTGAGACATCAGAGCCCCGGCGTCTCCACAGAGATCCATATTGAAGCACTGTGTCGCCATTGAGATGGGAAGGAAGGCCATGTAGTGCTGTTCATAATAAAGATAGGCCTGGATAATCCAGGTAATTCATCAGCCTGCTTTTACATTTTGTGGGGCTGCTATAGGCATGAAGAGCCCATTAGGGAAATTTACTAAGATTGTCGAATGATGTAATCTCGCAACACCGAAAATTTACTAAACCTTAAATACGACAAAGATTGCATCAAACTCGTATCAAATAACATGACACTTGTTAGAGAACACAGGTTCAGACAAGTAGACCAAACTCTGCTGCCTTTCTGCATGGACTTCAATAGGACTGTCAAATTTACGAATGTCAGGGTCGCTTTCTATTGCATCGCTGACATGCCTAATGTTCTGGGTGCGATATATTGCTCACATATCCAACTGATATCACCTAGAAGCAGGGCCGGTGCAAGGCATGTAGATGCCCTAGGCAAAACCGCCCCAGCACCCCCCCCCCCCCTGGTAATCTGAATAAACCAAACCCACGTCACGACGCCCCCCACATCCACAATAGTCACCACAGGGGGGAAATATACTGTACATATATACACCTCCAATAATCCACTAATATCTGATCCACACACAAAATATATATATATATATATATATATAT
Organism: Crinia signifera; assembly: GCF_055691185.1. Classification (NCBI taxonomy): domain Eukaryota; kingdom Metazoa; phylum Chordata; class Amphibia; order Anura; family Myobatrachidae; genus Crinia; species Crinia signifera. Next base: position 75,287,464 of record NC_139225.1, read on the forward strand.
ATATATATATATACTGTATATATATTTATATATCCTTTATCCCTGACGACGGGAGGTTACTCCCGAAACATGTAGGATGCAATAAAGAGTTTTTTCTTTTACCTACTTCTACCAAAGCCTCAAGAGTGCCGCTTATTCTACATAACATATATATATATATATATATATATGTTTAAACGAGGGCTGAATAAGCCCAAGTGCAGTTAAGAGCCTGTGAATTGGGCTGTGTAAATAAAGTTCAGTGATAGTGATAGGGCATAGAAGGAGGGGTTAACCCAGGGCGGGAAGCCCCCACCAATGGGGGGCAAAGGGGGTTGCACCCCAGGTCAAGGGTATATAGGTTAGGGCAGCAAGGGTATGCGCCCTCTTTGATTCTTTGATCTGCAGGGATCAGCGTCACGGAGAATAAAGATAAGTAAAAGCTTGCAGCATCTTACCTCAAACATGTCTAACAGACCCAGAAGGAATGCCCCACCGCCGCGCTGGCTGGCGGACGCCGCGCGCCCGCTCAGCCATGTCCCTGGGCGTGGGGATGTGAGTGGCCGCCCGGTGGTGCTGGTAGCTGGAGGCGGTGGTTCGCGGCCTGTGTCACCCGCCGCTCAAGGTGGAAGCGGGTCGGGCGCAGGGACTCCCCCTCCTGCTCCCTCCGCGGGTGGTTGGCAGTCCCAGGGTCCTGGGAGCGTAATGGCGGCGGGCGGCGGGGATGCCGGTGCGTCCGGAATGGCGGCCGCGGTCTGCAGGGAGGGAGAGCCGGGAGGCGCGTCAGCTGTCCCCTCGCGCTCACCCGGCTCTCTTCTGCACGCCGGAGACGGCGGCAGCCTGGCTTCCCCCTCGCGTCAAGCAGCAGGGAGGGAGGGGAGTGTCAGCGGGGACGGAGACCGCGCGGCTCCCTGCGCGGTCTCGGTGCCTCAGTCAGGAGACAGGGGGACAGCAGCTCCCCCTGCTGGCTCCCCTGGATATAGCGGCAGCATAAGGGCAGAAGCTCCACCTGCTGGCCAGGCCGCAGAAGCGCAGGCACAGGAATATGAACAGCCAGGAAGGGAGGCCAGGGATGCAGGCTCACAGGGTGCCAGCAGCCAAGCTGGCTTAGTGGAAGTGGGGGAGGGTCGCCCGGGCAGGGGGCCTAGCCCCATGATGGTCATCACAGGTGGCCCCATACCAGGGCATTTTAATGCACCGAGGCCCAGGTTTTGGCGTATGCAACCCCCATTGGCGGGAGGACATTACGGGCAGGGTGCAGCACACCCCCCGGCCACGGAGATGTTTTATGAGGAACAGGGTCGGGGAACAGGCTTTCAGCATCCCCAGGGAAGTGTGGCTCCAGGTTTAAGGGATTATGGGACCCATATTCAACACAATTATGAGTCAGGCCCACAATTTAACAGGGCCCAGGGAGGCCCAACACATTTTTCACCTCAGCAATTCATGGGGCAACAGGGGCAGGGGCAATGGCCCATGCAGTACCAGACATTTGGGAGTTACGGCGGGCCTCAGTTCCCCTACTGGGGTTCTGGGCCCGGCCACTCTGTCAATATAGGCATGCCAGCATACAACCCTTACATCCAGCAAGGGGGATATGGGTACCCGGGATATCAAATGCAGCCGTACGGGGGCTGGGCGCCGCCGCCAAGGGGCCATTTCGCGGGGAACACGGACAGTCACCTGAGGCAGGGGGAGGTTGCGGCAGAAATGCATAGGTCTAGCGCTCGCGGGCCGGCAGTGCAGGTAGACATAGCGCCAGCGGAAGTTTTAGATCTGGCTGCGCCTTCACCCAGTCGCACAGTCATTGACGCCCCTTCTATTTCAGCCTCTGAAGCACGTCCAACTTCACCGGTGCCGTCTTTGGGGTCAAGGTCTCGTGAGGGGTCAACACGTACAGTTACTCCGCGGTCGACTCTGGGGGAGAAAGCATCAACTGTCAAGGCACCCAGGAAAGCAGGAGAATCCTCGGCCGCAAAGGAAGCACCGGCGAGCGAATCAGTGGTTGAAGTTGACGAGAACACGTCGCAAGAGGGAGATGGTGAAGAAGAAGGGTCGTCTTCGGGTGAGTCAGGGTCTTCAGCATCGTCAGGGGGTAGTGATGAATCAGGCGCTACCAAACGCCCGCGCAAGCTAGCAAAGCTAGTCGCGAAACAAGTGGCAAAGGAGGTGCAGGGAAAAAAGCGCAAGAGGAAGCGTAGCACACCAGCAGCGCCAGCGGACACTGAGGCATCGCACTGCTCTAATACGGCGGTAGCTCGAGGGCTCAGGAAGGGAGTTAGGGAAAAAATCCGCAAAGGGAAATTTATCGATTTCTTCACCATAACAACAGAAATGAAGAAGGAATTCGATAAAGCAAAGAAGGCCACGCCCAACGGCGAGGCTGCCTTTAAGGGTTTCCATAACTGGTTAAGGGGTTTCCTGGCCTTCTCGTCATGTTACTTAACACTAAGACCCACCGAATACTTGAACGTGATTAGATACTTGCATCTCATAAATGAGACTTTTATAAGTTATAAGGGCCCGGCGTGGAGGGAATATGATGAGAAGTTCAGGTTATGTCACGAGGGCACCCCCATCATGCCCATGGGCTCTAAGCATGTCGAGATCTGGTGGGAGGTTATAGGAAAAAGCCAGCCCATGACAGAACCCGCCGGGAAGAAGTCCTTTCAGGGGGGAAAAGCATCGGGAAAATCAGGGGGGAAAGGGCGTTGTTTCGCTTACAACGACGGTAAATGCGACAGAGGGGCCAAGTGCCGTTTTAAGCACGAATGTAAGATCTGTGGAGCAGGCCACCCTGCCAAGTCATGCAAAGGGGGTGGTAAGTCGGGGGACACCGGAGAGGGAGCGGCTAGCTCTAAATAAGGCGGAATCCCCTATAATCATAAGACAGTTTGCCCTTTACTTAAAGGAATACCCCAATAAGCCCGATGCAGAGTTTTTGTTGGAGGGTTTTGTTCATGGTTTTTCATTACCCATCCCAAAAAGTTTTTACACATCCACAAATAAGAATTTAAAGTCGGCCAGGGAATTGCCGGAGGTGGTTAGGGACAAGGTGCTAAATGAGGTCAAGCTGGGCAGGATGGAGGGACCATTTGAGGTACTCCCCATACCTGACCTATGCATATCACCGCTGGGTGTGGTGCCCAAGAAAACGCCAGGCAAATTTCGCCTGATACAGCACCTGTCCCACCCACCCGGCAATTCCGTCAACGATGCCATTCCAGAGGAATTGGCAAGCGTTCGCTACCAGTTATTTGAGGAAGTTCTTAGTTTGGTTAAAAGTTTCGGCCCAGGGGCCCTTATGGCCAAGTTGGACATAGAATCTGCTTTTAGGCTGCTTCCACTGCACCCGGAATCGTTCAGATTTATGGGCTTTAAGTTGCAAGGGGCCTATTACATAGATAAATGTCTCCCCATGGGGTGCTCGATATCTTGCTCATATTTTGAAAAATTTAGTACTTTTCTTCAATGGTGCATCCAGAGGGAGGCTGGCTCCAGAGGGGTGGCCCACTATCTGGATGATTTCCTCATAGCAGGACCGGCAGGTCGAGCAGAATGTGGGGAGACATTGCAAGTAGCTTTAAGAGTTTTCAGTTCTTTAGGAGTTCCCATAGCCCACGACAAAACAGAGGGACCGGTGACGGTCCTGGCGTACCTCGGCATTGAAATAGATACCGGGGAAGGTTGCTGTAGGCTGCCAGCGGACAAGGTCCACAAGCTGCGGGAGCTGATAGACGATTGCGAGGTTAGAAAGAGGGTCCAGCTACGAACGGTCCAGTCCCTACTGGGTTCTTTAAATTTTGCCTGTAGGGTCATACCCATGGGCAGGGTTTTCTGTAGGAAATTGGAAAGGGCCACGGCAGGGGTCAGGGACCCGCACCACACAATTCGCTTGGGAAAGGAAATCAAGGAGGATTTGAGGACATGGTCCGAATTCTTGGTAGACTTTAACAGGCGTCTAATGTGGCAGTCTGAGGCGGCCTCAAGCTGGGACCTGCAGCTCTTTACGGACGCTGCGGGATCATCTGGTTTTGGGGCTTTCTTTCAGGGGGAGTGGTGCTGTGAGAAGTGGCCCCAATCCTGGATTGACAGAGGGTTCACGGTGAACATGTTATTACTGGAACTCTTCCCTATTATAGTCGCAGTAGAGCTATGGGCTGGCCAGCTAGCAAACAGAAACATCATCTTCTGGTGCGATAATTTAGGGGTTGTTCACGCGGTGAACAATCAAAGGGCAACAGCGCCGGAAGCATTGAGATTGCTGAGGCACCTTGTCCTTGTTTGTTTAAAGAACAACATCAATTTCAGGGCTGAGCATGTACCAGGGGTGGACAATGAAGTGGCAGGCGCTTTATCTAGATTTCAGTTCACTAGATTCCGCGCCCTAGCTCCAACAGCAGCCGAGACCGGCCTAAGTTGTCCAAATTCTGTCTGGCAGGTGATAGAGCCGGCATGACAGAATTGGCGTTTCGGTCACTGGCGCCGGCGACTCGTAGGGCATACGAAAAAGCCTGGGAGGATTGGTGTAGATACCAGCAGCTGCCGGAGGCTAGGGGTAAGTCTGTTGACGACTGCCTCCTGGCTTTCGTTTGGGGCAACTACAATAATGGCAGGTCCAAGTCGGCTATGGCGGCGACATTGGCGGGAATAGCTTTTCATTGCCGTTTATTTAACATGCCAGACCCAACGAAGTCTTTTATCCTAAGTAAAGCGATGAAGGGTTGGTCTAGGGTACAGCCAGTTCAACCGGATACTAGACGCCCATTGGACGAGGCGAAGTTGGTAGAGCTATTACAGGGCTTGGCATCGGTGGCAGAAAATGCCACGGAGCTGGCACTTTTTAGAGTGGCTTACGCCTGGGCTTTCCATGGCGCATTTAGGGTTAGTGAGCTAACCGCGCGCAATAAGAAGGTACACTCAGGAATACTTTGGGAGGATGTGGTGGTTGGCAAGGATCAGGTGCTATGCAAGCTGAAGAGGTCTAAGACAGACCAGCTAGGCAGGGGCACCTGGATCACGCTAAGACCCCACCTGGTGAAAAGTATTTGCCCAGTCACTCTAACTGGGGAGTATGTGGCATTGAGACAGGGTGCAGCCGCACAATTCTTAGCGCACGCTGACGGATCGCCGCTAACTAAGTTTCAATTCACTGCAGTGATGAAAAAGGGCTTAGCAGCGATAGGGCTAAGGCCTGAGGATTTCGGAACGCATTCGTTCAGGATTGGCGCAGCTACGTCAGCAGCTGTGGCGGGCTTGCCACAAAGCGCAATCAAGGCCGTGGGCAGGTGGAAATCCAACAGCTTTAGGAAATACGTTAGAGTTGAAATGCTTTAGTTATAAATATAAGTATAAGTTAATCATAAGTTAAGTACAGTAATATAAGTTCATTATAAGCTAAGTATAGCATGCGCCTGTTGCGCGGGTCCAAAAACGTATCGTTTACAAACGGTTGGGGAACGGCTAGCGTTCCGCAATCGTCGGTGTGGAGTGAATTTTTTATTTTTCCTCTAAGAGGTGCTCAATTCAATCTGGCCCCAAACAAAGAAGCCCTCTAGAGGTTTTTGAGTTTTTCACCTCCACTTGGACCTCAGTCTAAACCAGTTAATTGTTACTATAGAGCATAAGTATGGTTACTAATCATTAGGTTCTGCTTTCTTTTCAGCCCTTCCCCTTCCCCTTGGCCCCACGGGGGTGATTTGGTTTGTAGGTCACTCATACGTTTTCTGGGCAGAAAGAAATATCCTAGCCAGAACAGCGCCAGTTTTAGCAAAGGCAAAATCGGTGAGGTGGTTAGGTGTTAGAGGCATGTTATGGAAGGACTTGTTGGGGTTTTTGGAAAAGAAGAGCAGCGGTTTTTGTCAAGCCAGATACCTTAATTATACATCTGGGGGGCAACGACCTGGCTAAAACTACAGGCATTGCTCTAAGGATAAAAATGGAGAAGGATCTGTTGGTTTTGTTGCGCAAGTGGAACGGCTTGAAGTTGGTGTGGTCAGACATTGTACCACGTTTTTCATGGAGAGGCGCCAAAAACCTAGTGGCAATTGAGAAGGCTAGGAAAAAGCTGAATCACGCTGTGACTAGATTTGTCTTAAGGCAAGGGGGAAGGGCAGTCAGACACCCGGGCATTGTGACGGAGAAACCAGGCTTGTACAGGCCAGACGGGGTGCACCTCTCAGAGGAGGGCATGGCAGTTTTTCTGGAAGATATTTTTAAACAGTTATGTTAGTGGGTGTCACTACTGTGGGGTATGGCGGGGCATTGGTACTAGGTGCTCAGGGCAGTAGAGAAGTACCATTGCTGTGGCGGGACAGCACCCTCGACCAGGATTCTAGAAGGGCGTCAGGTGGTCCCTGCGTGGTATTACCCCTCTCCTTGCCAGGAGGGCGGACGGGCCTCGACTCAGCGCGGTGGGGCGACGAACATTTAGGCGGATATGTTCGCGTCAGGCCTTAGAGGCGGGGGGATGTCCACGCAGGGCGGGCTGTGCCTTTGGTAAGGGGTGTGTAGGAATTTGGGAACGACCTGGTCGTTGCCCGGGGCAACACCCCTGAACGGTCTCTGGTCTCAGGTGCCTGGTCTTTGCCATCCCCTTTATCGGGGGTCATACCACTTCTTAAATAAATAAGTATGACAGTTTAATCTAAGCTTTTGGTGTCGCGTCTTTATTTTAGATAAGTGTCTACGTGTGAAGTCATTTCTAGGCCGTTATGCAGTTATTAGAGTACAAGCAACATATTCACTAGGCTACTTAGTTTAAACGAGGGCTGAATAAGCCCAAGTGCAGTTAAGAGCCTGTGAATTGGGCTGTGTAAATAAAGTTCAGTGATAGTGATAGGGCATAGAAGGAGGGGTTAACCCAGGGCGGGAAGCCCCCACCAATGGGGGGCAAAGGGGGTTGCACCCCAGGTCAAGGGTATATAGGTTAGGGCAGCAAGGGTATGCGCCCTCTTTGATTCTTTGATCCCCACCCTCCCTTCCCTTCCTTCTAAAGGCTTTGCCTCACAAAAATTTGAATCAATTGGCTATTATAAGTTTAAAATTGGCGGGACAGCACCCTCGACCAGGATTCTAGAAGGGCGTCAGGTGGTCCCTGCGTGGTATTACCCCTCTCCTTGCCAGGAGGGCGGACGGGCCTCGACTCAGCGCGGTGGGGCGACGAACATTTAGGCGGATATGTTCGCGTCAGGCCTTAGAGGCGGGGGGATGTCCACGCAGGGCGGGCTGTGCCTTTGGTAAGGGGTGTGTAGGAATTTGGGAACGACCTGGTCGTTGCCCGGGGCAACACCCCTGAACGGTCTCTGGTCTCAGGTGCCTGGTCTTTGCCATCCCCTTTATCGGGGGTCATACCACTTCTTAAATAAATAAGTATGACAGTTTAATCTAAGCTTTTGGTGTCGCGTCTTTATTTTAGATAAGTGTCTACGTGTGAAGTCATTTCTAGGCCGTTATGCAGTTATTAGAGTACAAGCAACATATTCACTAGGCTACTTAATATATATATATATATATATATATATAGTTAATAAAACCTTCTGTCAGTGCCTGTATAACTTATACAGAGGCACTGACTATGGCTCTGGTTAAAGGGGGGAGGTCAGTAGCAGCAGCAGTCCTCAGCACACAGTACCCCGACCGGCACCCTCCTCCTGCAAGTGCACAGCAGCACCAGCATATCGCGCTCTCTCAGCTGATCATAGCTGCGCTGGCTGCGTCTCGCCCTTCATTACCCACATCCCGCTTTCCACTGCCGGCGTCTCATCCCCAGCCGCCGCCGTATCACTCCCTCTCCTTGGGCGTAGCAGTGCAGGCATCTCCCTGCGCTGTGGTGCACTGCCAAAGCAGGTGCCTTGAGCCGCGCTCACACGGAGCCCGCCCCAGACTCACAGCGGCAGCAGCCCCCCAACCACGCCTGGGCCCGCCTCCCCCAGCACCAGTCCTCACTCGCCCTTACTCAGCCTTACCTATTAGCCTCCTCCGCAGCCAGCACTGGCTAGGGGCTGACTTGATTGCAGCGGCTCCCCTCAGCGGCGGCTGTCCCGCTGCTAAGTTCTTGCTCCTCGCCAGTCACCTCAACTCAATTGGCAGCGTGTGCTGGCGCCCTCCAGTGGCCGGCGCCCTAGGCAAATGCCTAAAGCTGCCTAGTGGTAGACAGCGAGTCTATCTCAATTGTCACCATGTGCACAGTACCAATGTGCAGGCTGTCTGTGGTGCAAAACTCAAAATTATGTTGTTTAGGTTTACCCTGGTGCTTGTCATGACTCCTTTTTCCTCAGCTAGTCATGCCACTATGACAAATTTTAAGCAGGACTAATGCCAGAGGGGTGGCTGCTGGGTAAGTCACTTCATCCTTGGCCTGTAAGACAAACACAAAAACCTCTATGCTGCTTTATGCCTACATTTCTACCTCCAATATCTATGTTTTTCAGGTGATATGGCTGCTACTCCTGGCTTCTGACTCCCCTGTAGACCCTTAATTCCCTTGATGAGCACAATTACAATCATGCACATAATTTCACTTGATCAGGGATCGATCAACGGGCACATTTTTTTTTTTTAATAAAGCCACCTGCCACGGTGGCCTGGGATTTAAGCTCTGTCCTATGACATTTGGCCCCTCCCATGTTTCAAAGACCCGCAAATAGCAGGTAAAACTCACTCCTGCTGCAGTAGCTCTGCCTATAGAGGGGATCTTCATAATGGCTAAGCTTCACATCTGTCCAGACGAGTCATTGTCTGACTCTGATCCTGAATGCACTTGTACCATAGTTGCCTACATTCTGCAGGAGACTCCCTGAAATAGCACCAATCTCCCTCTCTCCCTCATTAGTCTGACAATCTCCCTCATTTCACCTAACCCATAGCACACTGTTACATTTGGGGAAAAAAGGAATGAGAGATAGATAAATTTACATTGAATCCTCAACATCATTTCCCAGCACTTTACCAAGTATATTAGCTCTTACTAATTGCTTTGGGGCTCATTTACATTTGTATATAAGTCATAATAAAAGATTCCTCTCAGATGTAGCAGTACATACCCACATTTCTAGGTGCCACATTCACAATCTCTTTTCACAATCTCTCCATACATGGAATTAGACATGCCCTTTGGGTGGAGCATGACACACCTCCTCAATGGGGCGCTGTGTAAAATTCTACTACCAACTTTAATCTCCCTGAAACTAGTTTTCAAAAGTATGCAAGTATGACTTGTACTGTAAGTGCTTAATAAAGACACTTATGTAAAATTTCAAGTGTTCCAAAAATTATCAGTATTTATATCCATTTCCTCCTCTGATGTATGGGTAAATGTGGGGAGGCATTATGGCATGTGACATAAGGTGTAATTGGCATTACAGTGCATTGGGAGGGCAGGGGGGCGCCAGATAATTTTTTGGCAGGCGGGAGCAAAATGTATAGTTATGCCACTGGTCGCATCGTTTAAGTTTTCTTGGTAAAGTTCTTGAAGTTATAGTAGGTCTTCTCCAGATAGGATGGGGAGTCTTTAGCATCAGTTACGTGAGGGATAGAATTTCTTTAAGAGGATATTTATCCAAAGAGCTGCAGATTTTCCTGGGTGTGGTATAGGGGTCCGACAGTCGGGATCCCGTCAGTCATTATCCTGACGTCGGGATCCCGACTGGCCGGACGCAGACAGCATGGCGAGCACAACAAAGCCCCTTGTGGGCTCGCTGCACTCGCCACACTGTGGGCATGGTGGCTCGCTTAGCGAGCCACCTATTCTATTCTCCCTCTATGGGGGGTGTGGACCCCCACGAGGGAAAATAGCCCACGGCCGCTGGGAACCCGGCTGTCGGTGTTTTGACAGTCGGGATCCCGACCGGCACCCAATTTACCTCCCAGTTGAAATTATTGAAGTTCACAGTTGGTAAGAAAGAGAGGCCTAATGTATTTCAAGTACTTAGTTTTCACAATTATTTAATATGTGTAATGAAGGTTAATAACCCTGAGGCTGTTTGTATTTATCAAGTTCATTTCCTGGTCCTGGTCTGGTATTCTGATGTAGGCAGGGCCGGTGCAAGCCCCATCAGCGCCCCAGGCAAATCCCCCCCCCCTCCCCCCCGCCACCAGCCTCCCCCGCTCGCTCCCCTCCCGGGGATTGCTGGGGGGGGATAATAATCAACGGGCATGCGGCGTATCACTCACCTGCTCCCCGCTCCCTGCACCCTGCTGGGATGACTTCTGGCGCTGCTAGGTACTTAGCAGCTTCCTCAGCTTTCTACGGCACCTCTCCTTGGTGGCTCAGTACCGCCCTCCAGTGGCCGGCGCCCTAGGCAAATGCCTAAAGCTGCCTAGTGGTGGCGCCGGCTCTGGATGTAGGTTGAGATCTCCATTGTTCATCTGTGCCTCTTTTTGCCCCTCCTCATCTTTATATTGGCCTATGACTTGTTCCTCCTCCCTTCCCTTGTCCTAAATAAGTCAAGGAGGATGTGAGGATTATGATGTGATATGAAATGCTGTGTTAAAATTAAGTGAATATTTTCAAGTACTTTGGAATTTGATTCCACGACGTCTATATAGCTTAATATTATAGTGTAGACCAATATAAATAAATATCCCTCAGTATATCAGGAAGAAATCACATGTGTTTGTGGTGCACCCGAGAGTCGGTAAAACAATTAATTCCACATTAATTGGCTAATTAGCAAGCAAAATGGCAAAATGACAAAATAAAATAAAAATGTGAGGACATCTTGTGGCCAAAACGTAGAATGCAATCAGGCTACAAATAAGAGATTAATGATTCAGTTATGGAGTAACATAGGGGGTTATTCTAGTCCATTCTTTCTGACAAAATCCTTCTTAGATGGACAAAACCATGTGCACTGCGGGTGGGGCAGATGTAACTTGTGCAGAGAGATTTAGATTTGGGTGGGGTTTTTCTTCAAAGTGAGATCTATATTGAAGTGTAAAATCATGCAGTCAGTATTTTCCCTGCACAGAAACAAAATAACTCACCCAAATCTAATTCTCTCTGCACATGTTACATCTGCCCCCCTGCAGTGCACATGGTTTTGTCCATCTAAGAAGGATTTTGTCAGAAAGAATGAACTAGAATAAACCCCATAGTATGTGTGTAATTTCACTGTCATTTTAATTGTCTACACACACACCTATATATTTTCCATCTATTTATCACTCTGTAGGTATTAATGCATATTCCAAATACATATTTGTATATATATATATATATATATATATATATATATATATATATATATATATATATATATATATATATATATATATATATATATATATACAGAACAAGAACAGAGTGCGCTGAGAGGTGAAAGTACACAACTTTTTTTTACACAATATAAAAATTTAATAAAAGCCCATAACACGGCTCATAGAAAATACAGTGATGATATAATCATATATAGAAATCAATATGACAAAATCTGTGACAATTCAGTATAACAGCAGGCCCCCTGCTGTTATACTGAATTGTCACAGATTTTGTCATATTGATTTCTATATATGATTATATCATCACTGTATTTTCTATGAGCCGTGTTATGGGCTTTTATTAAATTTTTATATTGTGTAAAAAAAAGTTGTGTACTTTCACCTCTCAGCGCACTCTATTCTTGTTCTGTATTTCTATCTGTTTTGGGTCTCAGCTAACGGGGGACTCTCAGAGCTGCTGCTAGTCTATATTGGGGCGCGGACCTTTGGGTACTTTTGTTCTTTTTTTTTATATATATATATATATATATATATATATATATATATATATTATATGCTGCATGTTGAGTCCTCCCTTTCCCCTACATGATAATTCCCCCCAAACCCCCCTCGCCCCGCTTTCATACCTAATCATTTCTGCTTTTTATGATACAGGTGAATAATAAGTAAAAAAAAAAGGTTTTTTTTTTCTGCTAAATTATTTATTGTTTGTAAGAGACATATTCAGTATCAGTACGAAGACGATTTATGGAGCACATGCAGTCAGCTTCGTCGACTAGCTGTTTGGACTAATGACCTTCCCTTCTCTGGAAAAGGTTCCTGCTGGTCTCTCCTCTATTTTCAGCCAAGTACAAGAAGGTAAAAGGAACCGGTGGTGCTAAACCTCATTAAACTACAATACTGTAAAAGCTTTTATATTTGTGACCAAACAATTATGGACAGTGAATAGGTGTATTCACATGCAAATAGGGGTATCATTCAATAAATCTTCCCTTTGCAGAGGCAGAACTCTGGGAGGCAATGGAGTCATCTGCCGCTGGGCTCCTGCTCCCAAGGGGGCACCTCTCCTCCCCTTCGAGTTTGAAAGCAGTTGATATTGCTAATGTGGCTTACTCCCCCTTCTAACATAATGTTTGCAAGTGTCACACCCTGTATTAGATCCCATGACCTTACTGGAGACAGACACCTTACTGAATGAGCTACAGTATTTGGGGGGCACCAATACTGACCTTGCCTCCAGGCAACTGGGATGAACTTACGCCACTGTCCCTTTGTGTTGTCTTTCTGCTTTCCTGTTATTCACTTTATATATTCTTGTGCGCACCCAGGGCTCAAAGTGGTCCTGGAGATGTGGTGGAACTCATTTCTCTCAGCCACCTAATTCATCCCCTACCCATTCCCATGTAGCAGGGCCAGTGGTAGGATTTTTGGCACTCCATGAAAACTAGAATGCTGTTCTGTTAGAATTACTGTGCAGGGCCAAGGTGTAGATTGAACTAGTATTACAGGTGGCGGAACTCAGTTCCAACACCCCCCACCCTCACACACACACACACACACACACACACACACACACACACACACACACATACATTAACCTCTGTGTGTACCACATGAAATACAAAGATCAAATATGCAATATTGTGTACTTTCTTCAAAAGTAGATAAAATATCACAATCCTAAAAGGGTAAGAAGTAGAGGCATTAACAGATAGATGTAATTTGAGAGCGTATATATCTTAATGAGTTTGAAGTTCTGGAACCTCTGGCTCAGCTTGCTTCTTCTCGCACTGCCTGCTCCATCCATGCCACTCTTCCTTGCTGGTCCTTCTTACAATTGTCAAAAGCCAATATGTATCGAGCAATAGCTCTTTGTCAGGGCTGAATGACAGCTGTAACATTTTCTGGCCTTTAAAGACATGATGAATATGTTTTTCTGGGTCAAGGGTGAACTACACATTAATAGTTTGTTTATAGCTTTACTAATTTAGCCCTTATCTGCACCCAACTCCAATTTCTGTCTTTACAGCTCCCTCTTTCCACATCCAGGAAGTTTAAAACATATCATTTTGGTTTCACTTTCTGTTAAGAAGTAATTTGGTCCATTGAGTGGCCACTAGTGATCACTGGCAAAACTTCGCCTCAAAAAAAGGTGAGGAGTTTAGCCTTTTATAAACTGTATATAGTCGAGTATTAGCCGAGTTTTTCAGCCATTTTTTTTTTCCGCTGAAAAAGCCCCCTAAGCTTATACTCGAGTCAGTGGCTTTAATAACATGGTCGCGGCTACGGGAACATGGCCGCCAGCCTCCTGCACTGAGGAAATGTTTAGGACATGACTTCACTACAGAGTGAAGCAGGGCAGCGCCGTGGAGTAAGTCAGCGGCGGATGCAGGAGGAGGTCAATACCATCCACTCCGGCCCCCACATTTGGGAACCACCAAACAGGAGATTTCCACTCCCCCCACGATTGGGAACGGGCAAATAGGAGATTCTCTCTCCCCCTCTGTACCACCAAGCATGCCAACACCAGGCCCCACCGACATCATTAAGGGAGGACAATAAAGACACTGCTCAACGGGACGCTGCAGCCATAGTACCTGTGTGTACACTGTAAAAAAATTAAGATTTACTTTAATCTGTCTAATTTTTCAGGCTTTGCCATGTGTGTGTGGTTTAGGGGTACACTCTCCTGTGCTATCCACATATAATAATTTTTAAATAGCCCCTAAAGAAGAGGGTTTTTAATCCATCTGATTTTTTCAGGCTTTGCCATGCCATGAATGTGGTTTAGGGGTACAATCTCCTGTGCTGCCCACATATAATAATTATTAAATAAAAGGGTTATTAATCCCTCTAATTTTATCAGGCTTTGCTGTGTGTGGTTTAGGGGTACACTCTCCTGTGCCACAGATTATTATAACTCCAGAAAGAACATATAGTTGGAGGATAAAATAGTGAAAGAACAAGAACCACTTCCTCCTAGTGCTGAAGCTGCTGCCACTAGTCATGACATAGAACATGAAGTGCCAGCAACATTGTCTGCCAAGGCCGATGCCCAATGTCATCAAAATGGCAAAGTTCAGTAAGTTGAAGAAAAAAATAAATGTAAATTATTGGAGGAGAAACGTAAGCTTGCCAATATGCAATTTACGACACGGAGTGGCAAGGAACGGCTAAGGCCCTGGCCTATGTTCATGAGTAGTGGTTCAGCTTCACATGACGATCAAAGCCCTAATCCTCCCCCCACTAGTAATTTTAAGAGAGTTGACAAACAGCTGTGCCTTCTGAAGACATGGCATCGCAAATCCCCAAGGAGAGTCCAAGGGTGTTGGTGGTTGCGATGCCTGTCCTTCCCATCATTGTACGTATAGGCATGTGCAGTCCGTTTTCTTAGGGGGTGGACCATTGGAGTAGTGTCTCCATCACCACCTACTGGACATGTATATCATCGCCTATTATTACACATAATGCAACACACTGTAATAATGCCCATTAGACATAATGCAATGCACACTAATGCTCATCACACATGCCACACACAGTAATGCCCATTTTACACACTGTAATGCCCATTACATATTATGCCAGGGCTTAAAATGTTTTTTGTAAAACAGGGACAACAGGGGCTGTGCGCGCCAAAGGCACGTGCCAAAAATTTACACCGTAATGCATATTACACATCACAAAGCCATTACATAGTATACCACATTCCATAATGCCCCTTACACGTTGTACGTGTAATTCCCATTACACGTTGCGCCCCACACTGTGATGCCCATTACACGTTATGCCTCAGACTGTGATGGCCATTACAGATTATGCCATGGGGGGAAGGGGTGTGAAATGCTCTTTGCCAGGAGTCACATGCTCCTTACCATGGGTTTCATGCTACCTGGGAAGGGGGTGGTTAAATGCTCGTTGACCAGGGGAGTTTCATGTTCATTGCTGGGGGTACGCACTGCACGCCAGCGCGGGAATCCGCACTTCTGGGTAGCACTGGATGCTCTTCTTATAAGATGCCCACCGGAGCCGCAGACTCCTTCCCTTTTGAGCCACTTTCCGGATGCTGCATGCCGCACACTGAAGCTACTTTACTTGTCAGCAGCAGGCAGCATCCAGCCAGCGGCTCAAAAGGGAAGGAGGCTGCCCCAGGTGGTGGGGGCCACTGGTTTTCCATGTCCATCTCTCCAGAGTCCGGTGGACTCTTGACCACATCCCTTCGACTTCCATACTGCCCTCTCCTGTGGGGAACACAAATTCTGCATGTCTATCAGTTTTTATGTGGATACCATGTTAAGTGTGCAAAGATTCATAGGTGGAGAAGATATATTTACAGGGCATGCGGCCCTTTTCGCTGCCTCATCAGAGCGGCTGTTACCAAGGGACACCGGATCCTTCTCTGATGTATGCGCTTTGCACTTGATAACAGCCACTCTGTCTGGTAGCTGAATAGCTCCCAGAAGTCTTCTGATATATGATGCACGCTCCACTGGTGTGCCAGCTGCCGTCATAAAATTTCTGAGGCGCCATAGGGCCTCAAAATCATGCACTACTCCAAAAGCATATCTGGAGTCGTTATATATGTTGACTGATTTCCCTTTTGCCAGTTCACATGCTCTGGTCAGTGCCACCAGTTCCGCTACTTGTGCCGAGTGAGGTGGTCCAAGGGGTTCAGCTTCCACAATACCTTCTCCATCTACTACTGCGTAGCCTGTGCACAGCTCTCCCATCTCCATTTGTCTATGACAGCTGCCATCAGTGTATGAGGCTATGTCTACCTTACTTAATGGGCTGTCGCTTATGTCAGGACGTGCTGTAAAGGTCTAATTCATGTAGGTCATGCAATCATGTTTGTCCTCACTTTCACCAAACTCTGCCTTACCATTTTCAGCAACATTCCCATCAACCCCCACCCTTTGTGCCTTGGAGGGCACATGAGGTAGGGATGTGGCTGGGTTCAATGTATTGCATCGTTTTATGGTAATATTTACTGGGGCCATCAGTGCCAGTTCCCACTTGGTAAACCGTGCCGAGGACACATGTCGAGTTTGGGCAGAGTTTAGGAGAGCAGAAACAGCATGGGGAGCATGAACAGTTAAATCGTGTCCTAACACCACATCCTCACTCTTGTTTACTAGTTGTGCTATTGCAGTTCTGCTTCGTAAACAAGTTGGGAGTGAGCGTGCTACTGTGTCCAATTGGCCACTGTAGTACGCTACTGGTCGGCTGGCATCACCATGTTTTAGGGTAAGTACTCCTGCTGCGCATCCAGCTGATTCTGTACAATTCAAGGGGTTTCCCATAATCTGGCATTCCCAGTGCTGGGGCCTTTGTTAGGCTCACCTTTAATTCCTCAAAAGCCAGCTCGGATTCCTCAGTATGAGAGACCCGATCTGGCTTAGTGGAGGAAACCATTTCTTGTAGTGGTAATGCCAGAATAGAGAATCCTGGGATCCAATTGCGACAATAACCACACATGCCTAGGAACGTACGGATCTGATGCTGGGTCTGAGGTAGTACCATATTTTGAATCCCTTGGATTCGGTCATCAGTGAGGTGTCTCAACCCTTGGGTAAGACAGTGGCCCAGATACTTAACCCTGGTCTGGTATAATTGTAATTTATCCTTTGATACTTTATGTCCTGTCCCTGAGAGGTGCATCAGCAGCTGTCGAGTGTCATCCACTGATGACTCCAGTGACTCAGAACACAACAATAGGTCATCAACATATTGTATCAGTATCGAACCACTCAAGGGTTGGAAGGATTGTAAACAATCATGCAAGGCCTGGGAGAAGATGCTAGAACTATCTATGAATCCCTGAGGGAGTTGGGTCCAGGTGTACTGTACTCCTCTGTAGGTGAAAGCAAAGAGGTATTGGCTGTCAGGGTGCAAAGGGACAGAGAAGAAAGCAGAACATAAGTCAATGACAGTGAAATGCGTACAGTGAGGTGGGATTTGCATCAGGCTGACAGCTGGGTTTGGCACTACGGGGAATTGGCTCTCAACTACTTTGTTTACCCCTCTTAGGTCCTGTACTAGTCTGTAGCCCCTCCCTCCACTCTTCTTCACGGGGAAGATGGGACTATTGGCCGTGCTAGAGGTTCAAACTAGAATTTCTTGTTGAAGTAATCGTTGTATCACAGGGTACACATCTAGTTCGACTTCCGGTTTTAAAGGGTATTGTGGTATTTTTGGGGCTATCCTGCCTTCTTTTAAATGGATTTCTACTGGAGCTACGTTTGCCATTAACCCAGCATCCTGTCCATCTTTAGTCCAAAGGGAACTCGGTATTTGAGCTGTAATTTCAGCTACCCTAGATGGATTTGAATCTATAACAGCTGAATGCAACATTAACCTCTGAGGAGTGTCCAGCAAATCTTGCACTTCCTGTGTAAGGTTTTTAGGAGTATCCAGAAATACACCGTCAGGGGTGCAGTAGATGCCACGTCCCATCTTACATAATAAGTCTCTACCCAGAAGGTTTGTCGGAGCCGCTGCAGCCAACAGGAAAGAATGTTTGTATGCAGAGGCCCGATTGTAACCTCTGCTGGTCTCGTCAATGGGTAATGTTGCACTTTTCCTGTTACCCCAATTGCTGCTACCGATTGATTGGTGAATCCCAAATTTAGAGGAGTGTTGAGAACAGACCTGGCCGCCCCTTTATAAACCAAAAATGTTTGTCTTACACCAGCTACATCTACCTTTACCTGAGGTTCTTCTCTAAGGTGTTGTGTTAATCTAACTGGCTGTAGGATACAGGTATGACCTGTTTCCTATTGTCACACCTGTGTTGCCCTTAGCACTGAGTCAGCCAATATGTGGGGTGGAGGCATGTTGCGTGACTTGCCTGCCTCCTCCCAATGTCTTGGTGTTGGGTATCTATGTGTCTCACCCTGGTGAGGCTCCAACTCCCTTCTATGTGTATTGTTTCTCCTGGGGCTTCCCGACCTGCAGTTTTTGAAAAAATGTCCCTCCCTATTGCAGTTGTAACATACTATTGGCCTTCTTCCTGTGTCTCTGGTGTTTGTGTGATGCGTGGTCTTGGTTGAGGCATTACTAAAAGCTTTTCTGTTTGCATCTCTCGGCTTTTCTTTATGTTTCTGTCATGTTCTGGACCCCAACTCTCTGGACCCCAACTCTCCATCCAACTACAGGCCCATCTCCCTCCTCCCTTTTGCCTCCAAGCTCCTAGAACGTCTGACCTATAATCGTTTCCTAAGTCACCTTACTGCTAACTCCATTCTAGACCCCCTCCAATCCGGGTTCCGCCCTTTACAGTACACTGAAACTGCCCTGACCAAAGTCACTAACGATCTACTATCGGCTAAATCCAAAGGCCTCTTCTCTATCCTCATCCAGCTTGATCTGTCGGCTGCCTTTGACACTGTTGACCACCCTCTCCTGCTCAACACCCTCCGCTCCTTTGGCATCACTGGCACGGTCTTCTCCTGGTTCACCTCATACCTCTCTGATCGCTCCTTCTCCGTCTCCACTCCGAGCTCCTCCTCTCCTACTACCCCGCAGCCAGTCGGTGTTCCCCTAGGGTCAGTCCTTGGCCCTCTCCTCTTCTCCCTCTACACCACCTCTCTTTGCACCCTCATCAGCTCCTATGGTTTTCATTGCCACCTTTATGCTGATGATACCCTAATCTATCTCTCCTCCCCCGACTTATCCCCATCACTCCTGTCCAAGGTCTCTGAATGCCTCACGGCCATCTCAGCCTGGATGACCCAACGCTTCCTGAAACTAAACATGGCTAAAACTGAACTTCTAATCTTCCATCCCCCAAACATCCCCTCTTCTCCCACTATCTCCATCAGCATTGGTGAAACCGAGATCACGTCCACCGACCAAACGCGCTGCTTCGGTGTCATCATTGACTCCTCCCTCTCTTTCACCCCCCACATTCGTGCTCTCTCACAGTCTTGCCGCTTTCACCTACGCAACATCTCACACATCAGACCATTCCTCTCCACTGACGCGACCAAAATTCTCATTCACCCTCTTGTCATCTCCCGCCTTGACTACTGCAACATCCTTCTCTCTGGGCTACCTCTCACCAGCCTCGCACCTCTCCAATCCATTCTTAACGCTGCTGCTAGGCTCATCTTCCTCTCCCGCCGCTCTACCTCCGCCTCCCCCCTCTGTCTATCTCTTCACTGGCTCCCCATTCCATTCTGAGTTCTCTTTAAACTCCTCACCACCACCTACAATGCTCTCTCCTCCTCCACCGCTCCTTACCTCTCTTCACTGATCTCTATCCACACTCCCTCCCGTCCTCTTCGCTCCATCGCTGACCGCCGACTGACCTCTCACCTAATCACCTCCTCCCACTCCCGTGTCCAAGACTTCTCTCGCGCTGCCCCCCTGCACTGGAATAACCTCCCGCCACCCATCAGGCTTTTTGATTCCCTTACCTCCTTCAAGCGCTCCCTCAAAACCCACTTTGTTCGACTAGCCTATCCCTCCTCCTAACCTCTTTTGATCCTCCTATCCTGCCTCCGTTCCCCTCCGTTTCTACTTATCCTATTGTTTTTCGTTCGTCCACCCACCTATTTTTAGTATGTTAACTCTTATGAGTAGGGTCCTCCTTCCTCACATACTCACCCTACCTCATTACCTCACCTGTGCTCCTGTCCTGTTCTTCCCTTCTTCTACTTCATCTTCAGTCTCCTCGACAATTTTGACACCTACTTCTGAACTGATGCTGATTTTTAGTTCTTCCAGCTATACCCCTATTTATACTGTATTTTTCAACACACCCTGTACGTTACCTTGTAATTTGTTTTTTGTTTGCTATGTACGGCGCTGCGGACACTTTGCGGCGCCTTATAAATAAACGTACTACTACTACATGTTCAACAGCAGATTCCCTTAGGGCATCTACTGTCATTCCCCGCCAATTGGGGAAAATTGTCTGGACCCTGATTTTTAGGTTTTCTCTAAGCCCTTCCACCAGCACACTGTTTAACAAATCATCAACTTTATATCATTAAATATATATATCTATATATAGTTATCTCTCTCTCTCTAATATATATATATATATATATATATATATATATATATATATATATATATATATATATATATATATAGATATATATATACACAGGGCTATTTTTGTGCAGGCTCTAGCAGGAACTGTGGCCCTTATTCTAGTTCACTCTTTCTGACAAAATATTTCTTAGATGGACAAAACCATGTGCACTGCAGGTGAGGCAGGTGTAAAACCCCATCCAAATCTAATTATCTCTGCACAAGTAACACCTGCCTCACCTGCAGTGCACATGGTTTTGTCCATCTAAGAAATATTTTGTCAGAAAGAGTGAACTAGAATAAGGGCCACAGTTCCTGCTGGAGCCTGCACAAAAATAGCCCTGTATATACATATACAGAGTACCACAACACTCGCCATCCCTGCGAATGGGGTGCAAGCAGCACTCGCCATTCCCAGGTTGGGGTGAAGTGACCTGTGACCACATGCTCTAATAAATACAGGAACTCAACACTCTCCATAATGAACTAACTCACCTTAGTATACAATTAATCAAATAAATAATGGGGTTTTAGTTCATGAATTGATCAATGCATTTAAGCTTGCAGCCCATCGCCAAGGGACCCCATTTCACTGCAAGTCCTACACTAACAATAGTCTCTCAAGAGCCTGCCAACGGCTGACACATCATAGCTAAAGTGGACATGTGTTTTTTCCTGGTTTAAAGCTCACCTGCCAAGTGCCTTATGGCTTTTAAAGATGAGGCAGTCACCTAACACAACACCTGACTTAGAATTAAAGGGGCAGCTGTCACAGGTTACAGATAAATTATCTCATCTGGGTGAAAGAGAAAGCTATGATCACAGTAACAAAGGTTAATTAAAAATTAACCCACATATATACATATACAGAGTACCACAACACTCGCCATCCCTGCGAATGGGGTGCAAGCAGCACTCGCCATTCCCAGGTTGGGGTGAAGTGGCCTGTGACCACATGCTCTAATAAATACAAATACAGGAACTCAACACTCTCCATAATGAACTAACTCACCTTAGTATACAATTAATCAAATAAATAATGGGGTTTTAGTTCATGGATTGATCAATGCATTTAAGCTTGCAGCCCATCGTCAAGGGACCCCATTTTACTGCAAGTCCTACACTAACAATAGTCTCTCAAGAGCCTGCCAACTGCTGACACATCATAGCTAAAGTGGACATGTGTTTTTTCCTGGTTTAAAGCTTACCTGCCAAGTGCCTTATGATGAGGCAGTCACCTAACACAACACCTGACTTAGAATTAAAGGGGCAGCTGTCACAGGTTACAGATAAATTAGCTCATCTGGGGTGAAAGAGAAAGCTATGATCACAGTAACAAAGGTTAATTAAAAATTAACCCACATAAATACATCAATTCATGAACTAAAACCCCATTATTTATTTTATTAATTGTATACTAAGGTGAGTTAGTTCATTATGGAGAGTGTTGAGTTCCTGTATTTGTATTTATTAGAGCATGTGGTCACAGGCCACTTCACCCCAACCTGGGAATGGCAAGTGCTGCTTGCACCCCATTCGCAGGGATGGCGAGTGTTGTGGTACTCTGTATATGTATATATGTGGGTTAATTTTTAATTAACCTTTGTTACTGTGATCATAGCTTTCTCTTTCACCCCAGATGAGCTAATTTATCTGTAACCTGTGACAGCTGCCCCTTTAATTCTAAGTCAGGTGTTGTGTTAGGTGACTGCCTCATCTTTAAAAGCCATAAGGCACTTGGCAGGTGAGCTTTAAACCAGGAAAAAACACATATCCACTTTAGCTATGATGTGTCAGCAGTTGGCAGGCTCTTGAGAGACTATTGTTAGTGTAGGACTTGCAGTGAAATGGGGTCCCTTGGCGATGGGCTGCAAGCTTAAATGCATTGACCAATTCATGAACTAAAACCCCATTATTTATTTGATTAATTGTATACTAAGGTGAGTTAGTTCATTATGGAGAATGTTGAGTTCCTGTATTTGTATTTATTAGAGCATGTGGTCACAGGCCACTTCACCCCAACCTGGGAATGGCGAGTGCTGCTTGCACCCCATTCGCAGGGATGGCGAGTGTTGTGGTACTCTGTAAATGTATATATGTGGGTTAATTTTTAATTAACCTTTGTTACTGTGATCATAGCTTTCTCTTTCACCCCAGATGAGCTAATTTATCTGTAACCTGTGACAGCTGCCCCTTTAATTCTGTCAGGTGTTGTGTTAGGTGACTGCCTCATCTTTAAAAGCCATAAGGCACTTGGCAGGTGAGCTTTAAACCAGGAAAAAACACATGTCCACTTTAGATATGATGTGTCAGCAGTTGGCAGGCTCTTGAGAGACTATTGTTAGTGTAGGACTTGCAGTGAAATGGGGTCCCTTGACGATGGGCTGCAAGCTTAAATGCATTGATCAATTCATGAACTAAAACCCCATTATTTACTTGATTAATTGTATACTAAGGTGAGTTAGTTCATTATGGAGAGTGTTGAGTTCCTGTATTTGTAGATAGATATATATATATATATCCAGGTATCCAGGTATATATATATCCAGGTATGGGCACTCGGTGAAATAAAAACACATTCCCGACATTTCGAGATCTCTAGGTCTCTTTATCAAGGTGCTTATGAGAACAGAGATATGTACAAAAGAATTCACCTAAATACCCCAAAGCCGTTCATGTTCACCGGAGTCCAGCCTAGCAGAGACATGCAGTGACGTCCTCAACCCGGCGCCGACGTTGAGGGACACGGAGGGAATCACATGACCTAAAAGTAACAGTACAACGAGGCAATATAGTTGCTATGGTAACAAACATACATGAATACAAATAATATAACATAGACAATAATGACAAAAACAATGTAACAAACTAGCAGACAGATAAAAAGTACAAGAGCGTGGTTCAATGAAAATATGCTGGACCGTAGCAGGACAGCAGACCTGTCACCACCCCTGGTCAACGGGGATTATAGACCATGTGAACACGAACGGCTTTGGGGTATTTAGGTGAGTTGTACAGTCACCTCATCTTCTTGGGCTGAAACTGCAGCAGCAGTCTTTGCTGGCTCAGCCTTGCCTTCATGCATATTAATTGCATGAGAGAAGGCTGACGTCAACAACATATCATTTTCCTCTGTGGTTTCCTTGTAAGGGGATTAAACAGGGTACAAATTAGTTACATGTGCATTTTTGTTCATTTCCTGTTTGATGGCCATTGCCCCCTCTGGCACATATGGAGGGGGAGGTGCGGTTGCAGTTGCATTCCTAAGGCTGGTTGTATCTCTAGCTGCTGAACATCCAATTCCCCTTTGATTTTGTCCTTCCCTCTGCCACAAGTTAAGTATCTTATTGTGTTTCACTCTTTTTCTACGTGATGAGAGTAAACATATTTTATCTTTAACTGCAGATAAGATTTCTGGATCAAAACTGCAGACACTAGGAATATCTACCTTGCTGCCCTGTGTCATCTCCTTCCACTTATTTAGATAAACAACTGCTGGTTCACCATACTTCATGCTCATCATGAATGCCGCCGATCCTTTGGGCCGGCGTAACTCTTTCCTACGTAGCACAACACCCCTGTGTGAGCCACTATTTCCCATTGTTCCAATTTGATTTATGAGAATGAGTGGTTCACACTAGAAGAGGCTGGTGGGTGGTTTATCTGTGAGCAGCACCCAAAACATTCCTTCTCTGTAGCGTGAAACTTTTCCGCAATTAAGCGTGAAGCTCAATCTAGGAGGACATGTACTCAATCACCACAGTCTTTCAGCTAGCAACGAATCGCTAGCCGACTTGCAGCGGTGCGGGCAAATTTCGCAGAACACAAAAAACTTGTTTTTCCTGTATCCTTCAAAACTGGTATTTTAAATAAGGAGCTAAACAGATCACTGGGTTCTGATGTTGCTCCTATACCCTTTCGATAGATTCAAATAGGCGGATCTATGAAAGGGGCAGTTCTATGGGCACGTCATCACGTACCATTTATATGTCCTATTTCAACAAACACTTTCTATCTCTGATTTCTATAGCGCTATGGGTTGCATCGTCATACGCCCGTTCACCCAATGATTTTCACACTGAGTGCTATTTTCACCTGGGCCTTACACTTAAAACTTAAAATATTTCTGTACAGAAAACTTTCCCTGGTTGGCAGTTTCTCACCAGATACTTATGCGAGTATAAACCCCTTTAATGGCTATAGGAATCTATTAAAATAATGCTTGAAATTGCTTGTTTTTGAAAAATGAACCGAAACAGCCACGTATGCACTTGTTTTAGTTAAAGCCTGTTCACAGGTTGCGGATGGATCGGCCACCCACGTGTTCTACAGTGTATTTGTAAGGTCGCGATCGGGTTCCGCCAAACGCATCAATTGCGCAGAAATGCTAAATAAATCCCGTAATAAGTCTGTAAATTACGTACAAAGATGCAAAATAAATCCTGCACTAAATCCGTAAATTACATACAAAGATGTGAAAATATACCTAACGTAAGCACGTGTGTGCGTACCTTACGTAGTACACTGCTGACGCTTAACATTACTGTAAAGGCCCAGTCCCTGACCCTGCAGTAACGAACAACAAAAGACTATAGTTTTACACTGAAAGAATTCTCTATGTACTATAATAAACACAGGCCTTTGCCTTCACGTGTGCGAAACGTTATCGCACGGGCACATATACCGTAACTATAAACAAGCAATGCAAAACACTATACCCCGTTAAACTACTTGTGGCAGGCAGAAGTACAAACACACTTAATATAGACACCTTATATACTTTAAACACGTAATTTCTCTTTGGACTTCACTTATTATACTTCGGGGTCATACGCTAGCACCTTAATTAAAAGAGGGCCTCCAGGCGCAAAAAAAGTAAATTTAAATAAAACAGGGTTAAAAAGATTTCCTGTAGAATCTGGGCCACATCTTCCTGGTGCTGGTCAGTGTCTGTAGTGAAGGGAAAAAAAAACATTATATTTAATATATCATATACACAAATGTTTGTTGTATTTGTACATAATAAGAAGTTGTGAGTTAAGTGTGAAGGCCACATACATTTTACAACTACATTGAAGAAGGGTATGCTGTAAACACAGTACTAAAAACTAATATGTTAACACACATGTACTGTACATATTACATAACATTAAATAGATTCCTCCTTCTTGGATGAATGTATGCTGTATCCCAATTGGTAGTTTTGTTTTGGGGGGCTCACCTCTAACCTCACAATTAGGCTGTGCTATTTAAGGGTTATGACATTGTTGCGGCTTAAGCACTCCTTACTATTTTAAATTTAGGACATTGCTGTACAAATTATAGGCCTAAAGCTATGTTTGTAAAGCATGCATCCGCATGGCCTCACACACTATGAACAAAACAATCTATAAATTAATGTTGCACATCATGCTGGGAAGTGGAGTTACCCAACACCTGGACCCACATAACTACAACACCACTAATGTCGGATATCTCATTAGATGTACTGTTATGTCAATTATTCAAGGGGTGAGCCATGGCCACACTCCAAAAAACCACCAAGGGGACCCTTGTTCCTGGAGAAGGACAGGCCACACCTCATGGTCGCCCTGCAGTGATATGTTGCAACTAATGCTGATGTTGGATACACATATGTGGTTGTTGTGATTGTTTATGTGTAGAAATGTGTAGGTAAACATTAGACACATTATTTACTTACGGCTAGTTGAGCCATCCTGCTCGCCGCTGGTTGGGTGTGCGGTGGTTGGGGGGGTCAGGAGCAAGGGGGATGGGATAGGACTTGGGATACTGGTAGTGGGTTGGAGTGGGGATTGGAGAGGTTTGGGGGTGGGTGGTGGAGAGGTGTAGGGGGGTTGGAAATGGGGTGGGGAGGGGGTGGGGGTTGGGGAGGGGGTGGGGGTAGGGGTGTGGGTGGGGGTAGGGGTGTGGGTGGGGGTTGGGGAGGGTGAGGGGGTGGGGGAGGGGGAGGGGGTGGGGGTAGGGGTGTGGGTGGGGGTTGGGGAGGGGGTGGGGGTTGGGGAGTGGCTGATGGAAGGGGATGGCGAAATTTGGTGGGCCCCAGCTGGACCCATTGTCTCCTCCTCTTCCTCCTCCTCTTCCTCCTCCTCTTCCTCCTCCTCTTCCTCCTCCTCTTCTGGCTGCTCCTGGGCTGCCTGCTCCTGGGCTGCCTGCTCCCGGGCTTCTATGCGTGCTCTTGCCCGTGCTGAAATGTTCATGTTGATGGCATAGAAATCGAAGATTGGGTTTCATAAAAAAGGGGGAAAGAAAAATTCACATTAGTCATGCTCATAACCTTCCAAATTATCATTGCTGTTATATTTCAGACATTTATCATGCAAACTAATTGATATGCTACACCCAAAAACTGAGCAACTACTTAACCCCCCCCTATACACCCCCTATACACCCCCTATACACCCCCTATACACCCCCATATACACCCCCATATACACCCCATATACACCCCCTATACACCCCATATACACCCATATACACCCCATATACACCCCCTATACACCCCCTATACACCCCATATACACCCACATACTCAGGAACATATTTATAAAAAGTACAGAAAACATTGCAAAAAAACGCAGACATACTAGTAAATAAAAACTTACATCGGGCAATATGGCGGCGAAGTGTAGAAAGCAACACTGGCTGCCGCCGGCGCAGGTCAGACCAGCGCCGCTCAACTTGGGCCAGGCTTCTGCGGACGCCGGTTCGGGCGAAGATTAGCCGGCGGGCAGCATTATACGCCCGCCGCTTGTCCATGTTGGACACATATGGGCCCCTGGGCCCCAGGCGCCGGTCCATGACCTCAACCAAGGCCAACAGCTCCTGGGTAGAAAACGCCCTAGCCCTGGTTGAAGTCATAGTGGCAATGGCGCAGTTATTAATTGCAGGTACATATATCACTTTTGGTGCTTGCTGATTGGTGTAAAAAATTGTTTGTTTAGTATTAACTTTATTAATCCTTCTTACATGAACAAACTGGATGCGAATAGAAACTTACGCGGACCGTTCCGATATACACACACCATAACCAACAGCATGCATTCAATGTATAGAGAGAAACTGTATATACAGTGTGCGTAAAAGAATACACGCAACCGTCTACTAATAAATACGCTGCTAAAAGGGGCACAATACACCGATTTCCATGGAGAGACGTACTGTATATACAGTGTGCGTAAAAGAATACACGCAACCGTCTACTAATAAATACGCTGCTAAAAGGGGCACAATGCAACATGTTGGTGTATGACAATTTCATACTCATTACATATGTAAGGAAAGCATTATAACGTGATGTTTTGAAATGTGACTCACAAAGCATACACGAACTCCAACAGATACCAGCTGACAACACTCATCATTGGAATGACAGGTGCACACATTTCACGATGTAGCACACAATGCTCCACAACCTGTGTATGTGCATATACAGGTGATTGATCAGGTGCGTTGAGACCTGCGTAATTTAAGCGGCAATTATCGGCGGGAAATAACGGCGTAAATTAGCAACTACATTGCGGGGAAAAATATACGCCCCCTTGTTCATGGCGGGAGATTAACATATAAATATTCAGTCAGATGCAGGCCAGAATTGCTGCAAACATGTCTACCTCAGACGATTCCGCAGCTGAGGATGCTCTACAGAGAGCTACAGCAGAATCCCTGCTTGAAGCTTTACAGAAGAGGGAACAGGAGCGGAGAAGGAGGGCTCAAGAGAGAAGTAGCCTGCAAGACCAAGCGGGCCCCTCACTAACAGGCCCTGTTCAACCTCCACCAGCTCCACAAGGGCCAAGCAACCAGCCAGAACAAGAGGTTGCATCTCTCCAAACAGGTGTGACCCAGCAGGTGCATGGTGAGAGAACTGGGGCCACCAGAAAACGAACTGCAACATCTAGGGTGAGGACT
This sequence comes from Crinia signifera, assembly GCF_055691185.1. NCBI lineage: Eukaryota > Metazoa > Chordata > Amphibia > Anura > Myobatrachidae > Crinia > Crinia signifera. The sequence goes on from NC_139225.1 coordinate 75,315,631, forward strand.
GAGCAGGATACCACCACCAAAAAGAGAAACCCTGCATTTGTAGAGGCAGAATTAAGAATTTTAGTGCCCAGAGCACGCGAATGGATCGAATTGCCAACCAGGAAGCCGGGTGCCAGTGCAAGGAGAAACCTTTGGGACAAGATCACAGAGGAAGTGAACCAGGTGTCACCAGTGGTCAGAGATTGGCTAGCGGTGAAGAAAAGGCAAGTGTGTTTGTCCCCCTGATAATGTCATATGTGTGTACATATGTTACATGTATGTTTGGAGAATAATAGAAAGGTGTGTTTGTAGATAGTGCTACACTTCAATGTCACATGTGAACACAACCATGTCTAATAACCCACATTGATATATGAAACATGCACCATTGGTGTGATGTGAGGTTATGGGCACAGTTCTGCTCATGTGATGTATGTGAAGTATGTGATGGGACAAGAGAAAGTGTGTTTTTGAAAGAGTTGTTGTAACATGTTCCATATGATGCTACTGAAACAAGAATGACCAAACTGTGCACATGTAGCTGGTGAGAAACTACACATCCCAGTATGCTATCCCATAGTTAAATTACTCCATAATAACCACACTGTCAAGCTATGGTGGAGTGTGTAGTTTCACAACAGGTGGAGGTGCATAATTTGGCCATGGATGATGTCATTTCTGCATAGTGATCTATGTATGTGCATTTAGTGGCCTAATGAATGAGATGAGACACTGAAATGCCTCCTAATGGAGACATTAATGTGTGTGTGGGACACATATGGCTAAAAAACATAAGATCACCCACACTAGGAAATGTCACGTAGCACAGTGGTGCACATATCTTATGGTGATATTTGTATTTTTTTTTTTTTCTTTATAAATTGAATTTTTATTGAGTTTTCAATAAAGTATAAACACATTAATAGCATCGAACAGTATGCATGTTAATAAAACAGAACAAAAACTGGAATATGGAATGGGAGGGGGTGGGGGGATACTCCAGAAATTTGTAATCATAGGTTATATGGGTATGGAGAGGCGACTCTTATCAGTTACATGCTTCATAGGAGATTGGTTCTGTAAGGGGGTTCACCGATAAATAGGAGTCACAGGGTTTGGATAGTGAAATAGAGGGCCTGAGCTAATCAGCTTCCAATGTAATTGGACAAGTCTAGAGGTTGTGTTGATGACGGTTGGATTCTAGGGTTTGGTGTCGGCTTCCGGGAAAGCCAATACTCAGTCCATTTATACCATTTTATCAGAGGGTTCGAGGCTGATGAAGAATAGGTAATCCCAGCTATTTCGAATTCACAGTGCATTTGTACATCCGATTCGATCATATCTAAAGTTGGTACAAAGGGGGTGCGCCAATGTCGTGCTATCATGAGTTTCGTGGCCACCAAGACGTGGCCCATTACATAACGGTCATTGGTGGACATGTCGCCACGGTAAACATGGAGCATAGCTAATAATGGATTTGGGGTAATTGGAGAGTCCGTTAATTTAGATATGGTGTTGAAGACGGCCGTCCACAAGTTCAACAGAGCAGGACAAAGCCAAAATATATGAAGAAGTGTTCCCGTGTGGCCGCAATTGCGCCAGCATAGGTTAGAGGTAGAGGGCCAGATGGTGTGTAGCAACACTGGTGTCATATATAGTCGGTGGAGAAGTTTGTAGAAGTGTTCGGAGTGGGAAATGCATCTGGACAGGCTAAAGCATGTCCGAAAAACTGTGTTCCATTCATCCTCAGTCAGTGAGCATGCTAGGTCAGATTCCCATTTAATTGTGGATGGTAACTTATTAGGCATACTATGACTAATCAGTAAGGCATACCACCACGTTATGTTCCCTTTACTGTCAGAGGCGGTCAACTTATCTTGAAGGTATCTGGGCAACTTTGATATCTTATGGGGGGGTGGGGTGTTACTATAGAGCCAGTGTCTCAGTTGTAGGAATTTATAGAAATCTTTATGGGGAAGGGAATAGAGGTCTTGGAGTTGCGAGTAGGACATCAATAAACCATGTGATGTGATTCCTTCCAGAGAGATTACATCTCGAGCCCTCCATGTAGAAAAATTTATATTGGGGATAATATGGGATAGGGCGTGTAACGAGAAGTCAGCAGAAGGGAGGGTGGTGTCCTTTGAGCCAGAGATAAGGGTTAACCATGCTTTACGGGTGGCCAATACCGCCATTGATCGTAACACTGGGGGAGGTATTACACTCGGTGGTAACCATAGAATGTCTGTTAAAGGGAAGGGCGCTACTAAACCACGCTCAAGGAGGACCCACGGCTTAGTGTCTTCCTTTGCGAACCACGCTCCCACCTGAGCAAGCAAGGTGGCGTATTGGTAAAGTTGTAGGTCAGGCAGCGCCAGGCCCCCAGCCTGTTTAGGTAGAGACAAGATTTTATTGGCTAGTCTGGGTTTTTTCCCTCTCCAGATATACTTGAGGAAAAGAGAACGGAATTTACAGAGGAGGGTATTAGGGACTAGAACGGGTATGGTTCTAAATAAATATAGTATCTTGGGGAGGACCACCATTTTTAGGGCTGCTATACGCCCCATCCAAGAAACAGACTGGAGCATCCAATCGGATGTCAACATTGTAAGTTTGGCTAAAAGGGGGGGATAGTTACATGGAATTAAGTCTGATACTTGCGCGGGGATTTGAATCCCCAGATATTTGAGGCTTCTATCCTGCCATGAATAGGGATACTCCCCCTTATGCAATTGAAGGAGGTCAGGAGTGTAATTAATAGGTAAGGCTTCGGTTTTAGTGTTGTTTAATTTGTAGTATGAGACTGCTGAGTATTCATTGAGCAATTTATGAAGGCATGGTAGCGAGGAGGATGGGTTAGTGATAGTTAATAGGACATCATCTGCGAAGAGGCAGATTTTGTGGGAGTTCCCTTGGAGTATAGGGCCAGTGATATCTAGGTGTGACCTGATAGATTCGGCTAGGGGTTCAATTGCCAGCGCAAAGATTAGAGGGGATAAAGGACATCCTTGGCGTGTTCCATTGGTTATGGGAAATATTGGGGATAATACCCCATTAATAAATACTCTGGCCGAAGGGTTTGAATAAAGGGCCATAATAGAGGAGAGTGTCCTACCTGTGAATCCAAATTTTAGAAGGACAGCCCGGAGATAGCCCCAATGAAGCCGATCAAAGGCTTTCTCTGCATCTAAAGATACCAGAAGTAGGGGGTCAGAGGAGTTTGAACAGGATAGAGATTCTAGTATGTTAATAACTTGTCTGGTGTTGTCAGGTGATTGGCGACCCGGGACGAATCCCACTTGATCCTGATGTATAAGGGATGGCAATAAAGGGTTTAGTCTATTGGCGATGAGTTTAGCATATATTTTGACATCTGTGTTGAGCAGAGCGATTGGGCGATAATTTGCAGTGAGAGTCGGGTTTTTTCCTGGTTTGGGAAAAGCCACAATTCTGGATTCTAGCATCTCTTTTGGGAAGGAGCCAGTTTCTGAGGCAACATTGAACAATTGAGTTAGGAGAGGTGTGAGCTCAGTTTTAAAGGTTTTATAGAACAAGTTGGTATACCCATCCGGGACTGGAGCTTTTTCAAGTGGCAAAGATTTAATCACCGTATCTATCTCTTCTGTGGCCCATGGTTTCTCAAGAGCCCAGAGGGAAGAGTCTGCTATGGAGGGTAAGGTGAGTTTGTTCAAGAAGTCTTGAATGCTTGGTGAGGAGGGTTGAGTTATCATGGGGTCATTCACTAGGTTATATAGAGAAGAATAATATTGTGCAAAGGTAGCAGCTATTTCGGAGGGGTCTGTGAGCTTAGTGCCCTGTGTGTTAGCAATAGTTCTTATGCGATCTTTTGCTTGTTTCCCTCGCAGCTTCCTGGCCAGCATTCTGCCTGCCCTGTCACCCTGCACGTAAAATTTTTGTTTCAGTTTAAAGAGATTTTTATGGACTTCTTTCATAGCTAGGACGTTCCATGCATCACGCGCCTGTAATAATGCACGGTACAGTGCCTTATCAGTCGGGGCTCGTTTATGTTTGGTTTCTAAATCTAGAATTTTAGATTCTAGTTCTGCCTGGGTGCGTTGGGTGTTTTTACGGATATGGGCGGCAGCCTGAATCGCTGACCCACGCGTTACCGCTTTGAGGGCACACCAGAATGTGAAGCTAGATGTGTCACTTGGGTGATTGGTTTCTAAGTAGAGGGCAAGAGCATCAGTAATTGTGCGTTTAGCCCCTGGGTCTGATAAGAGGTGATCAGACAGACGCCATGGGCTAGGGGGGGGTTTGCTCTCAGGGCATTCCCACTTAAGTTGTATAGCAGAGTGATCCGACCACGTTATAGGCAGGATAGAAGCCTTTTTTATCTGTTGGAGGGTCCATTTGTCGGACAGCGCTAGGTCAATGCGGGAATAGGAATGGTGGGCCTGAGAGAAAAATGTATAATCTCTCGTGGATGGGTGCCTGGCTCTCCATACGTCATACAAATCATATTCTGATAGAATACGTCTAAAAAGGTGGGATTGGTCACGTGGAGGTGGGTGTCGTGCGTTACGTAGGCCAGAGGATCTGTCTATAGTCGGGTCTAATACCATATTAAAGTCACCCATAATCAATATAGAACCCTGGCGACAGGAGTGTAGTAGTTTACAAAATTTACGGATAAATTGGCATTGCCTAGTGTTCGGGGCATAGACAGTAGCTAATGTAACAGGTTTATTGTAAAGTTTCCCTAGCAGAATCAAGTATCTACCGTCGGGGTCCGATAATTGCTTATCTAGGGTAAAGTCACAGGTATTTGACACCAGGATTGCGACCCCTGCCTTTTTGCTAGGTCCATTTGAGGTAAAACAGAAGGGGTATTTAGCATTCGAGAAAGTCGGTGGGGCTGTCTTAATAAAATGGGTTTCCTGTAGTGCTACAATATGCGCCCCTGATTTGGTAAAATAGCGTAGTGCTAGTCTCCTCTTGTGCGGCGAGTTTAAACCCTTAGTATTCATACATAATACTTGAACCATGTCGAATTTGGAAATATGTTACAAATCCAAGCAGTGGGCTGCAATTCGAGTAGCAAATTGGAGGTGCCTCTATAGGGCTCAGGAGTATTGGGGGGAGTAGGGACAGGGTGGGGGGTAAACAAAGACAACAACATAAACACATTAAATAACACCATAAAGGTGTCACATGAGGCCACCGAATGTGGCGGCACATTGGGGTATGCGTGGAGGTTATACCCCTCCATCGCTCCACATGGACTAGGTGGAACAGACTGTAAAAGGGAGAAGAGGAAAATAGTAATTACCTAAGAGCACCCCCGACTTGATGTGCGCAGCCTAAGCATAGCTATGTAGGATGAGCGGTCGGGTGTAGTTCGGTTAAGCGTAACGGGAGGGGGGTTGGGAGGCTACAATACTAATAACTCCTCCGTGGCTGAAGGAGTTCAAAATCTAAGAGCTTGCTAATGGCTCACTCTTGAAAGTTTAAGGCAGAACATCTTAGCTTAATCTATAAACAAGTATATGTGTAACTCAACGTGAATTACACCAATAACAACATCCATAGGGCGTAAGTCCTGGAATGAATACATCCTATTCAACAAAAGTTTTTGTATAGCTAGGGATCTAGAGATAAGGCAATAGTGATACTTGCTGATTCTCGAGGAATTGGACGACCATTGTCCTAGCCAGGGGCTATCAGTACTGGGCAGAGGGGCCAACTATTGACCACTCTGGGGGGATTCGGAGGCTGTGCGAATCCGTAGAAGGAATGTTCTCCAGGTTCCAGGCCGCCAGTAACTTGGCGCCTTCCTCCGGAGTAGAGATAACATTAGTGGATCCATTATGTCGGATGATAAGTTTAGTTGGGAAGCCCCATCTGTATTGGATCCCTGCATCACGGAGTCTTTTCGTCACTGGGTGGAATGTTCTTCGTAGGGCTAATGTTGTAGCAGAGAGGTCTCCAAAAATTTGAAGATCGCCCAGGATAGGGGTAGAAGTATTTGAAGGTCTGGCGGCTTGTAAGATTTTTTCTCTAATGTGGTGATAATGTAGTCGCATCAGAGTGTCTCTAGGTGAATTATCTGGAGCATTTTTAGCTTTTGGTAGTCGGTGGATTCGGTCCAGCAGGAAGTCTGTAATACTGACCTCCGGCAGCAGTTTCATGAACAGATCCGTAGTATATTGTACAAGTTCCATATTGGAGACCGCCTCGGGTATGCCTCGGATTTTAATGTTGTTCCGACGCGATCGGTCCTCCAGGTCGCAGGTTTTCTGTCTCAGGGCCGTAACTTCCACTTGGAGGTCCTCGTGCAGCGAGATTAAATGATTGTGGGATTTGATGACTTCTCCCATTTTATTTTCCAGGTGGTCTGTTCTCTCGCCCACTGCGTCTATAGATTGCTGGCAGGTTTGTAGAGCAGTTTTAAATTCTGCCGTAATGTCCTGTTTAAACGAGGCTAGTAGTTGTTTCATTGTACCGACCGTGAGCGGTGCCTCGTCGTCCAATGTAGCTGCAGTGGTATGTCTTTGTGACACTGAGGTGGGCGTAATGTCAGGCGTAGATGATGTATCAGTGGTCCTACTCGTCGAGGTCCCCCCTTTTGTTTTCAGGGACGTGGGAGAGGGTTTAAAGAGGGTTACTGGAGGCACCCCGGGAGGTTTTTTCTGACGTTTAGTAGGCATGGCGGACAGGTCTGGAGATGATTGAGCCGAAATCCAGGGGCTTATGTAGTGTGAATTTGGGTGGGTATCTGGAGGATTCTCCAGCAGCTTTATGAGGGATGGAGCGATGGAGGGGGTGAAGCAGGTTTAGGTTATCTGCATCTAGTGGGAGCGCTTAATGGGAATTATAGGAAAGGATCCCAATAGCAGTGACAGGCGGGAGAAGGGGCGCACAATTTAAGCACCTCTGTCATATAGTAAGTCTTGGGCCAGCCAGAGACTCTGGGGAGGGTTATGTTGTTGTTTGAGCAGGCTGCATATGAGAGGGGAGCTTTATGTGGTGACAGAGGAGATTGCTGATCCTCTGCCACAACCAATATGGCCGCCGCTCCCTGTGGCCCCCTTATTCTGATTAAATGTGGGTTTAGTGGGTCAGCCCACCGCTGCTGGCCCACTCAGGGGACCCAGTGGGCTTTTCTTAAGTTGGGAGAGAGAGTTTGTGACAGGGAGCAGGGTGGGAGACTGTCTGCAGCGTTATCAACCTGCCACAACCAAGATGGCCGCCGTTACCTCTGTGTTATGCTGGGGCCTGCTGTGCTGTTTTCCGTGCAGGTACCGGTTGGGGGTCCTAGGAGGGATCCAGCAGCTTCAGAGGGGGTCCCGCTGTGTTAGCAGCCCGTTCTGGGCTGAAATCGTACTGTCCCCAGCTCCGTTTGCCGCGATCGCCGGCCTGGAGCTCACTCGGCGGGTAGTCGGCCAAATCTAGGTCCCGGCTTTTAGGAAGGCTAGGCCGCAGTCTGTGGAGACCTGTAATAAGCGTCTCCCGGCTCCGTGGCTCACTCAGCTTGTGTCCCCTGTTGTTTACAAGGTTGGTGGGTGGTGGGAACGGGCAGATGTGGGACAGGAGGGATAATTGGGGGTCCTTTTGGAGGCTATTTAGCCGGAGCTGCAAGAATATACAGCCTTTCGTCTCCCTGGTTAGGCCACGCCCCGATATTTGTATTTTTAAACTTGTAGGTGGACAGACTTCAAAACGACACTGAAGAGGAAGATGACTGACCGGTACAACCACAGCATGTCCACCGGGAGAGGTCCTATGCCAGATAATTTGGAGTATACCCCCCTGGAGCAGGACTCCTTGGACGTCATTGATGTGGCCGAGGTCAGGGGGATATCCAATATGGATAGTGAGCTCCCGGCGGAGGTCTTTGCTGCTGCTTTTGATGGTAAGTCACAGTAATGCATTGTATTTTGAAAGATATTTTTTTGTGCGTATGTGATGGTGACATTGTTTTCAATTATTATCCTAGAAGAAGCAGAAACCCAGGATGAACCGGCAGCATCTTCCTCTGCAGAGCCACAGGTGGAGCAAGTGGTCCAGCCTCCACCAAGACGACACCCCCAGCCACAGGAGACATGGGATGAGAGCGTGATGGTGATGCTGGAGAGGATCGAGCAGCAAGGGGTGGATGCTGCGATCCGTCAGCAGCAGGTTGGGGAATTTCTGGCGGAGTGGAAGGCCACAAACAGGCAGCAGTGTGAGGCCTTCAACCGCATGAATGACACTCTGGCGGCTGGCATGCAAAGCATTGGCCAACACCTCAGCCGCCAGAATGAAATTCTTGCGGAGCTGCTTTCCACCGCCAGGTCCCTAAGGGACAATCCCCCATCTGCTGGCCCACCCCAAGCTGCTCCCCAACCTTCCACCTCTGCTGACCCTCCTGTGTCCACTAGGGGAAGACGCCGCAAGCCATCTGAGCCAAAGGCCCCTGTCCCCAAGGCCCCATCTAAAAGGGGGAAAAAAGGGCCCAAATAATGAGACCTGGTTCACTTCCTCTGTGGTTGGACCCCAAATGTTTAAATTGCACTGGACATCTACTTCCTGAGTTGGCCATCGATCCATTTTCGTGCCATGGGCAATAAAGTTCTTATTTTGACCTCTACAAATGCAGGATAAATTTTTGGTGGTGTGTATCTTGCTTAGTATTCACCCTGGTTGTTGCAGTACGTATTCTGGTGTCCCCATTTCTTTCACCATTGCATTTGCAGGGTAACACATGTTTGGAGATATGCAACCTCTTGTTCTGGCTGTTTTTTATTTTTTTGTCTATTTTATTTGTTTATTTGATTTATGACATTAAAGTGTCAAATAAGCTGTGATGCTGAACAGCAAATAAATTTATTTTACCAATTAAAACAAAATTGTTGTATGTGTAATTTCTTGTGTGAAACAAATACTACATTTATGTGTACTTACTGACCAGGGTATTTTTGAACATTTGTTGAAGTGTGGTCGAAGTTTCCCATGTGTAACCCTCTCCATGGCCATTCCCATGTTCCTATCCAACTTTTACCTGCTAATTAGTTTGTGTCAGCACATGTGCAGAGCAACTTAATAGGTGAGAAAGCAGTTTGTGTGCAGGTGAGGTAGCTCCTACAGTAGTAGGTAAAAGCAGGTCCAGAACAATGCTTTCCTCATGGAGTGGGTGAGGCAGACAAACAAGGGTCAAAAGGTACATTTGTGTAGGAATGCATATGTGTCCTCCCTAAAAAAAGATGTGTGAATTGGCCAAACATGAGAAAATTGCTTGTGAACAAACATGTATAACTTTTTAAATATATATGATTTTACAGTGTCATAAGCAGATGTAGGAATCCTTTGTTATAGAGATGTGAGTGCAATAATGTGATTGGTGGCATCTTACATCCAGAGTGTAGTAAAATCCAATTCATAGCAGATCAGATAGTGGTACAGTTCTGTATTTTGGGTACTATACAAAGATTGTGTGCAAAATAGTGGGCATGGGCTTAAAACATTGCTGAAACATCCTTTGTAGGTGTTAGATGTGGTTTATGTTATTGTATCATAAATACAAAACCTATGTTTGTATTACAGTGAACACGTTGACACATGTCGACTTGTGTAGATTGAGTGTGCTACTGTGTAAAGTCTATGAAAGCACGTAGTGAATGTGTCTAACTGTTTAACAAATACCTACCTTAGCATATATAAGCAGGTCTTAAAATGATTCTTACCTTAAATTAAACAAACCTTTAAATGTAGAGAAGTATAGAAAGATAAGCTTCCAATGTGTTTGAGTGCTGTGTGTGGCTTGCAGGTAGTGAAATCATGGTTTGGACTTAATAGACTGCAGCATTGCTTATTACATTCAGGTGTATGTGTTTGAGTAGTAATCAGCGTAAATTAGCAAACCCAGGCGCACGCAGGCATGCGGTATCTGTAGGGGTGGTCTGAGCTGGCGGTTGGCGGCCGCCTGTTTTGTGTCCGAAATGAACGGTGCTTTAGGCGATCGTGCGGTAGTAGCACCGCTCATTTTTGGTGCACACCCCCGTGTACGCCCATATTTACGCCCATTTTCCCTCATTATTTCGGCCGCTCCCCTCAACACGCCCCTATGCCGCCCCCAATGCCCGTACACTCGCGTACAGGTTTTTTCGCACGGAGAGACCCGTCCGTAAGCGTTGTGGAGTGTTCGCGCCTGCGCATTAGCGAATGTACGCATGCGCAGATCATTGAAAACCCCGGAACGTACGCGTACGGCCCGGCCGCACCAACCAGAATAAGGCCCTTAGTGTGGCTTCGTTTGACGGCCTGGAGGTTGAGCGGCAGATCTTAGCTCATAAGAGATTTCATGCCTCAGTGATTGCTTCCATGAACCAGGCTAGAAACCAAGGGACTGCGTCCCATTACCATAAGATCTGGAGGAAGTACGTAGCTTGGTGTGAAAAGGGTAACTTTCCACCAGCAGATTTCAAACTGGACTGCTTCCTGCAGTTTCAGCAGGCAGGCTTAGACTTGGGCCTACATCTGGGATCTTTAAAAGTGCAGATCTCAGCCCTATCCATTTTCTTCCAGAAGAAGTTGGCGGTCTTGCCTGAAGTCCAGACGTTTCTCCAGGGGATTCTGCAAATTCAGCCCCCCTTTGTGCCGCCTATGGCATACCTCCCAACTTTCCAAGTGCTGCAGTCGGGACGATGCTCCTGCGCGCCGGAGGTGCGCCGAAATTTTCGGGGGGGGGTGGCCTAATTTGGGGGCGTGGCCTATACTCGCTGCTCTACCGCGAGGCCACGCCCCCATTTTGCCGCTATGGGGGCATGACCCAGAGGCTCTGTGAGCCTCTAGCCATGCCCCCAGCCCCCTGGCTGCGGGAATAGACGCTGTGCGCATGCGCACAGCGTTTATTCCCCGCTGCTTAGCAGCTGACAGGGGGGACTCCCAACAGCCCCCCCCACACCGCGGGACACTGCCGCCCGCGGGTGGGACATCGGGACAGGCCCTGACAATCGGGACTGTCCCGATAAAATCGGGACTGTTGGGAGGTATGCTATGGCACCCTGGGACTTGGATGTGGTCTTGACGTTCCTACAGTCATATAGAAGAGGAGGGAAAGGAGGTATTAGAAGTACTTCTGCACTAGTTTATTTTGGGTATTTTACTGAGTCCCCAGATTATAGTTGCTGTGTTACTTTATAGTCAGATCAAAAGTGGGGGAGCTGCAAAAGACAATAGGCTGATACAAAGAAGAAAAAATAAAAAGATTGTCTTTTTTGCTGGCGCACTAAGGAAAGAAATCAATTTTATTTTTTTATTAAAATATACCTTTTAATTATGTTTCAATTAAAACCGTTAAGTGAAATAGATACCACTTAAATATTATCAATCATTGTACAACATGTTATTAAAAGGTGCACGAGCTGGATATGTGTTTGCTTTGTTTGGGTGATCATATGTTGTGATTAGATGGGTGATCACTTTTATAAGCACGGGTCTATTTATTGTTGCCACAAATACAAATCTTCTGGGTACTTTTGTAGTATCTGGGCGTCTGATTTAGAAATCGGATCGGATCGCATCGCATGCGACCAAATCGTATGCGATGCGATGGTCAAGATTTTTCCATAGGATTCAATGTTAAAATGGTCTGAGTCCATTTTAACATAGAATTCAATGGGAAAAAGGGGTCCTTTTCCTTTCCCCACTATCCAAGTGGGCATGGAGTTGGATATAAACCTGTGGCGAGCGTAGCGAGCCACCGATCCCGAAGCGTGGCGAGCGTAGCGAGCCACGCGAGGGGACACAGAATACTTTTTAAGAAATATGCGTTCGCTCGCCACGCTTCGGGCTGGGTGGCTCGCTGCGCTCGCCACGCTATATAAAATCAACTCTGTGCCCACTTGGATAGTGGGGAAATGAACAGGACCTTCTTAACATTGAATCCTATGCAAAATCGCATTGAATCGCATCGCATCTGATTGTATGCCTTAAGGTAAGGCATACAATCACAAAATCGGCAGCCCAGATACTACATAAGTACCATCTTCTGTTATATTGCTTATAGAGCCATTGTAGAGCCAGTAGCTTATATTTTCTTTTATGTGAGACAATTGCCCCACCATCAAAGAGATAACCAATTCCTTATTTACTCCAGAGGGACTTGGTATTTTATTCCGTTGTCCTAGTAAAGGGGCAACGGAATAAAATACCAAATCCTTCTGGAGTAAATAAGGAATTGGTTATCTCATTGATGGTGGGGCAATTGTCTCACATAGAAGAAAATATAAGCTACTGGCTCTATAGACACATGCTTATAAAAGTGATCACCCATCTAATCACAACATATGATCACCAAAACAAAGCAAACACATATCCAGCTTGTGCATCTTTTAATAACATGTTGTACAATGATTGATAATATTTAAGTGGTATCTATTTCACTTAACGGTTTTAATTGAAACATAATTAAAAGGTATATTTTTATAAAAATTTAAAATTGATTTCTTTCCTTAGTGCGCCAGCAAAAAAAGACAATGTTTTTCTTTTTTCTCCTTCGTTCCTACAGTCATTGTGGTTTGAACCTCTGGAAGAAACTGAGTTAAAGTACCTTACATGGAAGACGGTGGTACTATTGGCCCTGGCCTTGGCTAGGCACACGTCAGTGTTGGGTGCTTTATCATACAGGAGCCCTTCTCTCGTGTTTCATGAGGATAGGGCGGAGCTTAGGACAGAGCAGCAGTTTCTGCCAAAGGTGGTTTCAGCGTTCCATCTAAACCAGCCCATTGTGGTTCCTTTGAATGTGGCTCACCCTGGGATTCCTGAATCCTGAGATGTGGTTAGAAAGTTTTGGGCCTATGTCAGAAGAACTGCATGTGTCCACAAGACTGATTGTTTTCTTGTGCTGTACAATGCACAGAAAAAGGGTTGCCCGGCTTCGAAGCAAACAATTACCTATTGGATTTGCTCAACTATGTAACAGGCCTATGGGGTGGCAAAATTGATGGTACCTAATTAATTGAAGACTCATTCTACAAGAGCGATGGGCGCATCCTGGGTGGTTGCTCGGGGTGTTTCAGCATTGCAGCTATGCAAAGCTGCTACTTGGTCTGGTCAACATACTTTTGTCAAATTTGACAAATTTGATGCTCTTGCCAAAGAGGATACCCAGTTAGAGCAGGCGGTGTTGCAGCAGTCTCCACACATTTTCACCCATTCTGGAAGCTTTGGGACATCCCCATCATATTGAGAATCCCAGTATCCCATATGGTTGATAGAGAATATAGGATTTTAATACCTACCAGTAAATCCTTTTCTCGAAGTCCATATGGGATACTGGGCACCCGCTTCAGTGTGGAGTTCTTACTGCATCTGGTTGTCACTGAGTTTGTAGTGACTTTGTCCAACCATTGTTGTCTCTGTTGTGACTTTATGTTTAATAATATAATACAATAAAAGGTTAACAAGTTGTTACCAGTTCTTATTGTTGTTTGAGGTGTGCTGGTGTGAATCTCACCACATATTATGTATCACATATCCTTTTCTCACATACGTTCCTTTGGGCACTGTTTTCCTTAACTGGCTAGTGGGTGTGGCTGTAGAGGGGAGGAGCCAGTACACTCATTCTGAAGAAAGTTTTATGTGCCTGTCTCCTGCAGAGGACCTTCTATTCCCCATGATATAGAGACCCCAGTATCCCATATGGACTTTGAGTGTTAGGCTGCATGTTAGGCTGTATATGTTCCCTGCTGTTCCCCAGTTTTACCTGATTCTGCTCTTGCTAAGCTGCTAGCAACTGCCTCAGTACTTGTAGTGCGGCGTCTCCGTATATTAATATATTCAGTGGGGTTGGTTACACACTAGCTATTGACTTTTCTAAGGTCTAGGCTGTGGGGGTCAGGAGGCAGCAGGTGGCAGCAGGCTACAGCGGCAGTGGTACCAGTGGTGTGGCGCCCATTCAGGTGACTGGGCTTCGCCATCTTGGATATCATGTGACTTGGCAGAGGGGTGGATATTTGTGCCCTTTGTCAATCTAGCCTACCCTATCTCAGCCTGGCGGGGCTGATAAATCCCAGCAGGCTGTAAGCTCCTGTGCTGGTGCAACTTCTAAGATGTAGGCACACTGCTCTGGAGCTACAGTCTGTACCCTGCGTTCTGTGAGCCATTCTAGTGTTCCTGACCCAGCCTGTGCAAGTTCCAGGAGATTCCAGTTATTCTGCACCTAAGCAGTACTAGTATACCTGAATAACAAGTTTGGTCCTTTAAGTTATCCCGCTACCCTGGTTCTGTTCTCCCTGAAGCCAGTTAGGCCACTTAAGTTCCTGTTATTACCTTCCTGGAGTTTCCTACGCCAAGTCGGCTATTTCAGTTACCCTGCTGCCCAAGTCCCTTATTGTGAAGCCAAGTCGGCCTTTTGTGTTACGTTACTGACGCAAGATATACGCCAAGTTAGCTATCTCAGTACCAGTTTCGTCTTGCAAGTCCCAGTGTCATTTAGTAATGCCTGTTTGAAATTGACCATTGTAGTAAGGCTCTCTTAGTGGCCCTTATTCTGATCGGTGCAGATATTCCCGAATTCTGATGGTGCGATCCGCACGCCACGCTGTGCGGCAGCGTGCGGCCATCGTCCGTAGAAACGCCCACGTGTCCTCCGCATTCGGACGGACTCACTCTTTAATAACAGGGCGTGTGTACGGACGACATACAAACCGTGCGTGTGCGGTGGAAACGTACAGATTCTTGCACGGTCTTCCCGCACAAGCACGGTCTTACTGCGTCCGAACGTACGGGAAGCTGTCCGTACGCCCCGATGCGGAGTATTTACGCTCAATCCAACACTTTTGTACTGAGTACACACAGCGATCACATGACCCACTTAGGCAATTAGGCAACCTCCTGGAAAAGGGATTGTTAGCAATTTCAATCAATAAAATGCTCATCTATACTAACCCACATTCCTACTTCATTCATGACACACATTAACCCTTACAGCATGTGACCCTAACATACATCTATATACACTATGTACATTTTGCTTATTTTAAAGAATTTAAACAACTTACACATATACTTTAGCATGTTAGAAAAAAACACTGACAACTTTGAACTTTAAATAACGATTTATTAATACAGAACTGTAAATAAAAAAAAAAATCACATTTCCCCATCAATTATTTCGTCCATTAGGTCCAACATTTGCCTCATCAGGCCTCTAAGTCTAAGGAGGGCCCCACGGCGACCCTCCTCTGCTTGGGCAGGCTCATCTGTGGAGGAAGTTAAAAATGAAAAATGACTAATGATATTCATGCATACATTTAACATAGTCAAACCTACATTTTAAACATGCATTCTGAGAGGTGTGTGTGTATATATATATATATATATCTATATATCTATATATATATAGATATATAGATATATATATATATATCTATATATATATATATATATCTATATATAACTATATATATATATATATATATACACACATATCTACCTATATATATGAGACATACACCTATACATACATGCATACATACTACATGGCAAGCCTGATTTTGGCCCTCTACCCTTTACTCTGTAGAACACCTTACAGTCATACTGCTCCTTCTCAATCCAAACCCACCCATGACTAAGCTCTGAGAAGCATGCCACGCGCTGCACCAATCACAATTCTGCAAACAAAGTTCAGTGTCGGTTATATGATGGAGCCTGGCAGGGGAGTTACACAACTCTCCGGAATGCTCAGTACATTTGTGCAATCAAGCATGGCTTGGCTGCTGATGGTCTGCTCCAGAAATCATTGTCAGAATGCCAGTTAGGGGAAGCTGCAGCACTAACCCACTCCCATGCTCAAAAGCATTACTAAGACCAAATACACACACAATTATGGTGAAAAACATACATGCAGACAGCAGGGGGTGGTTAGCTAGAGGAGGGCCCAGGGGCACTCACCACTTGTTACTCCAGTCTAAGCCACGCCTGGCCATACTCCATTTATGCCATACTGAATCTAGTTTACAAAGATCATTCACCAGTAAACTCTACTCACCTATATGAGCCTACAGATTGTATGCAACCAGCAGGGACATGTAACCCTTACATGAGCAAGTCATCACTTTCTTCCTGGATACAGATTAACTACACAGGTTCAGTGGCACTTCAATTCGACCTGAAAGCCATCCGCACAACCTGTGTCATTAATATGTGTCCAGGATGAAAGGGATGGTTTGGGCACCCTATCTAACCCCAAAGTGTGTCTGTTGCTACCCAATTTGTTGTTTGCCTTTATAGTATTTTCAAACACATTTGAATCAACAGTGCTACATATCAAATAGTGGATGACAAAAGGAATAACGAATATTTATGTATACATACCACTTTCGGCCGCCTGCTCCACCTCACAGGCCTCCTCATCCTCCCCCTCTTCCTGGGCCTCCTCGGCCGGCACGACCTTCTCCTCGGCTGCCACCTCTGCCTCCACTGGCCACACAGCCTCCTCCACTCCATCACTTTCCTCTGCCACCCCTTCTTCATTCTCTTCCTCCTCGCCCATCGCTGGCTCCGCCTCCTCCTGGGCCTGGGGCGCCTCTGCCTCCTCCTGGGCCTGGCCCGCCTCTGCCTCCTCCCGGGCCTGCCTTGCTCGTGCACGTGCTGTGTTTGGGGAAAATCAAAAAAGTGCCAATTAGTGGTAATTTGTATTAAGCCTTATCAACCTATAAATGCAAAGGTTAGAAGTACTGATAATTGTACATGCAAACAGCTCCTCAGTGGCCTTTACAAAACACAGCCTGTAACATGGCAGGTATGCTGTGACATTTGGGCCATTGTAAGCATCACAAGCATTAATCCTCCCCAATAACATATTTTA
Organism: Crinia signifera; assembly: GCF_055691185.1. Classification (NCBI taxonomy): domain Eukaryota; kingdom Metazoa; phylum Chordata; class Amphibia; order Anura; family Myobatrachidae; genus Crinia; species Crinia signifera. The sequence goes on from NC_139225.1 coordinate 75,332,423, forward strand.
TGACCATTACAGGGTGTCAATCAGGAAGTAGCACTCATATATTGTATGCCATGTTTAACTCATGATCAGGCTGCTGACCTTAGTGTATTTAATAATGTCAGTTAAGCAATCATGTACAAATCCACATTTACTGTTGAAATACTCACATCTAGCAATGCTGGCCCTTATGGATTGAAGCCTCTCTGGCTCCCTGCGCCAGAGGTCGGACCACCGCCGCTCCAGCTGAGCGATGGTCCGCTGCACATGGGTGCGGGCGTATATCCGCTGGCGGGCCACCGCATAGGCAGAGCGTTTCTGCCTATTCGTTATGAATGGGCCCGCACGCCCCAGCCTGGTCTCCATAACGGAGACCAGTGTCCTCAGCTCGGCTGCAGAAAAGGGTGCTGCTCTGCCATAAGCCGCCATCTTAGCAATGGCACAAATCAAACAATCATGTGCTGTCATTGGTTGATCAGAGTGATATTTGGTATTAACTTTATTGTTCATTTGTACACTAACAGCGTGTATGCGCCCGAACAGACGGCTAACCCATTGCATCGCACACCCATCCTAAACAGTGTAAAATAAGATGGAAACACATTATATCTAATCTATAACATTCACCAAACATGGGTCTAAGCAACAGGTGAAATAGTGTGCATCTCTAGACACTTACACCTAACTCCACATGCTGCCATGTGTACACTTACCTTCTACTGGCCCCTACTACAGAGGTGGAATGAAAAGTAGCTAGCATCTAACCTGAATGTGGAGTGCTTTCACATGTGATTTGGATGCTAGCACTGATTACTTGTGGCTAAGTGGTGGACTGGATTGACATATGGAATGAGTAGTGTTAGTTGTACTACATAGCAAACAAGTGCACAGTACAGAAGTACATTCAAATATACATTGCATGTCTGACCTCAGTTGTATTTGGTCATTGGTGTTGGAATCTGCATTTAGCAAATAAATCAGACTTACTGAGTTTGCCATGTTTTTGGGAAATATTTTTCTACACCAAGGGGCGGGACGTATGCGCCGCACGGTTGACGCTGGCGTACGGGATGCGGCCGTACGGAACGCAGGTTGCAGCTGATTAACGCCAATTACAGAAATAGTATTTAAAGTTGTCCTAGAAAGGCAAACAGTTGTTGCAAACATGCCAGGCTCAGAGTCAGAGGAAGACCAGGTGGTGCAGAATCTCTTGGCACGCATGGAGGCCAACACCACCTATGTGCCCCTCAACCCAGAGCACCCAGATGGCCCATCCACATCAGGCCAATCAGCAGCAGGGCCATCCTCAGCATCAGCAGAATCATTGGGAACACAGCAGGTGGCTTCCCAACAGAGTAGCCAGGCCAGCACTTCAAGTACAGCAACCGGTGGCCGTGGCAGTGCCCGTGCCCGTGGCCGTGCCCGTGGCCGCAGTGGGGCAACAGAGGAACCAACCACAAGAAACATGGCATATGAACCGCGGGAGCTTGACATCCTGGTGACCCGGGCACGTGATTTAATTGAGTGCCCAGCGGTGAAGTTGACACACACAAAGAGATGGAAGATCTGGGAGGAGATAACGGCGGAGATTAATGCAGTGGCTCCACAAGTTCGTCAGACGGAGCACGTTAAGAAGAGGCAAGTACATGTGTGTTACATTTGAGTAGTACAAGTCCAGTAATGTTAACATTCAATATTAGATGGAGTTGGTCAATGGGTGTTCACGTTGCTTGGAGGCACAGACATGTTGGCCATGACATAGAATTGATAGTTATTGGAGGGTGACTGTTTTTGTATCTTCTAAGGGTTGGTTTGAAAAATGAATATAATGTAAGTTTGGTGTCAGTAGTCACATGTTGTATTATGTTTCAGATTGCAATGGGTGCTACAGCAAACATGAGTAGTTACATGTATTAATATGTACACTTTGATTGCAGGTGGCACGACTTCAAAGGCAACCTCAAGAAGAAATTGACCCAGCGGTGGGAACACAGCCACACCTCTGGGGCTGGCCCCATGCCATCCAAGCTGGAGCACACCCCCCTGGAAGAGATGGCCCAGTGCTGTATAGCAGTGGAGGAGATCCGGGGGGTGAGCACTATAGACAGTGAGTGCCCAGCGGAAGTGATGGCTTCTACGCTTGAAGGTAATTATTTGCCAGGCCATAAGTAGATGCTTAACATTTGGCATGGAATGTGTGGTAATTGGTAATTTCTCGTTCAACAGCATCCCCACCGCTTGGTCCAGATTCTCTTGAGGAGGCCATGGAGTCTGTGCCCCCTGGCCCCAGTAGCAGGCCCGTGCAGCAGCCGCCGGGATTGTCCGCGGCTGAATTGTCCATGTGGGGCCGTGTGCTGGATAGTATTGTGCAGCAGGGAGAGTCTGCATTCGAGCGGGTGCGTAGGGCCGAGGAGGTGCTGCAGGGTTTGACCACCAGCCAGCAGAGTATTGCTGAGAGCCTGCAGGCTATGAGTGCCAGCCAGCAAGCTATGAGTACCAGCCATCAAGCTATTGCTGCTAGCCTGCAGGTGCTGGCTGATCAAGCCCTGCGGCAAAATGACCTCCTCCTCCGCCATAATGAACTTATGGTGGAGCTAGTTACCAGCAATAGGGCCCTAATGTCACCCGCTTCGGGTGCATTACCAACACCATCACTCCCTGCTGCCAGAGGGGGAAGAACATCCACCCCCTCACCAGCATGTGCTCCACATGAGGCACCATCTGACTCTGGCCGTGGACGAGGCCGAAGACCTGCTGCACGTGGCAAGGAGCCTGCCAGGGGCAAACGTGCTCGCAAATGAACTTGTGTCCCCATTAATCTCCACCGTTATGTCTTCCCAAATCTTCCATTGAGCTGTGTGTGTCAGCATCCTGTGTCAACATCCGTGCCCAGGGTCACCACATTTGCCCGCGGTTCAAATGTCATGTTTGGTTCCCCTGTTGCCCTGTTTCGGCTACCATTACTGTGTGCTGTACTTGAAGTGTTGGTGCTGTACTTTTGTTGTGAAGCCACCTGATGTGTTCCTAATGATTCTGCTGTGGCTATTTCTTCTATATTATTTCTTTTTTGGCCTGTTATGGTCCCATTTGTTTTGTGTTGTTTTTTACATTTTTACCAAAGTGTCTTTAATAAATATTATTTTGGCCCCACAAATGTCTATATTAATTGATACATGCAGAAGTGCCATGTGTATTAGTATTAATAATATTAAGCTGTGTTGATTATTTGCAGTGTAAAAGTGTGTGACAAGTGCAGCATGTAATGTTCCCTTTAAGCTGCATGCTTCCAATTGTAGCAGTGAGAAGCGTGTAATTAACAAGTAATGGGTAAAGTATGTGATTGTATTGGGTTCAGGTGACATTGGTTGAGGTGCGTCCGTCCTGATTAGGCGTTCCGATTGCCTAGCGCATGACCGAGTGGTGTCCGCAAAGCAAGAGTAGCCTTTTGGACACTGCACATTTCTTGCCTTTTTGTTCGCGTGCATTCGGCGTGCTGTCCGAATGCACGCCTACCAAAATATGTGTACTCCCCCGTGTCCGCCCATGTTTCCGCCCAGTTTAGCCCACTTTGAAACTACGCCCCTGTGTCATTCCGCATGACGTCCATAACACACCCATATTGGCCGAATGATTGCGGTGCACATTTCTGTACGGTATTAGTGAGAACAAGTACGGAGACCATGCGTGGCACATGCGCGTTGCGTTCTCCACGCATGCGCAGACGGCTAAAAAACGCCATCCGAAAGAATTCGGAAAAGTACGCACCGATCAGAATAAGGGCCAGTATTTGGTAAAAATAAGTTATTGCTTTTCTAGAGTAGCTTATATTTATGAGAGCTCATTCAAGCTGGTTATCCCAGTCAGCATCATTTAAAAAGGTTATCACCTTATTGGCGTAATGTTGAGCTTGGAGAAAGGCTAAGTTACAGGGTGGTAAAAAGTCGTGAAGAGATTTTGCCTGTACATATGTTAATAATTTTTTTGTTTCTTTATTTGCGAGTTGTCTGATAGAGACACGGTTGTGTTGCCGAGCCATGTTGAAAATTGTTATTACCTATAAAGGGAAGATGTAGAGCAGTGGTGGCCAACCCGTGGCTCTTGAGCCTCATGCGGCTCTCCCCCTTGTAAAGTGAGGCTCCTGCTCCCACTGCTGCCCGCCGCCCACCGTCCGTCCCAGTCTCCCTGCTGCCGGTTCCCTGAATCCCTTCTCCTTCTGAGGGGAGGAGAGCACACATCGCGCATCTCTCCTACCCCTTACTGTGCATCCTTGTGACTGGGCCGTCTGCCAATCAGAGCTCGCGGGCCAGCAGCCAATCAGGAGCCGGCCAGCGAGCTTTGATTGGTGGACAGCCCAGTCACAGGGAAGTGAGGGGGAAGGAGATGCGTGGAGTGCTGTGCTCTCCTCCCATCAGTGACATGACAGGAGGACTGCAGAGGGACACCAGACTGTCCTCTCCCCGCCCGGCAGCAGCAGCAACAACGGTGAGTGCTGCTTCTGGGAAATTTGCACTGTGGGGGCATAGCAGTTTGTGGCACTGTGGGGGCATACCAGCTTTCTGGCACCATAGGGGCATACCCGGCACTGTGTGGTGCATACCTGGCACCGTGGGGGGCATATGTGTATCTGGCACTATTGGGGGCATATGTATATATGGCACTGCACTATTGGAGGCATATTTGTATCACACCCACCCAAGGGGTCAAAATAAACTACGCCCCTTTTTGTGGCGCATGCACCTTCGGCGTGCGCATGATGTCGGCTCTTTAGCTTGACTACCGATATTTTTCGGCTCTTTACCTCTGACCGGTTGGCCACCCCCTGATGTAGAGAGTATTGAGTATGTAATTTAGTTTTGTTACGTATCGTATGCCATGTAGACTATGTAGACATAAAGAGGGGGTTTGCCAATATCTGTGTAGATAGTTAATATTTGGGTAAATGCAGAAGGCTTGTTAAATTGAGAGTAGGAAGGAACATCTGCGCATGCCCATTACACATATTGCACACAATGTCCCACAGTAAGGCTTCTAATAAAAAAATGTAAATTACCTGCTTGCTGTCAGGGGTTCATTTTTGTTGCCAGGGGTTAATGCTCATTGACAAGGGGGTCACTGCTTGCCCCCTCCACTATGCCCGTCTTCGCATGGGCATAGTGGGCAGTTGCACCATAATAATTTTCTCCATAACAAACTCTTCGCTGCTGGCTGCTGCAGCGTTTGGAGCTCAGCTCCATCATCCCCCAGCTGGCTTAAGGAGTCCGTCCATGCTTCCCCCCACACCATGCTAGAAGTCATATTTGACTTTGCATCTGACAGGGAAAACACAGCGTTGGGAACACAGCGCTGGGAACACAGCGCTGCAGCGTTATCCAGAAGTGCGGGGATAGCTTAGCGCGGTGCTCCTTCTCAGATGCTAGAGGTCAAATATGACTTCTAGCGCCTGTCTCCTCTGGTCCCTGGAACAAGGACTACGGCGGGGGAAGGCGGCGCCGGCAGCTGTGGCGGGGCAAGGCAGTGGTGGCTGTAGCGGGTCAAGACAGCAGGGCTCAAGTCGGCGGCTGGTATAGCGCCGCAAGTCAGCGCCAACAGTGGGCCGGGCGGACTGGGCAGGGAGTAGTGGTCGAGCCACCTGTTTCGCTCAGGCGAGCTACCGGTAGCTCGCGAGCGACAGGTTGGCGATCACTGGTTTAATGTTAGGAAAATTAATTCCTCCCTCTTTTCTTGTTTTCTGTAGTATTTTTAAGCTAACTCTTGGTCTTTTTTTTGACCATATGAAATTTTTAAAAAGGTTAGGGATTTTCCTCTCATCAGATAGAGTAAGAATAATTGGAAGAACTTGGAGAGGATATAGAAGTTTTGGAAAAGTAATTAATTTGATTAAATTGGCTCTACCCAGATATGACAGTTGTAGATGTTGCCAACCTTCTAGTTCCACTTCAATCTTTGTTAGAGTGATGTTATGTTTGTGTATTAAAGATTGTGGATGTTTTTGGTTAGTGTTATTCCTAAATATTGTATATGAGAAGAGGCCCACTGCAGTTCTCCGATAGGTGTATTCGGTTTAAATGCTTGATTACCCAATGCCAAAGCTTTGACTTTGAAAGGTTAATCTTAAATCCTGAAAGCAGACCATATTGGTGAAGCGTATCAAACAAGGGTTCTAGGCTTGTCTCAGGATTAGAGATAAATATCAATAAGTCATCTGCAAAGGCTTGCACTTTAAATTCTTGATATCCAATTTTTGCTCCCTGTAGAACTGTCCATTGTTGTAGGTGACGTAAAAGAGGATCTAACGCTAGATTGAATAATAAAGGGGACAATGGACAGCCCTGCCTTGTCCTCCGTTGTAGTATGAAAGAGTTACTGAGAAGGCCATTAACTAATAGTTTAGTAGAGGGTTTGTGGTTTAAATATTTAATTATGTTTATGAAGGGAAGACCAAAGCCCCTGTGATCCAAAACTCCAAAGAGATATTTCCATAAAATTTTGTCGAAGGCCTTCTCTGCATCTAAACTCACCAATACTGTGGATTTGTCAGCACTGTTGGACGAGGAGGCCACAACTGCTATGGCCGAACGGATTTCCAAAACCGAATGTCGGTCAGTTGTGAATCCTAATTGGTGTGTGGTCAAGAGGTTTGGCATCATACCCTTCAATCTGTTGGATAATATTTTTGTTATTATTTTATAATCTTGGTTCAACACTGGTGCAACTTTTAAGTTGCAGGCACACTGCTCTGGAGCTACAGTCTGTACCCTGCATTCTGTGAGCCATTCTAGTGTTCTTGACCCAGGCTGTGCAAGTTCCAGGAGATTCCAGTTATTCTGCACCTAAGCATTACTAGTATACCTGAATAACAAGTTTGGTCCTTTAAGTTATCCCGCTACCCTGGTTCTGTTCTCCCTGAAGCCAGTTAGGCCCCTTTAAGTTCCCGTTATTACCTTCCTGGAGTTTCCTACGCCAAGTCGGCTGTTTGAGTTACCGTGCTGCCCAAGTCCGTTATTGTTAAGCCAAGTCTGCCTTTTGTGTTACGTTACTGATGCAATTTATACGCTAAGTCAGCTATCTCAGTTCCAGTTTCGTCTTGCAAGTCTCAGTGTCTCAACCTACATCCAGTCTCAGACAATCCCTGGCCATTAGTGAGTACTTCTGGCGAGGGGCCGCGACCTGCTGTCCAGACGCAGCAAAGTCCAAACTCCCTTGCGGGGGTCACTGGCAAAGACGGCTGGACAGTTAGATTCCACGCTCGTTAAGGAGTTTCATCAAACCTCACGGTCAGACCCTATATGCGCAGGTCCTATATCCTACCAGCAAAACTCCAAGCACCGCCAGTGCAGCCTGTCCCAGGACTGCAGCCAGAGACGGATCTTCAAACTCCACCTGCTGTGACACATTTATTGTTGCATCTCATAACACATTTGATCACGTGCCAAATAATTAGCTCCGCCTGTGAGCTTTTAAAATAAGTCAGTGAATAATGAGTGCACACGTGCACCTGCCAGGTGACCTGGAAAATGTACACTGTTGGTGGTACTTGAGGACCGAGGTTGAGAACCACTGATCCACACTACATATAACCAGGGCTTGCAAGGTGACATTACCCTGGCAACTTCTCAATGTCATTGTTACAGTATGTTAGCCAGGCACCCAATGCTTGCAGTGTGACATTACCCTGGCACCCCAGTAATATCACTGTTATATTAGTGAGCCACACAGTGCTTGCAGTGTGAGATTACCCTGGCATCCAAGTAAAGTCCCTATTATAAAAGCCAGGCACTCAGTACTTGCAGTGTGACATTTCCCTGGCACCCCATGATGGGCACGTGTAATGGGCATCAGGTTTGTGGCATAACGTGTACTGGGCATCACAGTGTGTGGCGTAACGTGTAATGGGCATCACAGTGTGTGGCATAATGTGTAATGAACATCATAATGTGTGGCATAATGTGTAATGGGCATTATGGTGTGTGTCGTAACGTGTAAGTAGCATTATGGTGTGCAAAGTTAAAAATAAATTTGAAGGATAAAAAAAATCATGATAATTAAGGAAGAAGGGGCGTGGCTGAGGTGGGTCAGATGATACCCGGGAAGCCACGCCCTCGGACCCGCGGATCCGCCACAATTCACCTAACATTAATGCCCGGTCCACACCAGGACGATGGTGCTCGTGAGCATGTCGTCACAGGAACGTACGACCCACTCACGAGCTGACGGCACGGCCGACCCGCTGCAAAAAATGCCCCTAATGTGATTGCGATCCGACTCACTACAATGGTAGTTTCTGAGATCCTAACTCATACCTCCCAACTGTCCCGCTTATCGCGGGAACGTCACAATATTTTACATTCCTGCGTCCCTCCCGCCGCTGGCAGTGTCCCGCGGCAGGGGGGGAGCAGTTGGAAGTCCCCCCCTGTAGTCCGTGAATAGACGCTGTGCGCATGCGCACAGCATCTATTCTTGCAGTCAGAGGGGTTGGGGGCTGGCCAGCAGCTCACAGAGCTGCTGGGCATGCCCCCACTGCGGCGAAAGACGGGTGGGCGCGAGTATAGGCCACGCCCCCTTTCTGGCAGACCACGCCCCCACAATTTGACGCGCGCCTAAGGCGCGCACACCGTCCCGCCGCCTTCCCAGGTGTTGGGAGGTATTCCTACCTGCAGCAGCTAGGATCTCAGAAAAGACTTATGCTGTGTACACACGGGGAGATATATTGCTCAGCCATATATGGCTGAGCAATATATGGCTGAGCAATATATGGCTGAGCAATATATTGCTCAGTTTTTCCTTTACATCAGCGACCAGAGATGGTCGCTGATGAAAAAGAAACTGCTGGGGGGAGCCCGGCAGTGGAAATCAGCTGGTTGCAGGAGCATGTTCCTGCGACCAGCGATCACCACAGGGGCAAAAACGGGAGCGCGCACCCGGCGATATATCGCCGGTGCACACTCCCATTGCGGGCAATATGGTCGCTCAGCGACCATATTTCCCGTGATTTTGCACTAAATCGCCCCCGTGTGTATGCACCTTAACCGACCCGCAGGGCCACGCATCGGATCGGGATCGCATCAAAAGGGTAGCGAAATGGCCCAAAACACGGCCGATTTACATACAATCGGTCGAGATTGTAACTAAATTGGCTCGTTTTGGGCCATATCGTCCTGGTGTGTACCCCACATTATGCAAGGGTAACATCCGCGCTGTACACTAGGTGGCGTATCGTTATTCGTGTCTAACGCGTTGCCACTACCAATATGGCGGTAAGACGTTGTCCTGACATAATAATGAGCCGGTAATCACGTGTTCTATCGCGTTACTTCCCAATTCTTCTTCCATGAAGCCACGCCCCCTCTTCTCACTTCCGGGCTGCCTTCGTAACAATGGAGAAGATGGCGGAGTAAGGAGAGGTCTGGGCGGAGGAGCCGGAATACAGCGGACAACGGAGCTAACGAGCTCTCTTCACGGTATGTGGCCACGGAAAATCCATTGAGGAGGTAGCGGGCGCCCTACAGGCCCTTTGCTGAGCAGCGGGGTGACGTATAGCGTCGCCGCGGTGCGTTGTGAAGTTGCGGGTTAAAAACTACGAGAGGCCGAGGCTTTTCCCGAAAAGGATAGGCCCGGTCTGTCCAACGCAGGATTCCGGGCAGCTCAGCTGTCGGGAGCATGATTACAGCGGGGAGCTTCCTTGATAACATGTCTCTTCCCGGCGTGTGGTGTCTGGGACGCTCCTTATATAACCACTATTATTGCTACATCCCTGTGCCTGCCATATTCCGTATGTGACCGAACTATACTCCTCTCTCTCTTCCCGGAGACAACAGCCACCACATGTACCGGGAGCGATTGTTACCGATAGAAGCGTCAGCAGGATAACCGTCCAATCTAGCATGTAATTATATAGTATTATAGTGTTTTCAGAATATCTATAGCTAGAGATATAATATATTTTTTGGTTCTGTCCATGTAATCTCTCATAACTGTAGAGGTCTATGTACTTGTTCCCAGGTGCAACATCATTTTAGTGGCGTGTGACATGCTCACGTTAGTGCTGGGGATGGCCTGCTCCTGTTGTAGCCACATAGTAATGACTGTGCAGTATGTTTCCTAAGCAACAGCGGTGTTCCTTTAGCAAGCAGCACCGTGACGTCAAACTGCATGTGTGATGGAATAAGATGGAATTCAGGAAATACAGCAGCGTCTGATCCCTTCCTGCTGTGTGTGAGAAATCGGGTCTGCCATGGCATGACTGATGCAGCTGTATGATTACGCAATGCAAGTGGCCTTTGCATAGTGTTTGTATTGCATGATGTTGGTTGTGCTATATCATTCCCTAATAATTTATTTGTGTTTCTATTTACATATATGTTTATATGCATGTACCGGTTCACTTTTTCTATTAAATGTTTTTCCTGAATGGTCAAATAATTTTCCGGCAAATGATGTCTATAGCAAATATTGGGGCATATTCAATGTCCTTTTGGTGAGCTGTGGCGGCGAGCGTTGCCGATAACTCCTGCTCATGTGTCAGTATTCAACTGACCCCCCCTGCATGCCCCGTTTCCACCTCGCTGCACTAGTGGCAAACCTCGCCATTCAGGGGAGTCTTCGCCAAATTCTGACTGCAAGGATTCCCCAAAAACATAGAAACCAAGACTTTGACAGCAGATAAGAACCACTTGGCCCATCTAGTCTGCCTTTTTTTTTAAACCTATTACCTCCATATTTGATCCTTATTGCTTTGTAAGGATATCAATATGCCTATTCCAAGCATGTTTAAATTGCTCTACTGTATTTGCCTCTACCACCTGTGATGGGAGGCTATTCCACTTATCTACTACTCTTTCTGTGAAGTAATTGTTCCTCGAATTTCCCCTGAATCTTCCTCCCTCTAGTTTCGATGCGGAACATAGAATAGGGTGAGCGGCTGGCGAGGGTGGCTTATTTTCGGCAACATTCGCTGAAAACAAGCCTCCCTCTCCGCAGAAACCCACATGCCGGCGGTATTGAATACCGCCCAATGTATAGACCAGTAGTTCCAAATAATTTTTGAATCAAGGCAAGCTAGAGTATCAAAAGCATAGGCACTCCTAGACCGAAAGTTTCATATGGAGAAAATTAGTATTAAATGAAGTAATTTGTGCTTATATATCATCCTTATGCAGCATACACACTGGGCTATTGTAGCCCTTTTTCTAAGCGGTCTGATCACTTAGAAATTAAGCACGGATCACTCAGTGTATAGCGACGGTCCCGCGCATTACCAGCAATGGGTTCGATTTTATAATAAATCTAGTCATCGCAAACAGTGGCTATGCCATTATCGCCCAGCACACATCGCTGGTGTATCATGTGTGCCCTGCTACATGACTTCGCTTAGCACGTAGACTTAGTTAAGATAGTCATCCTTCCCCTGACTAGGATATGATACTTGACACAGTGGTCCTGATTTAAAGGTAGATCCAACTGCATTGGTAAAAGTGGGTGCCATATGAACATATGGAGTTGATAGTATGCTAATGGCACTCTGCCCCCTGCACAACAGCCTATGCGCTGCTCAGCATTTCCTTCTGAAATGTACATCTGCATTTTCCTGACACACCCAATAGACTGTATTTTATTCTTTTGCAAGCTTTTCGAGTCATTACTCAGCAACTCCCATGCAACCTCTTTAGTCTGGGGAACGCGTACACTGTAGGTCAGACATGTCCAAACTATGGCCCTCCAGCTGTTATGAAACTACAAGTCCCATCATGCCTTGCCACAGTTTTGCTATTAGGAAATGCTAAAACTATGGCAAGGCATGCTGGGATGTGTAGTTTCACAGCAGCTGGAGGGCCACAGTTTGTACATGCCTGCTGTAGGTGTTTTACAAGTGCAGTAGCAGATAATGTACTCCGCTGCACAAACATTGGCAGTACATCCGCGTCTGAATTGTGCTTGTGAAAACAGATTTTTTTTCTATAAAGGTCCATACACACTGGGCAATTGACGCTGATATTGGCGGCAGCAGTGACTCACCCGTGCGATACGGGGGCCATGCTGTATTTTACAGCCTGGCCCTCATTCGCAATCCGCTCCCTCATCTGTACATACCCTGACAATGATGGGGTTGTTATCAACGCGTATAGGACGTAGGCAGCAGCGTACACAATGGGCGATAAAATGAGTGATCTTTTATTTTATTATCCCAATGTGCATCGGCTTTAGTGTTATGGTGCTTGCCTAGCTCATCTAAGGTTTTTAAGACCTTGATTTTCAGTGATAACATTGAATAAATTCCTTTTTAGATTTTAAAATGTTTACTTTTCATTGTAATATGTAAGAGGCAAGTGGCATTTGCATACTTAATAATTTATTATGTCATGTGATGCTTGTTTACAGTGAATTGTCAGTTTCTCTTTTCATCCCATTTTTTTTCTTGTGCTCCTGTATGATGCTCAGTGGGAATTCAATTGCTTTGTTGTGATGGGAGCTATTCAATTGCTTCTGCTGCTGGAAATGAGTTCCGTGGGAGCCCTGCAAATCACTGGGTGTGTTCCTGTTTTTTTAATGCTCGCATGGCAGTTAAGGCACCTAAAAGCCTGACTTGGGACTGATTTTTTTTTTTTTTTTTCTTGCGCTCAGCTGCACAGACAAATGAATAGCTTTGGATAGGATAGAAGCTTGTAGCCACAGTAAAACTATTGAATCCCCCACCCCACAATCACCTAGGTCAAGGGGACCTATTAAACTGCAGTATGGGTGACTTTATACATTGCTATTACTTCCTTTAGTACTACACTGATTGCGATGTAGATTATGCAATGTTGTGATTAATCTGTGCCGTTCTCACACTGGCTGGATGCCGAAGGTAAAGGCTTGCCCCTGGCTGGTGCCCTTTTAATACCTAAAGTGTGTTCATTTATTGTAAGTATCCACAAAACTATTATATTACCCCAATGTCGAAGTAAAGTTATGCTGGAGCATGAATGCAGAATACACATACTTTTGGCCATATTCAAATGCTTTTGTGCCGTTAGTGGGCCTCTAATGGAACTTTTCAAATGTGGCTCAGTTTGGGCACGTATGGCGAGTGGCACAGCATTTCAGCTTGCACCACCTGGAGTGTTGAGCTGAAATGTGCAGAAAGTCAACAGTTTGAGCTCTCATTGCACCAGTTAGCGGCTTAAATCAAAATTCTATTCAGACAGGATCGATTTACCTTCTCCCCACAAGCCACTTAATGCCCCTTTATGGTAAGCCTTTTGGTTTTATGGGCATTAGAAAAAGTAATTTTTTGTTACTATTTAGGCTAGTTCTCTCCTTTACTATGCCTTCTTCACCTGTCATACCTCTATGGCTTTTGACATAATATTTTCTAGTGCTTCAAATAAGACCTTGTGTGAAGCTTCTCATTACAAATCCACAGAGAAGACTGATCGATCCAATATGCTCGGACAACTGATGGACTGGATCAAGCAGTCATTTGTTTTAGAAGAGTAGTTTCTGCAGTTAGAGAGAGGGCATTATTCTGGTTCACTCTTTCTGACAAATAAAAGAAAAAAATTGTCAAGCCCTGGTTTAGAGACCGGTCCTTAAATAACGGATCCTCCAAGGTACAGGGTACCTCCTTGTAATTCATTGACTTATATATGTTTTTAAGCAAACTTTCCAACAAATCGAGATTGAAGGACCTCATGTCTACTTCCACTTTCCCCCGATTCTTCACCGGAGGGGTCCTCAACAAACTCAAATTCTTCTGAGGATCCTTCACCCTCATAGCTAAGACCTGCCTGGTCCCTGGAAAGATTAAGATTCTGGTTCACTCCTCCTGACAAATTCCTTCTTAGATGGACAAAACTATGCAGGGGGGCAGATGTAAATTTTGCAGAGAGAATTAGATTTGGGTGAGTTATTTTGTTTCTGTGCATGGAAAATACTGACTGCTTTATTTTTACACTGCAATATAGATCTCACTTTGAAGAAAAACAATGACAATTTTTAATCCAGGAGCCAGGATGGAAGTGTAGGAGCCAGACAAACTAAAGGTGCGCACACACGGGCTATAATCGCTGGCAATATTGACGCTGAACGACCATATTGCCAGCGATTGAAATGTGCACCGGTGAAAAATCGCCGGGTGCGTGCTCCCCTTTTTAGCCCCCTTATGATCGCTGGTTGCAGGAGCTTGCCACTGCGACCAGCTGATTCCCTCTGCGGCTCCCTCGGCAGAGGTTCCCTTGCATCAGCGACCATCTCTGGTCGCTGATGAAAAGGAGACACTGAGCAATATATTGCACCTTGTGTACACAGCTTTAGGGTGCCCATACATGTGCGTTTTGATTTAGATCGCATCTAGTTCAAAATGTATGCGATGTGCTACTGCAGTGTGCTTTTTGCACTAGATATGAAGTGATCTAGTTAAAAATAGTACATGCTGCAAATAGTATATTCTAGTATTATCGTGGCACTGACTAAAGTCTATTTATGCCTCCTTGAACTAATTGGGGACCGATGGTGTGCATCTGCATGGAGAAGGGGGGGCTTGGACCTTCGCTATCATTTGATAGTCGGCGACCATCGAATGATGGGGGTTCCCCAGAGCCTGCAAACGGATGGGGGCAGGGCAACAAATCAGCCAAAATTATCCCCCAAGAGTGCAGCACTCTAAGTGTGGTGAGTGTGTTTAAAGAGGGGGCGGAGCCAGTGGTCAAGGGGTGGGCTTAATCTTGGGTTGTGGAGGGCAGTATTTGGTTTGTGTGTGTGTGTGTGTGTGTGGGGGGGGGGGGGTTGTGTACCCAGAAATGCCCCTTGCATACGCAACTGGTCCCAACCTTGCTTGTAATTAAGGGAAGTTCAGGGGGATGTAGCTGCTGCTCTGCACGGCCGGCTGCTTGGATTTTGTAGTGTAGACTGCACACTAGTTGGCAGGAAGCATCGCCTTTGTCTGCCTCCTTCAGCCATCAATATGCATTGTTGCTGGGAAGGTGAGCTGCATTCAGGGCTGGACAGGGGACTGAATTTTGGTACCCTCCGATCTACGTGGACTGGGATGGCCCCCTGTCAGTAGTGTCTTCTAGATCCTCTTCAGTTTTGACAATTTTCCCATCTTGTCCTGGGTCCACCTATACCTGGAGGGGGAATATAAATCTGTGCTGAGCAAAGCGAGCCACCGTGCCTGAAGCATGCAAAACAGACACCTACGTGAATTACATATAAAATAAAAAAACGTTGTCAGGGCATCTAACAACTTCCGCCCTCACTGAACACCACATCCTGTAATCAAAACTGAAGGGTATTTAGTCTCTACCAATGGCTGTCCCCTTGTCACCATGCACCCTGTTCGGATCAAAATTAGACTCAATGATTCAAAGCATTTCATGAGGAAAGTCTGGCCACAAGATAGGATTCGGTTTTCCATACCTACCTCATTCAATCAGTCGTGTAGGGGAGCGAAGAGCTATCGCCTTGGTCATCCTTCTATTAGGAGAGGAAATTACATTGCAGCACTAAATGTTTTGTTAGATAGAAGGTTGGTGGAGGAGAAGCTGGTCAAGAAATTCTGTAGAGCCATTAAGAGCATACATCCCCCTTTTAACATCTTTGGGCGCTCCATGGGACCTGAATTTGATATTGACTTTTAATGAAGCAGCCATTTCAACCACTCAATATTTCACTTCTTACATGGAAAGTTTGTTTTTCTAGTGGAAATTACGGTACTCTTTACCTAGAACGGCGCCCGCGATAAAAAATCGCGGGCATCGCAGTCATCGTATGCACATAAAAAACCGGGTGCGACGCGATGCCCGCGATTTTCCCATAGGGATCAATGTTAAGTCAGATTGGACGTGATTTTAGTGTTCAATGCCTCAATGGCCGCGATTTTTACATAGGAAACAATGTTAAATGGGCCACAGAGCCCTAATAGTCCCCCTGAAGTTTTAAATGGCCCCCACAATTTTTAACGCCACCCCACGATCAACGTGAACCCGAAGCGTGGCGAGCGCATCGGTACGCGTCCTCCGACCTTTTCATACTCCCACTATCCACGTCGGCGTGGAGTTGAGAATAGAATAGTGTGGCGAGCGCAGCGAGCCACCGAGCCCGAAGCGTGGCGAGTGGACGCGGATACCTGTGAAGCCTGCGAAGGGACGCGTTTACCTGTGAAGGTATCCGCGGGGCTCGCCACGCTTCGGGCTCGGTGGCTCGCTGCGCTCGCCACACTATTCTATTCTCAACTCCACGCCGACGTGGATAGTGGGGGTATGAAAAGGTCGGAGGACGCGTACCGCCGCCCCTCGCGGGCTCGCTGCGCTCGCCACGCTTTGGGTTGACGTTGATCGTGGGGTGGCGTTAACAATTGTGGGGGCCATTTCAGACTTTAGGGTGACTATTTGGGCTCTGTGGCCCATTTAACATTGTTTCCTATGGAAAAATCGCGGGCATTGAGGCATTGAACACTAAAATCGCGTCCAATCTGACTTTTAACATTGATCCCTATGGGAAATCGCGGGCATCACATCGCACCTGTTTTTTAGTGCATACAATGGTCGCGATGGGCACCGTTCTAGGTAAAGAGTACCGAAATTACATCGGCCAGGAGAGTGAGTGAAATCCAGGCTCTCTGAATAGAAGAACAAATAGTGGTCATGAGGACGCCTCCAGACTTTCTACCAAAGGTTATATCTGCCTTTCATCTCAACCAAGAGTTCTCTTTACCTAGTTTCTATCCGAACCCGATAGATGAAGAATAGGGAGCTTGGTACATGTTAGACCTGGTGCGGGCAATATCTATGTACATTGAGAGAACCAAGGTTTTTAGAAATACGAACCATCTATTTGTTATACCAGAAGGAGCTAGAAAAAGTTTGGATCTGGCAAAACAGACGATTTTGGGTTGGATTGGAGAAATGATTGTATTTACTTATAACCAAGAAGGCAAGTCAGCACCTCCAGTAGTTGAGGCACATTCGACTCGGTCAGTACCCACATCATGGGCTAAAGCATCAGTGACTGAAATTTGTCAAGCGGCAACATGGTCGTCAGTCCATACTTTCACTGATCACTATGTGTTAAGTCTCTACTGCCCACTTTGGAATTCATGGTCTCCAACAGGCTTTGTCAGCAAGATAAACATCTCCGTCAATAAATCATTATTGCATGCATAATGGTCTCTTTCCATATATATATATATATATATATATATATATATATATATATATATATATATATATATATATATATATATATATATATATATATATATATATATATATATATATATATATATATATATATATATATATATTCTAGCTAGCTTTGGTATGTACCAGTGTAATGGCGTGTTAGTTTTGTAAATGTATGACTCCAGCATGTCTAACTTTTGGTTTCTACCTATTGACTGTCTGACTAGACCAGGGGTAGTCAACTCAAGTCCTCGAGAGCTACCAACAGTTCACGTTTTCCAGCTCACCTCGCAGGTGCACTCATTACTGACTGACATATTATAAGATCGACAGGTTGAGCTAATTACTTCACTTGTGATTCTGTGTGGAGATCTGAAAATGTTAACTGTTGGTAGCTCTCGAGGGCTGGAGTTGGCTATTCCTGGACTAGACATGGCCTGTGAGCTATACCACACTATATGGGTATATAGTCAAGTTTTGATAAAGAGTAAACCGAATGGGTCTGAAAATCCCTGTGTTAGGTAAGAGTAGGAGCATATAACCGGGCTCAAATTTTTTTAACTTAAAATGTAGGAGCCAGATAAACTAATAATGACAGTGTGCGCCATAATGCATGTACCACTTGCCATAATGTCCATTATACCATATGTTACATATAAAGTGCCATCCCATTTTAACCAGCCTTGGATGTATATGATACAGCTATGATTATGCAGGACACTTAATAAATTGGGTGTATTAAATAAACTACTGCCGCTATTTAGATGTGTGTACACAAATCATTGCTGTGTTAAATCCCAGCAAGTATAGTTCAAAACAAACCAGAGACAACCTAGTGCACGGCAACACGGTTTCTCTTTTTAGTGTTTTTTTTTTTTACATCACCAATTGCTAGTTTGAGTCTAGCATTCAACTGCAACTCTGATCACCTCTGACAGAATTCTTTACTGTCTCATGTTATAATATAACTGCAACATTTGTAGCAGTACTTTGTTTGACTTCAATGTAAAAGTGAGAGAGAGTTCATAAAATTGTTACATCTCAGTCATTCCAAAAGGGGTAATATTCCCTCCACAACAGTTCTAACTGCACTACATTAAATTCTAAAGATTCTTTTAATCTACCTGTTATTTTTAAATAATTATTCAAGAGGTGACCTAGAAAATATTATTGGTGTTTACTTCTAGACCCTAGAAGTTATGACATATCCTGCTTCTTGATTATAGTTCTGTGGATAGCCTGAAATATACCCCCTAAGAATAGCCAATACACAATAAAGACACTTCGACAAATACATTTTTCTAATACCCCTTTCACATTGCAGCTGTAACACGGTATATTGCCGTTTTTTCAGTGCTTTAAAACGGTTCCAGCTGCAATGTGAAAGCTACATTGTCAATTTACCGGTTACAGAAAACCGGTATTTTGACACGTGTTAAAAGCAGGATCCTACACGTTTCTGAGCCGTTTTCCCTGCAGTCTGAACAGCTCAGAAACGGTATTTGCCACAAATGATAACCACACTTGATCCCCGCCCACAAGCAGGAAAAAAAAATGTAAAATGACATTGCATGGCTTTCTATGGGTGAAACGGGTTGAATCTGAAAGGTACAAAACGGTATTTAAACTGCAATATACCTTTACATCATGCAATATGAAAGGGGTTTAACTGGCTTTTGACCAGTTTTAAGACACGTTTAGAAAATCGGGTTGAAAGCAGGTTTTTGCAATGTGAAAGTGGTATAAAGCAATTTAATATATAGTGTCAGTGTTTACAACCTACTATCACATTGTAAAAATCATTCAAAATACAGTGCGTAGTCAGTAAGCCACAGATTTTAGACACCTCTCATTCCTTCACTGTCTTCACTTGTCATTGTTTCATGTGTTTTAGATTTATTTCGCTTGTTTTTAATCACATTAATAAGTTACATTTTATTTTATTGCGATAAGACTTTAGGTGCACCACACCAGTGACAAATCTTTTTCCCCTCTGTTCATGACTCTTCCAGGGGTAAATGCTTTTCTATGGGGTTAACCATGGTCTGCAAGGGGTTAACCTGGCGGGCCGCCAAACCCAGTACTAATAATATTGAGGATTAAGGTTCCTTATGCGGGGGAGAGGGGATGCAGTGATTCCCTAATCTCCATATAGGGTTGCTGGGATTCCCTGATCGGTACATTGGGGACACACATGGTAGTTGGGATTCCTTGATCGGTACATTGGGGACACATATGGTAGCTGGGATTCCCTGATCGGTACATTGGGGACACATATGGTTGCTGGGATCCCCTGATTGGTACATTGGGGTACATAGGATAGCTGGGATCCCATGATTGGTACATTGGGGGAACATAGGATATCTATGACTACCTGATAAGCACATTGGGGAATATAGAGTAGCTATGATCCCCTGATCTGCACATGGTTACTAGTCTAGTGACAACTACCCCCCAGGCATGCACTGTTCCATGACACGTCCGATCCACTCCAGAGAGGGTGTGGAGCGAGATCTCCTCCACTGCAGCCTGGGATCCTGCGCTCATCGTAACTTCCTCGCATACCCCGCAGGTCTCAGCAAGGGCTTAAGGTGAAATGCTCCCTGACCACTTGCTGTTTCTGCAGATGCTGCAGTTCACCTTTAAAAAGATGTCGAATGCAAAACGGTGAATACACTCGGCGAATCACAGTGAAAACCCCATTGAAATACACCAGCAAATTGCAGCAAGCATGCAAGCAGCAAGCATGAAACTGAGAACAGTGAACATTGAATAGGGGGAATCAGATTTTCATTGAAAAAGATTCACTGCAGGGAGTAAAAACAGCCCAATTCGTTGAAAAAAAAATAAAAAGGTGACTCGGGAGTATTGAATACTGCTGTATGCGTTCTCCCTTCTGCCATTTATGTTCCTGCTGTGTCTGCTTACATATTGAGTGTATGGCTTGACCTTAAGATGTCTTCTAACATATTTGCTGCTATGTGCAAAAATGTAAGGTGCTATTCAATTGTTTTTGGGCAGTCATAATTTTGTGCACTTGTTTTTCATGAGTATTCATTTTCTCACTTGTTGCATTAAAGAAGTGCTGGGTTTAGCCACTTTACGTAGCTAAAGTGCTGTTTGAGTGCCCAAACCTTGGACTCTACATATTTCTGCTTTCCGTCTCAGGCGGCTGTGAGCAGAAATGTAGGTGTCCATTGCAATCTGTCCTGATAGGAGCAGTGGTTGAATTGCTTGATTTATGCTCTCATTAATTAGCGTAAAAAAAAAAAAATCTCCCTCCTTATTGTTGTATGCTTAAGTAGTCTGAAAACATAGATTTGATATGGTTCAGATCAAAAAAGTGATCATAACTCTTTAAAATCAAAGAAATTAGGCAGGCTAGAGGCAAATCACATCCCTTCCTCTAGAGCTTTATGATCTGATTATATGTATAGCACGTATCTCCTGCAATATTTGAGTTGTTGTTTTTTTTGGGGGGGGGGGGGGGGGGGGGCGGGGTTGTCTTGCTCATTTGTCTACTTTGGTGCCGTCTAAATAAAAAAAATTGTAATTAAGTGTCCTTTCTGGGATGGTTATTTCATTACACATTTAAGCCTCCTCATACCACTCCTCTTTATAATGCTACACTTGCCACCAGGAATTTTAACAACACATGTATTCATAGTGTTCCCTCTAGAAATGAGGGCGGGCAGGGCGCCGTTGCACGGGGGCAGCGCAAGGGGGACGGACCGGGCCCGCCGATGTCACAATTGTGGGCGGTCCTGGGCCGCAACGTCACGAAGAGGGGCGGGCCCGAGCCGCGGCGTCACAAAAAGGGGCGGGCCCGGGCGGCGGCGTCATGAAGGGGCGGGCCCAGGCCGCAACGTCATGAAAAGGTTCGGGCCCGGCCAGCACTAAAGGAGGCGGGCCCGGCACCGCCGAAGTTACCGTGCTGCCGGGGAAGCGCTGGGAATCGCCGTCTAAGGCGACGCTGCGCTTCCCCGTGCACACAGCCAGGGCAGGCACCACGCTGTTTTAGCGGGGTGCTGCTAGCAGGGAAGGGCGCATTTTGCCCTGTAAAAATCGGGCAGGGCGCAGCGCCCCGCTAAAACAGCCTAGCGGGAACACTATATTCATACAATTATTTGGTACTGATGCACTATTCTTTGATGGGATAAAACCTTTCACATATGAAAATTCACAAATTTGGTGGTTTAATATCCACCTGGGGTATATTGCACTACTATTGTGTGCATCTTTTGGGCAGCAGTTACTATCCATGCATATTAATTAGTGAGCAGCCTATGCACTGCCAGTTTCACATGTTGACTATACATCTCAAACATATTAAGAAGCTTTTACTTCATTGGCTATCTGTCACGAAGTTCTACTAATTCAAATATTTCCTAATACTTTTGATGGAGCCTAATTGGCTGATTTTATTCAGTAATGGAATGTGTTAACTGTACATTGCATTTAGCATTCAATTCATTTTCTAAAACTGACTGTACAAATTTAAAGTGGCTCACCATTGGATCTACTAGTACCAGGCTGTTAAGCCTGACTAGACATTCCAATGCTCTCATTCCAAAGTGTTCATACCGTGTTTCCCCGATAATAATAAGACCTACCCCAAAATTAAGCCCTACCCCAGATTTTGGACATTGGTCCAAAATAAGCCCTACCCCGAAACTAAGCCCTATTAAATTTCCAATGTACTCAGTTCCAGACAAAAAATTCTAACCCCCGCTAACCTCTGCTCACCTCTGCGGTATTTAGAGAGCATAGGTTTCTACAGAAGCCGCTTCTGCTCCCGGTCCCAGGGATGTATTGCGGAAGGTGGAGTTACGTCGCCGCGCACATCACGCGGCTACAGCACGGAGCGCTGGCGCAGCTAAGAGAGAAAGGATTTGTTATTAAAGGAGGCTGTGACGGTACGTTCCCGCTATTTAACTGAGGACTGGGGCATGTTTAAAAGGATCACTGGGGCATGTTTTAAAGGAGGACTGGGGCATGTTTAAAAGGAGCATTGGGGCATGTTTACCGTAGCAAGGGGGACTGGGGGCATTTTTAAGATTTTTGACATTTGCTGTCAATGTCTATTAAAATAAGACCTACCCCGAAAATAAGCCCTATAGTGTTTTTTGTTGTTTTAAAAAAAATAAGACAGTGTCTTATTATCGGAGAAACATCGGTACTACTATGTGCTCATTTCCAATAATTACGCTGCTGACACATGAGTGAAGCAGCTTATGAAGGATGAGCAAATGAATGCTGTTTCATTTAAGCTATGTGCGCAGTGCGATAATATACATTTCTGAGACTTGTTGGTGGCCTTTGTGTACTAAGTTTTATCTTTTGCTTATTACATTAGTTTTCCAAGCTTTCCTCCCTTGTTGTACAGTAACAATGCATTTGTTTAGATCAGTGGTTCTCAAACTCGGTTCATGTTTTCCAGGTCACCCGACAGGTTCACTCATTACTGACTGGCACATTTTAAAAGATCCACAGGCGGAGCTAATAATTTCACTTGAATCTGCACATGCAAAAAATGCACTGTCTGGTCCTGAGGACCAACTTTGAGTACCTGTGGTTAAGACCATCATTTTACAGATAGTAGACTTACTAGATGTAGCATACTATAATAGTGACCAGTCATTTCTGCTGCAAAATTATTTTTCTTTCAAAAATTATGTAAATGCTTCAATTTACAGGGAAATTTCACATTTATGTATGATCCTCACCTGTATGTCACACAAGTCATTTGTAAGTGCATGAAGCATGGTGTTCCCGCTAGGCTGTTTTAGCGGGGCGCTGCTCCCTGCTCGATTTTTTTTTTTTTTTTTTTTTTTTTACAGGGCAAAATGTGCCCTGCTAGCAGCGCCCCGCTAAAACAGCGTGGTGCCTGCCCTGGCTGTGTGCACAGGGAAGCGCAGCGCCGCCTTAGACGGCGATTCCCAGCGCTTCCCCGGCAGCACGGTAACTTCGGCGGTGCCGGGCCCGCCTCCTTTAGTGACGGTGCCGGGCCCGCCTCCTTTAGTGACGGTGCCGGGCCCGCCTCCTTTAGTGACGGTGCCGGGCCCGCCTCCTTTAGTGACGGTGCCGGGCCCGCCTCCTTTAGTGACGGTGCCGGGCCCGCCTCCTTTAGTGACGGTGCCGGGCCCGCCTCCTTTAGTGACGGTGCCGGGCCCGCCTCCTTTAGTGACGGTGCCGGGCCCGCCTCCTTTAGTGACGGTGCCGGGCCTGCCCCTTTTCGTTACGTTACGGCCCGGGCATGCCCCATTTCGGGACGTCGCGGCCCGGGGCCGCCCACAATTGACGTCGGCGGGCCCGGTCCGCCCCTCTTGCGCTGCCCCCATGTAGCGGCGCTCTGCCTGTCCTCATTTCTAGAGGGAGCACTAAAGCATACTCGATAATGGTAGACATTGGTTATGGGAGAACATATGTGACTGATTAAATGGCATTTAGGTTGATAAAGAATTGCTGGAATACTCCATTTTTGTCAGCATAGCTGTATGATTACAGCAACATGCTCCATGTTACTACTTTTATCTATTCTATTGTCACCTTCCATATAAAATAACTTTGCATTTATGCAAACACCTGTTGAAATGGCATTTTACAACCATTTTTTTCATATGAAACATTGAATATAATGTTATTTGTAATAATGGTCTAGATGACAAACATTAAAATGCACAACTTTCACTATCATTAATATGGGATACTGAAGTCTCAATACAATGGGGAATAGGTCATCTGACAGGAGACAGGCACATACATTTCTTTAACCATGGTGTGCTGGCTCCTTCACTCTACTTCCCCTTACTAGCCAGTTTTAGAAAATGTGCCCTCAGGAGAGGATGCTTACTCCTGGAGCTCCAGAGTTGTTCTTCAATTTATTTAAATTTATCATTTTGGGGTTGCTTTTTGGGCAGGGAAGGTACAGTTGCCGGCCTCTTAAGATACCGAACTGATCCCTGCTGCAGGTCCATTGACATGAGAGAGGGTGCTTGTTACCGCGGGCATTGCGCTGCAGCGCACACACCCCATGCTCAGCCTGAAACCGTTGAGTGGTGAGTGTTACCCGGGGTCCCCACAGTTGGGTACCCCGGTTCATGTGCGGCGGCGGTGTCCCTGCACAAGGACCACTGACAGCCCCACTGACACTGGATGCTAGGGGCTGCCACTGGACCACCAGGGCATATTCCGATTCTGTTGTTAACCCTTTGTTTAACACAGGCGTCAATCTAAACATTAGCCCAGGTGCCATTAGATGGGCGGGGCTTAGCTCATAGCGGGACCAGTGCCTCTGAGCGCGCCTATACACTGCTCCCTGCTTCTTCTCATGCTGTGGGCGCCATTACAGCAGCAAAAAAAATCACTCAGCGGTGCAGCCTTGGGAGAGAGAGAGATTCTGATCGCAAGTATAGTGCGGTACAGCGATTTTGTGTGCCTAACAGCCTCTAGTGTGTGTGTGTGTGTGTATGTGTATGTATGTGTGTATATCTATCTATATATATATATATATATATATATATATATATATATATATATATATCTTTATCTTTTTATTATCAGTCCTATCTTAGGGACTAGGTTGCAGGGCGCTGGTGTCCCCATATACCTCTGAGTTTCCCCCCACTGCTAATTAAGCATTGTACATTTATACAGATATATTGATAGAGCCAACACATAGTATACAACCAAGACAGTGTCAGACAAATAGTAGCGAAGTGTGGTTGAAGTGTGTAGTTTTCAGCAACAAGTTTGCTCCAAGTTCTACATCACAAGTTGCTTGTGAGCAATGTATGTCACCACAGCTCAGTATTGTCTCCATAGGGCCAGCAGCATGAAAGCTATGCTGGAGACTGTATCATCACGGCTTGCAGCAAATACATTGCAGACCAAGCAGGTGCAGCAGGATTTGTCTGTGCTTACTACTAGGGTGGATGTTCTCTCACCTATGCCAGGGGTGTCCCATAAACGGGCACTAACTGCCATTTCCCCTGACTCTGAGATAGAGGAGGGTGAGGATTATAGTGAGGAGGAGATTGAAGAGGACTCTCAGGGGTCGCAGCCTCCTATTCAGGGCACAGTGAATCTAATCCTAGCCATTAGAGAGGTCTTAGATTTACCTCTGGCTGCTCCTGCAGAGGGGGATCCCTTTTTTGTGTCTCATAGGAGACAGGATGTAGTGTTCCCAGAGCAGGAGGAGGTATTCAAAGCAGCCTGGAAAAATCCTGAATAGCGCTTCCAAGTATATTAAGCGTTTTAAGTCTGCCTTCCCTTTTGACCCTGCGGGTAGAAAGGCATGGGAGAAACCTCCAGTAGTGGACGTTTCGGTGTCCCGCCTATCTTAAAAGGTAGTGCTTCCTGTCCCGGGGACTTCGACCTTAAAGATACGGTCGACAGGAAACTAGACTGCACAGTTAAGGCTATATACAAGGCCATTGGTGCATCGCAACGCCCAGTGCTCGCTAGTTGGTGGATGGCTAAGGCCGTATTTACATGGGCCAACCAGATCCAAAAAGGTTTGTTGGGTGACATGGATGTGGCCACGGTAGCTTAAAAGCTGTGTC
This sequence comes from Crinia signifera, assembly GCF_055691185.1. NCBI lineage: Eukaryota > Metazoa > Chordata > Amphibia > Anura > Myobatrachidae > Crinia > Crinia signifera. The sequence continues at coordinate 75,358,122 of NC_139225.1, forward strand.
ACATCCAAGACACTGCAAAAATAATTAGGCGCCATTAATGCATGGAACTCAGCCATGGCTGTGTCGGCCCATAGGGGCCTTATGGTTACGGCAGTGGGTCGCTGAAGCAGACTCCAAGCACAGTGTGGAGAATCTGCCCTTCTCAGGGGATAGATTGTTTGGGAGTGAATTAGACAACTTAATTTCTAAGGCTACGGCAGGCAAGTCCACCATCCCTCCCGTCTGCTTCCACACCGGTAAGACGCCCCTTTTCAGGGAATGCCCAGCAGTCCTTTCGGACCTTAAGTTTTTTTGGCCTAAGGCCAAAGGTGGCTCAAACGCCAACAGAGGTGCTCATGGTAAGGCCAGAAAGGCAGCAACCTCTTCCAGCCGGGACCGTAGTGCAAGCACAGCTGCAACCAAGCCCTCCGTGTGACAGACTCCTCCCACCTCAAGACATTCTCGCGGTGGGGGCTCGGCTGAAATATTTCGGCCACGTGTGGGATGCTTCATCCCTTGACCCGTGGGTCAGGGATATTGTTTCACACGGTTACAAGCTGGAGTTCGAAAGACCACCCCCTCAAAAGTTCTTCAGGTCGGGACTCCCAGCAGCTGCGGAGGATCGCAGGATCCTCAGGCAAGCGGTGCAAAAATTGATACATGCTCAAGTGATTATACCTCTACCGGTACTGTAGCTGAGCTAGGGATACTTCTCCAACCTGTTCATGGTACCGAAGCTGGACGGCTCGGTCAGACCAATCCAGCTGGACGGCTCGGTCAGACCAATCCACAATTTAAAGTCCTTGAACCCCTATCTTTGGGTCTTCAAATTCCACATGGAATCCTTAAGGGCGGTCATTGCAGGATTGAAAGAGGGAGAATTCCTGACTTCTATCTACGTGAAAGATGCCTATCTTCACGTACCGGTGTGGGGACCACACCAGGCGTACTTGAGGTTTGCCATATTGGATGAGCAGTTCCTGTTTTAGGCCCTACCATTTGACCTGTCCACCGCTCCACGCATCTTCACCAAGGTGATGGCAGAAATTATGCTCCTTCTGAGGATAGATAAACAATACCATAACTGGACGACCTGCTCCTGAAGGCGGAGTCAGAGACGAGCCTTCAAAGGGCGATAGAGACTACCAGACGTGTACTCTCAGACCATGGGTGGATACTGAACATACCAAAGTCCGCTTTAGTGCTGACCCAGCGTCTCCAATTCTTGGGGATGATATGGGACACGGCGGAGAGGAGGGTGTTTCTCCCAGTGGAAAAGATCGAGGGCGGTGATGCAAGGGGAGCATTTTCAAGGAAAGTGTACTCCTTTTTAGAAGCGCAGCTCCATATCAACATATCCAATCGGACAACGCAATGACAGTTGTGTATATAAATCAGCAAGGAGGAACAAAGAGCAGGGCCTGCATGAGGGAAGCCTCCAAGATCCTTGCCTGGACTGAGCTTCATGCAGTAGCGATTTCAGCTATATTCATCCCCGGGGTGGACAATTGGGAAGCGGACTTTCTCAGCCGCCACGACCTTCACCCCGGGAAATGGGGACTACATCCCCAGTTGTTCATGAGCATTGTAGATCTGTGGGGAGTACCACAGATAGACCTGATGACCTCCGGAGTCAACAAGAAGGTCGACAGATACTGCTCTAGGGATATCCCCAGGCAGAGGTGGTGGATGCTCTGACTACGATGTGGTCGTACGATCTGGTGTACCTGTCGCCCCCCCCCCCCCCCCATCCTTTTGGGAAGAATGCTACAAAGAATCCAAAGCCAAAGGGTGGTGGCAATTCTAATAGCCCCAGACTGGCCTTGGAGGGCGTGGTACGCAAGTCTGCAAAACATGCTAGTGAAAGATCTGTGGCGACTGCCTCTCAGAAGGGATCTTCTGGTTCAAGGCCCCTTCATCTACCAGGACTTAGGGCGGCTTTGTTTAACGGCCTGGAAGTTGAGCGGCAGATCTTAGCTCAAAAGGGGTTTCATTCCTCTGTCATTGCTACTATGACACAGGCCAGGAAGTCGTTCACACTTGCCACTTGGGTCAGGTCAACATACATTTGTAAAATTTTATGTTTTACAATGTGGCCAAGGATGATAACCAGTTTAGGCAGGCGGTGTTGCAACAGGCTCCGCACGTTCCCCTTTCTGGAAGCTTTGGGACCTCCCAATTGTATTGAGACCTCAGTATCCCATATGAATGATAGTGAAAATAGGATTTTAGTCCTTTTCACAGAGTTTGTGTGGTGTGGTGCTCTGATTGTAATTACTGTGATCGTGTTCCAGCTGTCCTTGCAGGTTGCTAGACAGTGGCTTTAGTATTCTTTTGTACCTTACAGGTCCATTGACCTGAGCTGGAGCATCTAAGTTTTGGTGACTTTTTGCTCCCTACAAATCCCTTTTGTGATTTTTCAAAGGTTATAATGTTATGACACAATAACAGGGTTAAAGACATTTAGTTGAGAGTTTTGTTGTGGTGTGCTGGTGCGAATCTCACCACATTACTTGTTCATGTTCAATCCTACCTCACATACGTTATCCTTCCTTCGGGCACAGTTTCTTAACTGGCTAGTAAGTAGTAGTAGTACGTTTTTATTTATAAGGCGCCGCAAAGTGTCTGCAGCGCCGTACATAGCAAACAAAAAACAAATTACAAGGTAACGTACAGGGTGTGTTGAAAAATGCAGTATAAATAGGGATAGTAAGGGGAAGTAGAGGGGAGGAGCCAGCACACCCTGGTTAAAGAAATTTATGTGCCTGTCTCCTGTCGGATGACCTCTATTCCCCATTGAATTGAGACCTCAGTATTCCATATAAACTTCTGTGAAAAGGATTTACCAGTAAGGTTTTAAAATCCTATTTTATTAAGGTCAAGTTCTGTGCGCATATCCGACAATTACAGTACATTAAAAATATAGCTTAGTTTATATGCTGGTAGTGTTTATTTTAGCACCCGCTATCTTTGAAAACCCATGCAGTTCCTTTTCCCTGCCTGGGGTGTCTGCTGTAGTGCTTCTAGCACAGTGTGGTATATTAGCACTGATATGCAAACCAGGCTTGTGCTAGAAAACACCACAGCAGACAGCGACACCCCAGGCAGGGAAGAGGAACTGCATGAATTTTCGAAGATGGCCGGTGCTAGAATGAACACTAGGTTTGAGAAGAAATAAGCAATGTGTATTGCCGTGAACACAATCTTAAAATGGGACCTAACACACTTTTAAAGCTCATAAATATCATATTGCAATATTTCTATGCTTATTTTTGTGTATCTTTTGACATGGCTTGTTTCTCAGTTAGACAGGTTCATCTTGGCATTCATCAGTTGACATGGAGAGTTCAGATGCTACTGGGAAAGGAAGTGCGGAACAATCTGATTCTCAACGCCAGAGTCAGATGGACCGGCTGGATCGAGAGGAGGCTTTCTATCAATTTGTGAATAACCTCAATGAAGAGGATTACCGACTCATGAGAGATAATAACTTATTAGGAACTCCAGGTATGCACTCTTCAATACAGAGTTGTTTTTAACTGGAAGGTGGCCTTATATATTCAAGGTAGAAATTGGTTTTACCCATCCTTACCCAGGCCTTATTCCATGACAGTTCCCTCTGCCTGATTGCACCAGTGGAATTAAGAAAATTCAATACCGTGTTCATTTTCGAATATTAGAAGTAACCTTTCTGACCATGCAACTCCCTAAAAGAACTTGAAACAAAAGACGTTTACAGATGGCGCCGGCCTTATTATTGCTGGCGGAGCGCCAGGACCGTGTCCCTGGCGATCCGCCAGCAATCTGGCGCTCTGGCTGAATGAGACGCTCGTGCGTTTCCCACGCACGAGCGTCTCAATAGCCGGGCGGCGAGGCGGGTGCAGTCCTGCCCGTCCCCAGCTTCAGTGAGACCGACAGGGCTGCGGGGGGCGGTGTGGACCGGCGGGGACCCGGGGAAGCCGGGCGGTGACCCGGGGAAAAGCACCGTCGGAACGGGACGCGCGTGCACCTCTCTCTCTCTGTGGCGGTCTCTCTCTCTCTGTGGCGGTCTCTCTCTCTCTGTGGCGGTCTCTCTCTCTGTGGCGGTCTCTCTCTCTCTGTGGCGGTCTCTCTCTCTCTGTGGCGGTCTCTCTCTCTCTGTGGCGGTCTCTCTCTCTCTGTGGCGGTCTCTCTCTCTCTGTGGCGGTCTCTCTCTCTCTCTGTGGCGGTCTCTCTCTCTCTGTGGCGGTCTCTCTCTCTCTGTGGCGGTCTCTCTCTCTCTGTGGCGGTCTCTCTCTCTCTGTGGCGGTCTCTCTCTCTCTGTGGCGGTCTCTCTCTCTCTGTGGCGGTCTCTCTCTCTCTGTGGCGGTCTCTCTCTCTCTGTGGCGGTCTCTCTCTCTCTCTCTCTCGGTCTCTCTCTCTCTCTCTCTCGGTCTCTCTCTCTCTCTCTCTCTCTCGGTCTCTCTCTCTCTCTCTCTCTCGGTCTCTCTCTCTCTCTCTCGGTCTCTCTCTCTCGGTCTCTCTCTCTCTCTCTCGGTCTCTCTCTCTCGGTCTCTCTCTCTCTCTCGGTCTCTCTCTCTCTCGGTCTCTCTCTCTCTCTCGGTCTCTCTCTCTCGGTCTCTCTCTCTCTCTCGGTCTCTCGGTCTCTCTCTCTCTCTCTCTCTCTCTCTCTCGGTCTCTCTCTCTCGGTCTCTCCTTTCGGTCTCTCTCTCTCTCTGTCTCTCTCTCTCTCGGTCTCTCTCTCTCGGTCTCTCTCTCTCTCTCGGTCTCTCTCTCTCTCGGTCTCTCTCTCTCTCGGTCTCTCTCTCTCTCGGTCTCTCCTCGGTCTCTCTCGTCTCTCTCTCTCTCTTCTCTCTTCTTCTCTCGGTCTCTCTCTCTCTCTCGGTCTCTCTGTGGGTTCTCTCTCTCTCGGTCTCTCTCTCGGTCTCTCTCTCTCTCTCTCTCTCTTCGGTCTCTCTCTCTCTCTCTCGGTCTCTCTCTCTCTCTCTCGGGTCTCTCTCTCTCTCTCTCGGTCTCTCTCTCTCTCTCTCGGTCTCTCTCTCTCTCTCTCTCGGTCTCTCTCTCTCTCTCTCTCGGTCTCTCTCTCTCTCTCGGTCTCTCTCTCTCTCTCTCTCGGTCTCTCTCTCTCTCTCTCTCTCTCTCTCGGTCTCTCGGTCTCTCTCGCTCTCGGTCTCGGTCTCGCTCTCGTCTCGCTCTCGTCTCGCTCTCGGTCTCTCTCTCGGTCTCTCTCTCGGTCTCTCTCTCTCGGGGTCTCTCTCTCTCGGTCTCTCTCTCTCTCTCTCTCGA